>NW_005842172.1:584064-612139 GCF_000455745.1 Alligator sinensis
ACAGCACCAGAGCAGGGGGCTGATCTTCACCCATGGAGCTCAATCTGGCCCATGGATTGGCCTCTGGGACCAAAAGCTTGAGCAATGCTACTTTAAATCATAAAATTATAGAAAACTTGGGCTGGAATGGATCTCAGGAGGTCACCTAGTCCATCCCCCTACTTTGAGTAGTATCAGCCCTATCTTAACCATCCCATACAAGTCCTTGTCTAACCTATTTCTAAAACTACACAATCAACCCTGCTGCACAACAACAAGGCACATTGCCCAAAGACACCAAAAGCATCCCAATCTTCCATAGGTAAAGCAGGAGGACAAGGGCTGTCAATGCCCTGCTGCTGCAAAGCTGTTAAAAATGCATTTGAGAGATCTAGGGAAGAGGGTACTGCAGAGGAAGGCAAAACCCCCCACAGTCTGTACCAGTCTGACAATCGGATCAAATTCCTTCCTGATACCAGATATGGTGATTAGTGTGACCCTGAATAGAAGGGCAAGACCCTCTAGCCAAGACCCTCTGTTTTTATATTCAAGCAGGAGTGCTAGCACATCCCAGTCAAAATCTCCAGCCATGGCTGCAGCAAGATTGTGAAGCTCTGCTCTATTTTTCTGTTTCTAAGAATGGTCCTCTCCACTATCTATCTCCTCTGGACTTCACTGAGCTTTCCTAGTGATCTACTGCAGGGAGAAGGGTTCCCAAACTTCCAAATGGTGCTTTTTGCAGAGTACTCCAGGCATTAGCTGTACTTTCATATTAATTTCACTTACAGATTCACCACTAAATTCTTCTCAACTTGGAACTATTTTAGGACTTTGATAGCATCTTAAAGCATCTGGAAAGCTCATTGAAACTGTTTCATAGAAATTGCATGAACTCTATAGTACTTGGCAGTGAGTGTGCAGCAGGGTTCCTGAAAGTGCAATGAATGGGGTAAGCTACTCTGCAAATCTGGGAGCAGGGGAAGCTTACCTGGACTGCAGATGACTGAGTTTTACAGACAAGGGGCCTTTATTTTTGTTACACAACTCGGAGAGAGTTGGGGTGTTGTTTTCCAGACACTGAGATACTTTTATTTAGTGCACTGGTAGTTTAGCTTGGAGTCCTACTATGGCTGACTCTAGGCCTACCCTGAGAACCAGTAGCCCAGCATGGGCTAAGAGTCAGGTTCAACACAGAGTGGGGCACAGTGAAATGCTAATACTCAGACCAGTGGGTTCAGAAGCTTAGAGAAGGACTGACAGTTAGACTAAAGGGTTCACAAGCCCAAGAAGGGCTGTGAGCTGGACCAGAGAGTCTGAGAGCCCAGAGAAGGGGTAGAAGTTGGATAAGAGGGCCCCTGAGCCCAGAGAGAGGTGGCTGAGTGTGGGACCAGAGTCCAAGCACCCAGACAAGGTGTGCATGTGGGACCAGGGGTTCTGAGGGCCCCAAGAGGGGTCTGAGTATTAAGCCTGAGAGCCCCGGAACTGACTGTGTGTGTGACCTGAGGGTCCTGGAGCCCAGAGGTGGGTTGTGCAGATGACCAGGAGTCTGAGGGACCAGGGAGAGGGGCTGAAAGTAGTGAGCAGGCCAGAAAGGGGCTAAGTAGAAAGATCATCAGATGATCATCAGAACAGAGCCACACAATTGTCCCTTAAAGGTTACAGGTGCCCTGAAGAGGCATGGACAGGCTGAGAAGACCTATTGGGCCTGAGAGTTGAGTTGAGACAAGTGGGAGTCCAAGAGGGACTGGTGGCAACTTGTACTGATGCTGACTCACTCTACGGCCCATGGGCAGCCTCCTTTATTTAACCCTTAAATAAGAACAAGGCACAGCAGGTGAGTGATTAAATGATGTTTACCTTAAGGACTGAGCCAGACAGGGGCCACATAGCCACCAGGGGGTGTCAAGGCCATCTGTGTGGCACAGACTTGCCACAGAGAGCATCAACTGGGCAATGCTGGTTCCTTCAAAGGAAGGAACAAGACATGTAAGCCTGACCCACAGCTAGTGGAATCCTTTCCTTCCTGGAGAAACAGGACTCCTCTATCAGTGCAACATGCACTGAGGGTAGGATCAACCTTAAGATCAAAATATTGGTCAACTTATTCATAATATTCCAACCTCAGACAAGTGGGAGCTACACTAGGACATGACTGGTAATCTTTTAATCTCCAAATTGAAGAAACCCACTAACCTAACTTTAAACAAGAAGGTATTAGCATTATGGCATCAGTGAACTTGGAAGAGTTCACGTGAAAAGTTACCTATGTTTTGTAAAAACAGCAAGGTGATTTGAAAATTAAATCTACATGGCCCACTTATTATCCTAACCATACAATATTTGCCCTTCAGAGTACTGTGGTCTCTTTCATAAAGACAGTAGAAGCATCTATTTCACCACATCTTCCATGAGCCTGTTCCTCATAGATTTAATTTTATTGCAAGGAACCAGAGTCAGGGCTTTCAACAACACAGATATTCAAGTGAATCAATTTATTTTCAAAGAAAATTTCAAAGTCTTCTATAGACAGAGCATACAAGAACCTGTTCACCTGACTTGCAGACCTCAGCCCAAATCCACTCCAAATGCCTGCCAGATCTGCTTCAATTCTTCATGGGTGACAGCAATAAATGACTATCTTTAAAACACCTAAAGTTCAATTCTTCAATCTAAAAACACTGAATTAATATTACTGAGTAACCAACATTTCCTTCTTTTCATTATGCCTGTTGTAAAGTTGTAATTCTTCAGCCTGGTTTTAGGATCTCCATCATTTTCTTGGTTCTTTAAAGGAGATTTCACCATATTGCTTTGTCCCCGTCCTAAGAGTGATTAGGCATAAATGCAGTTTTGAAGTTTTGCCAATTATGTAATTCATGCACCCTGCAGAGCCTTGGAAACTGGCCCACGGGCTAGAAAATTTGAAAAAGAGTTGGAAAACTTGGTGGTAGGGGAGCAGTGGCAGTTAATAGTGCCACATCTCCTTGTTGTCAAAAACCTAAGCCCTGTGTGGTGAGTCAGAGCCAGGCCATGAACTTTCTCCTTCATGGCCAGGTCAGAACCAGGCCACACCCTCTTCCCTGTGTGTGATCAGGTTGGGGCCAGGTCACGCTCCCTTCCCTGTTGCCCTTGGGCCTGGGCCACACCCCTTTCTCTCTGCCCAGTCAGTTTGGGGCTGGGCCATGCCTTCTTCCTTTGCATAGCTAGTTTGGGGCCAGGTCATGCTCCCTTACCCCTGCAGGGCTGGGCCATGCCCCCTTTTCTCCTTAAGGGCTGGATCAGGGCTGGGTCATGCCCCTCACCATGCAGGGCTGGGCTGGGGCCAAGCCAAGCCTCCTTCCCCTACATAGCTGGATCAGGCCTGGCCACACACCCCCTGCCGCCCCCCTCCCCCCCCCCCCCCCGGATAGGGCCCTGCAGTGCCTGCCCTGAGTGCTGGATTGGGTGCACTGGCCAGATACAGCCCAGAAAGGGACTGTGCACTGTCTGTCTTGCTTGCAAGACAAAGAAGTTGAGCACCACTGACATTGCCTCTTTTGAACTGGCAATGAGGTTTTGCTGAAGAATGGAAGTGGAAAAGAGAAACTATTTTTTTTAGATGGATAGAAAGTATTTCCTTTGTGGTTTGTTCCAAGTCCAAGTATACTCTGAATGAGAAATGGGTTTTAAGTCTATCAGCCTTAGGTCAAAAGTGTAATGTCAGATATTTTAATCTTACTTATGGGGATTTAAAACAAAAATAGTTTGAAGGAGTGCAATGCTGTCTTCTCAATGGATCAAGTTACACCAACCAGACAAAGCATTCAGTAAGATCACTTCTACAAGTATCACAGTACATAAAGCACTTCCTGAAGCCTTGGGGTGGGAGTCATGTGGTTTTAAGCTATTACATTAGCAATATGACCCCTGAAGATCTGCACTGTTTGACAGAACTAAAAAACATTCCATCAGCCAATGCAGTTCAGCTCCCCACACAATATTACACTGTATTAACAAACAGACTCTAATCTTGCAAAATGAACAAAGAAAAAGTTTCCATTTTATTTCTCCTAGGCCACTAACAGTTCTTACAATTAAGATGTGGTAATTGTGCCATAAATTGTGCCCTACCGCATGTTCAAGGAATTAATGGTGCAACAAAATGGGAAACCAGCCACAAAAATATTCCATAAAGGACATGTAACATTTTTGTGGCTTGTTCCCATTTCACCTTAACTGAATGTTTGGCAGAGCTGGTTCAAGCTTCCACTGCAGTTCTGGGGCTGGGACCAAGAGCTGATTGTCCCAATCCCAGACTGCACAGAAGTCTAGAACTGGCTCTAGTGTGATTCCAGAGTTGGAACCAATGATCAACTGATTGTTGGTTTCACCCCTGAGACCACATGGGGGTTTTGAACCACCGTAGTGCAGTCCCAGGGATCAATAATCATCTGGTTGTTGGGCTCAGTTAGCTTCACCTCAGTCCCTGGAAATATCATGGAGCAAATCCTCAAGCAATCCATTTCTAAGCACTTGGAGGAGAAAAAGGTGATTAGGAACAGTCAGCATGGATTCACCAGGGGCAAGTCATGCTTGACCACTGTAATAACCTTCTATTACAAGGTGAGTGCCTCTGCGGATGTGGTATACCTTGATTTTAGCAAAGCTTTTGATACAGTCTCCTACAACATTCTTGCAGGCAAGCTAAGGAAATACAGGTTGGATGAATGGACTGTAAGGTGGATAGAAAACTGACTAGAACATCAGGAGAGTAGTAACCAATGACTTGATGTTGAGTTGGCAGCCAGTATCAAGTGGAGTGCCCCAGGGGTCAGTCCTGGGGCCGGTTTTGTTCAATGTCTTCATCAACAACCTGAAAGATGGGATACAGTGCACCCTCAGGAAGTTTGCAGATGACACCAAGCTGGAGGGAGTAGTTACATATGTAGAGCTAGGATTCAGTGTGACCTAGACAAATTGTTTTGGCCCAATGCTCCAATCTCATGAGGTTCAACAAGGACATGTGTAAAGTCCTGCACTTAGGACAGAACAATCCTATGCACCAGTACTAGGGGCGGGGGACTGACTGGTCCCCCACTACAGAAAGGGAGTGGACAAATTGTAGACAGTCCAGTGGAGGGCAACAAATATGGTGAGTGGGCTGGGAAACCATGACTTCTGAGGACATGCTGAAGGAATTGGGCTTATTTAGTCTAGAGAAGAGAACACTGAGGGGGGATTGAATAGCAGACTCCAACTACCTGAAGGGTGGTTCAAAGGGGGATGGAGGTAGACTGTTGTCAGTGCTGGCAGGTGAAAGAACAAGGAACAACAGTCTCAAATTGTAGCAAGGAAAGTTTTGGTTGGATATTAGAAATAATTTTCTCAGCAGGAGGGTAGTAAAATACTGGAACAGGTGACCCAGAGAGGATGTGGAATCTCCATCCTTAGCGGTTTTCAAAATCAGCTAGACAAAACTTTGGCTGGAATGATCTAGCTGGGGATGGTCCTGCTTTGAGTAGCGGTTGACTACATGACCTCCTGAAGTCCCTTCCAACCCTAATTTTCTATGATTCTGTGACTACTAGGGTTCAACCAGGTTGCAGGTATCCATTTTTCAACTGGCTGGTGCAGGAGGAACCTGGAATCCCCAAATCCCCAAATTACAGGTCCTGCTATCCACATATGGCATACCAGGAGGCATGATTTTTGGGATTGGGGATCAGATCCCATTGCACCATTAAATTAATGTGTGCCAGGAGCCATAAAAAGGTTTTGAGGCGTAATATTTTGTATTTTATCTCTCTTCTCTACCAGGAATTTTCCTTTGATTCTTCTAATTTTCCAAGAATGATATCTAAACAAGAAGATTTCCACATATGATAAGTAACTTACTTACCTGAAATTATCATGGGCACCCCTGTTGCAGGCTTTGTTTTCCTACAGAAGATCATGATCCTGATGCAATATTGTCACCTTTCAGTCACAGAATCATAGAAAATCAGGGTTGGAAGAGACTTCAAGAGGTCATCTTGTCCAACACCCCACTCAAACCAGAACCATTCCCAACTATATCATCTCATTCAAGGCTTTATCTAACCTGGCCTTAAAAACCTCCAAGGATGGAGATTCCATAACCTCTCTGGATAATCTGACAGCATATGATCTGTACATCACAGCAGTGTGCTATACAACTTCACAAACAGGGAGGAATTAATATGTGAATTTCTTAGCCAGAACACAGATTCTCAGCCTGGCCATTTTTACTGGAGACAAGTCATAGTAGTTCAAGAAAACAATGGGAGTTTGACAATGACTACTTTCAGTGATCTGACATACTACTGAGAGCCTGTGTCTGTTGAGAAGTGGAAAATAAGACAAATGTATTTGTCCTTCATAAACATTTTTATGTTTTGTACTTGATCATGTAGTTGCTCCCTGGTAAATAATTTCCTAACAATGGGTTTTACTACAGAAGTAGAAGCAAAAGGGAAATTGCAGGAGTCTTTTAAAAAGTACACTGTGGTTTAATTAGTAGGCCGAAGTAGTAATGGAGAGAAATTAGCACCATGGATAGCATCCCAATGAGTGCATACCTTCTATAATGAAAAATAAAGGTATTTTTCTGCCCAGTGTCAGGAAATGTTGAGAGACAGGGGCAATCTCCTGCTCTAAGGGAAGTACAATCTCTTTGAGACTGTTTCTTGTGCCAGTGAAATGCAATGTGTCCCACTGACAGGGATACAGCTGACACCGGTGTGTCAATTCTGCCTTGAGCCAATGCAGACAATAACATGGACCAGGACACCACCTTCTTTCTGCCCTCTGCCTAGCAGTTCTGCTTTTGTAAACAAACCCTGCAGAGCTTCGAGGTTGTTTCATCATAATCTGGGCCACAGTGGCTAGTAACCAGCATCCTATGAGAAAGATATTGTGATATCCTAAATCAAAAACTCCAAAGCTGAGATGGTTTGTCTTGTAGCTTATTTGAAACGTATTTTTCTTCTTTGGTTTCCTAATTAGGAATGAGAATCAATTTGTGCAGAAAAACAAACTTATGAGGTTAATGACAGCTCTAGCTCCTATTAAGCAAGCTGATGCAACTCAGCACTATTAATTTCATAATATTTGCTATGTGAGGAAAAAAAGGCACCACTGAAAGCCATGCCGCTCTTCTATGACTTGTAGAGGCTAATTAAATCAGGCTAGTTGTCATTTGGGGGGTAGCACTGGGAAAAGTATAGGCGTCCTGAATTCATCAGACTCTGCTCAAATGGTTGTCTTTGGATACCAGCCTAGGAGCAAGATAAGAAAACTAATGGGATTTGAAAATCTCATTTTTATATTTTCAGAGTGATTATTCTAGGGCATTTGCAAAATCAGGGCCCAGCTTTTCTGCTTAGGCTTTAAAATGAGAAAGATAAGAAAAGACAGCCCAGTCTTCTGCTCTGTTGCACTTGGAACCTCACTGGAATACCATAGAGAAATATTTCCTCCTTTGGTTTGCAGTAGTTGGGAATCCTGTGAAAATGGCACACTCGGCCCCTTTCAGAGGAAGGCAGTGCCATGTTATTCTGCAGCACATCCTCCCTCCATCAATTTGAGAGATGAGTGTTGCTACATCTGGAAGGGAATCCTACTAATTTATTGTCAGTTAATAGTAGTAAGTCTGTGAGTCTGATGCTGGGTCAAATAGAAAGATGCAAAGCACCTCCAAATGAAAATATCAAAGACAGCATCTGGTCTAGGAAGAAGGAAGTAGTACTAGGAAGAAGGAACAGTAGTTCCAGGATGGAGGAGGTTGGAGAGGCACCAAGAAATCATGTTTGCATTACAAAAGTGCAGATACGGCAGGTCTGTGAATAGTTGTTTTAATAAAGAGTCAGCTTAGTTTCATAAGAATGAAGTGCTCTTATGTTATTTCCATGTATAGAATCTAATGTAGTACATGAAACAATCCCTAGAGTCCAGGAAACGCACTTCCTAATATATCCTTTGAGTGATCATTGGTTTCAATAAATATAGGCATAGAAGAATGAGAAAAACTATACAATGGGTTTTATTCTGGAGCAGTGTGCACATTCTGCAGTTCCTGTCTGGCTAGAACTGACTAACTCCTAGCTAGCTGCTCCCTGATGAACCATCTCTCAATTCCAAAATTCTCCAGTCTCCTGTTAGGGAGCATCTATAAACTATAACTTCTTCCCTCTTTACAAAAATAAAAAACATAAAAATCAGTTACCACCCATCTATAGACGAAAGGTTACTATCACATCACTCTGGAGTGAGTGAGTTTGTACCACTCACTTTCCTATTACCCTTTTTCTGTAGCTCTTTTAATAAGTCTCTGTGACTCTTTCAGAAAGTTCTGCTTTCTTCTCAGACCTATGAAGTATCAGATCCTTTCTTGAAAGGCAGTGTCTGCAATGCCACAGATAATCCTGTCTCTAATCAGAGATTCTGTCAAGTTCCCCAAACCATGGTTAACTATACTTTCTCCTGTTGTTTCTTTGCACATAAAAGCTGTGCCTGTCAAGAGTCTTATTCTTTTTTGTTATGTAGTACTCAAATTTGGTGGTCCTGAGTATGGCTATAAATTACATGGGTGCCTGTACATGAGCATGGAGGTTCAAGCATCCCCCACTGCTGTTTTTAAGCACGGGGATCCTGATACATGAGATACAGCAGCACTTTAACTAGAGCAGCTCTCAGAGCTCCTCTATCCTCTTGCCTAGATGTACACATGGAAGGTCTTGGTGACTAGACCTCTTGATCACCATGATCCAGAGGATTGATGGTTGCCAGCTACTCAAACTTGGACAGTAATTTACTTAACTGCATATTTAGGCCTTCTTCAAAGGTAGAGGTTTTAATTTCTCAAAGTTCTGCCAGCCTACAGAAAGAAAAATTAAAAGAGGTGCAAAAGAGGTTTCTTTTGCAGTGATAAACAGCAAGTGCTTCTTCTCCCACAACATGCAAGAAGAGTGAGGATTTGACTTTGTCATTTTTCTTTTCTGTCCCTGTGGCTGCTAGGTGCCATTCAAACCTTTGTCTGAATATCCTAGTTTTCTGTTATATTGCCCAGGAACAGAAGGGCAAATGGAGGTTGCAAATCTTCCTTGACTAACTGTTCTTAGACTACATTTGTGCAGTCAGGTCACTTATAGATGCCCTTGTCCTTCCATGTGGATCCACTTGCTCTCATCATCCAACTTCCTTTTCAGTTTAAAACTCAAATTCTTTCAGGTTCTTTTTCATTCACCCCTTCTGAAACCACATAGTGATCACCAGGTTCAGGAACTGCAGGCATCCATGAATGAGAACTATACAACTATACAACAGAGAATTATACAACGGGTTTTATTTTGGAGCAGCATACAAGCTCTATAGTCTTTGTCTGGCTCTGACTAACTCCTAACTAGCTGCTACCTGAGGGACCATCTCCCAATTCCCAAATCCCTCTGTCTCCTCTTAAGAAGCATCTATAGATTATAACTTCCATATCCCCATCTTTGCTGCATGCAACAGACACTGGAGAGAGCAGGTTTGAGTCTACTGAGGCAAACACAAACCATGATTAACAAAAATGTTGCCATTTCTCTTCAATTGGACAAAGTGGACTATCTGAAACAATTACACTTTTGTTTGTTTGTAATTCTTCAAGGTTCTGTCAGGTTACAGAAGGAAAAATGAAAAGAGGTACAAAGTTTCTTTTGCAGTGATAACAAAAAAGATAGCATTTACCTTCTGAAAAGAGCTACAACTATTTTTGCTTCTGTGGTGTTGCCTCCCTCTTTTATTTTCCTGGCTCTTCTTCCCCTGAAATGATAAGGAACAGCCAACTGCACCTTAGTCCCATAAATCATATAACTATTTCTCTTCCCACTTTCCTGTGATATATTGTTCTTCTCTCTCTCTCTCTCTCTCCAAATTTATACAGATAATAAGAAAAATATCATCTGAGCTGATCTATGATGGTTCCTTTTTAATGAGTAAATGGTGAGATTATTTATGTCAGTCTATTCATCACATTTTTGGTATATTATTTATATCACAGTTTTTTTTTTCTTCTTGAGAACTGCTGAAAGCTTTGATGCTCTCCCTTCCCTTTCCATTGAGGGCACTAATAATGGAAGGAGGAAAAAGGTATGTGTTTTTTCCTGGAAGATCAATACTTTCCACTTGGTGCTTGGACATGGATACATCTCTTCTCACTGAGGTTGCGTGCGCATAATCTAGCCCAATCTGGTCTGTTCCAAACTACTGTCCTCGTAAAATGGGCAAAGATAAAGTGACTGGTACTGATGCACATACTGCTGGCGAATGACACACTGGCTGCTATCCTTGAAGTCCCCTGTAGTGTCATGGCCCAGTGCTTTCATGAGCTCCCACTCAAGTGCTATGCCTCTGCACTGTCCATTGCCTTGGTCTCTGTCACATAGGAACAAAGCTCAACATTTTCCCTTCACAACATGCCAAGGGTATTGAGTAACCAGGGAAAAGTTAGTCTACAAAAGATGAAGGGATCAATATGAGTCTCAGGAAAGAGGAACCTATCACTACCATATTTATTTGAATTGAAGGTGATCCTAATTTAAGATGACCCCCACCAATAATTAGATTCTATATATGGAAACTATATAAATTAATGATAATTTTCCATGTATAGAATCTAATTATTTGAGGATCATTTTTAACTCATCCCCTCAACTGCTGCAGGGGGGCAGGTGGTTTGGGGAGGTCAAGGAATTTGCCGCCTGCTTGTGCTTTTCCCCTTTCCTTCTCTGCCTCTGCTTTCCTCCCTTCCCCTGGAGTCTGTTTCCTCCCTTTTCCCTCCCCCTAGTCTGTTTTCCCCCTCCCCTTCCTACCCCAACCTCTATTCCCCACTTTCCCCTTGCTCTGTACTAGTAGGTTCCATCCCTGCTCTAGGCTGGCACATTGAGAACGGCTACAGCCAAGCCCCCAGAGCAGCCATGTGAGCTACACACTGCTGCTGCGGGTTTGGCTGGGGCCGTGTTCAGTGCCCCATGCTGTAGTGTGGCTGGCTGGCATGGAGTAAGGGTAAAGGGGGGAGGGAAGGGAGAGAGGCAGGGAGGGAAGCAGAGGCTGTGTGTGTGGGGGGGGTGACGAGGGGAAAGAGGTTGCAGGGGAGAAATGACAGAGTGCAGAGGCAGCAGGTGGCAGGTGAGGGGAGGTAGGCAGCAGTTGTGGCTATGGCCCCAATCCTGGTAGGGACTGGAGCCCAAGCTGCAGCAGCTGTCTGGTCCCGTCCCCTCCTACCATTCTTCTATGCGATTCTAGGATGACGGTTTTCTCCCCCATATTAACTGGAGGAAAAACACCTTGTGTTAGAATTGAGTAAATGCAGTGTGTTCTCTCTTGGTACAATCATGTGCTATAAAATATAGTACAGGAAACCCTCAGTATTTGCAGTTTTCAAATATTTGCGAATGCTGAACCCGCATTTTAAATACACTTTAAACACTTACTGGAGTTCCTTGGGAGCTCCGCGCTTGCTGCTGCGGGGCTCCCTCCACCCCCCAGCCATCAGGGGCACTGCGTTCATGAATGCAGTGCCCTATTCACGGATTTCTCCATTTGCAGGGATCACGGGAACGTATGCCCAGCAAACAGTGAGGGTCACCTGTAAAAGCTCTCAAAATGTTTCTGAAAGGGCTTGAAATTACTCAGGATTAGTGACTTGTGGTCAAATTCATCCCCCGCATACAAACATTAACATGTTTGTATACAAGCCATTTATTTTTATACTCCTCAGCCATTTCTATTCACGCTCAATGGGTATGAGTGCCCTGTGGTATCTGACAAGTTATTTAGTTTCTCATTAGTAGTGATATCCCTCTAGACTACAGTTGTATTTTATCCACATACCTCCATCAATATTCACCATCATAATTACCAGGTTCATGAAATAAGAATCAAATGATTGAAAGCAAAGGCCTATCTATATTTTTTCAGACTTTTTAATAGAAAAAGTACAACAATTTATTATTCACAATAAGTATACTTTGGAGGGTTGTTGTTATCACAATTTATGAAATAATACACACTTTATCTCTAAAATCAGTGTTAGAAATAGTTAAATTAATACAACTATTACTTTAGTCACAATGTGAAACAGAAATGAACTGAGATTGCATTTTTCAGTGTCTTTCTCTCACACACACACATCGACTTCGGTGTATCTGATTGTCCATTGATATGTTGTTCTTCTTTTTCTCCACATACTTGGAAATCTGGGTCTGCAACTTTATTATCTTCCATAAATTAAGATCCAAATAAATTCAAGAATAAAAATAGAATTAAATAACACAAAATAAAAAAAAGATAGAAAGAAATGACCAAAATAATAAAAAATATTTAAGGAGGAGTTTTCACTTACTATTTTAGACTGATGGAGTGATCCTTATGTAGGTTTAAATCAGGGCTAATACATCCCTAGGCAGGGTGTAATAGATTATCTCCAGACATAAGTGATGAATTGGAATTTAATATCTTCATTTAAAAAGGCCTTGAAGGATCAAAAGGTGACTGTTGTGTTAGGAATTTATTTCTTTGTCTCTGGCCCTTTTCTCTTCCTCTCAGCATCCATTATATATGAAAGAATTATCTTTTCTTTCTTGATGATGGCATCTTCCATTGGTTTGTTGACTTCTTCATAAATTTAGCAAAGGTATAAGTAGGTTTTCCATGACATCACAAGTTTTAAACCTACTCTGAGATTTTAGGCAGTAAAAATACATGAGGAATGAGGTGGAATTGCATTTATTTAAAAAATCTTTTTCTATATTGCATAAAAATACCATCAACTTCACATCTGTGGCCATTAATAAAGGATAGCTAGGTCATCTGATACTCTCCTTCATACATTAATATTTCTGGATACTTCTGATGCATGAGGTGCACAAACCCATGCATATGTCAAGCTGGGAAGATCCACAAAAGGATAAATGCAGGAAACTACAAAGAGTCAGATGCAATCTACTTAAAATGGACTTCAAAAATGCAAGGTACAACAGAAGTAGACAGAGGAAGATACTTGCTTTTCTAGACTACATTAATGTAAAATTTGTAAAGAAATCTATTTGATATAATTTAAACATAAATCCATCAATCTTCAAAAGATTTTAATTTTTTGATGAGAACTTAGAGCATTTTCTTTTGGGAGCCACACATCTATAGCCAATGGTATCAGAAAAATAGAATAAGTAGAATTTCCTAGAACTTATGCAGGGTTTCTTTATCTACATATTTCAAAGGGCTTTGCAAACATCAAAGCACTGTTATCTTCTTTTATAAATACATGGACATTGAGATACTAAGGGATCAAGCTACTTTGTCCACCCTTACCCAATGAATTAGTAACATAACTAGGAAAATAACTTAGGTTTTCTGGCTCCCAATTTTTTGTCTTAGCTACTAAATAGCATTTCAGTGTTGGATCAAGCAGCAGAAGAATCTGCTGCCGATCTCACTGAATGAGATCATTATCCATCAAAGCCATTAAAGTATGCTTATATACTTTGCTGAACCTCAGTCTACCAATAGACATGTATTCAATAGGAGCAATGAAAACCTTAGAAATATACTGGCCAGAGGGCTGTGCAAAATTTCACCTGGTGCTTCGTTTCAATGCGTTTCAAGCTCAAAATGGTGAAATCAAAATGAAACAAAAGCCTTTGAAACAGCTTTGAAATGAAACAGGGGCACCTGAAACACTTCAAAAGCTATGAAACATTTCGAGTTTCAAAGCCAGCCTTACCTGGCTTCAGCCCGCAACCCCAGGAGCAGTCTGGCACAGCCCCCGCAGACCTCCCAGGGGTTTGGGCAAGCCCCGATCTGCCTGTCAGATGACAGGAGGCTGGTGCTGCTAGTTGGGACCAGCGCTGGGTGCAGCCCGTATCAGGAAGATCGGTGCTGCTGCTGGCCCCAGCCATTCTTCCTGGAGCTGGGTGCGGAATAGCCTATGGGTGAAACATTGAAACAGCATCAAAACAGTGAAACAGTTTCAATGAAATGAAACGGAACAGTGCTTTCAAAACAAAATGAAACTCAAAACAAAACACTGTTCCATCGAAACAGAAGTTGAAGAGGAATGATGCTGTTTTGTATGGCCCTACTGGCCAGGTAAATTCTTTTATACAATGTTTCTTTTTTTAAGTTTGATTCATTGTTAAAAAACACTATATTAAGATATTAAGGTCCCGATACTGCAAGGTCTTTACATAGCCAGAATAACATTTATATGGAATACCAGTGATGCCAACAGTATCTATGTATGGCATCCCAATAGCTTTCATCACCATGATAACTAAGATAAAGATGCTCAGCTTTCATTGATGATGTGTTTCCATTCATGGGACCTATGCCAGCTTACACCAAAACATCCTGGCCAATTGATGTCAATGGGAGCATTGCCATCAGCACCAACAAGGCCTCCAAAAAGGGATCTGCCCCAGAGGAGTAATCTATGGGTCTCTCATATCTACTTTATAAACAATTCTTAATGAACAAGCATTCATGCTGTGGCCTCATTATTTATTAAAAAGCATTTCATTCAAGATAATTTACCTCTTCTGTCAAGAAATGTCATTCTTAACCTCAAGGTAATTATTCCTATTTAAATTTCAGCGGGTCCATGTATTAATAGTCTGTTCATTATGTGCAAGCTCTTCATTTCAAATATCAAGTATTTTATCATAGTTTTTGCATAAGATGGAAACATATGATGATATGCAGCAAGATGGAATGAAATGTGTGAATTTTCCCATTCTATTTTTTTAATCTCCAGGTGGCCCCTGGAGCTGACTGCATTTTTTGTAGTCTATTCCTATTTTAATTATCTTGATTAGCCAATAGCATGTTTCAAAGATGCATTTGTGACAGGTAATATCATATGATAGCATTTAATTGTGTTTTGAAGTGTAGAGCCAGGTAACTGATTAGGCCATAATTTTAAAGATCCTAGTAGAAGACAAACTGATAGAAGTTATGACATAACTAGAGATTATGGGCCTGACACTTATTTCATATATGTTCACACAAGTGAAACATCCTCAAACTCAGTGGAATTATGAATATGAATGGGATCAGCGTCAAACTGTATTCAAAGTGGATTTCATGAATGTTTGTCAGTAGATGGATTAACAGAATAGCAGAAAAATGCAGGAACTCTTAGACACCCTTGGGAAGAAGTGGTGCAGAAAATGAACTGAACTAATACCTTCTAGTGAGAAGAATTTGATTAACAGTCTGCTCTGGAATTAAACAATGATAATTTGTGATGGACATGACTTACCAGATCCTGAACCCTGGTTCAGCATTGCACAGTTCTTGGAATTTCAAAAGAGTGGGCCTTTTAATAGATTCTCCTTGCTTGTGCAGAGCCACTTTTTTCCCTGCTTTCACCCTTACATAGAAAGCAGCGAAAGGGAGGCATATGCCTAACCATTATCTTTCAGGAGCTATTGTTAGGAAATTTAAAGTTAGAGTACCTTTAAACTAATTCCATTTTATGTTGGGAATAGGATTGTAAACCAGGTCGAGGGAGACAAAATAATGGTTTAGCACCATCTTTGCTCTCTCTGCCTCAAAATGCAATCTAGGATCTGAACTCACATCTAAAAAGCAGAATACTTTTCAAAGATTAAGGCATAGACAGGAAAGCACAACTATTCAATGTGCAGCATTTTCCTGGACATTATTTTTTCAACTACAGAAAAAGAAATTACTATCCATTTAATTCCAAATGATAGCTTATCCATGGCCACTCTAAGTACATTGATTATGTATTTTAGATGTTTTAAAAATCTTTATATGTTGCACTTTTCTGTCCCTTGCTTACAGACTCACATACTACTACGGGATGCATAAGGTTATTCATATTATCACATAATTTATGTCAGGTACTTCAGTTCAACAGATTGTACAAATTCTCTCTCAGCATTCCACATGATGCCAATAAAATTGTTTTTATATAAAGCCTCATACTCCTCTTGCCAAATTCTGGGATTTTTATTGTGCAAAATTCCCAGAGAGGTCAAAGAAAGATTTGCTTGAATAATGCTCACAGAACTTGGCCCCATAATTTTGGCCTGTTCTGCAAAACTATCATTTAAAAATGTTTCCACAGTGGAATTTTGAAGCTATGCTTTGTGAAGGAAAGGTTTCATGCAATACTTACGGGATCCCTTTTTACAAGGCCTGGATTAGGCACTACCACAATAAGATGGGCGATTGTAAACACAGAGTTAAGCACATAAGAGAAAAATAAATTCTTATGCAGTGTTATCCTTTGACAGCTGAGGCTCCTGAAAAATATGTAGCACAAGTTGTAAATTAGTGTTTTTATTCTGATGTCACTTTAATGTGCACATTCTGGCAACTATTTCTCAAGAATGCCATTTGGCAAGAGGTAGTCGGAAAACACATGCCTAGCATTACAGCCGTGAGACGCAACAATTTTTTGTTTCCCTATTTACACCTGTTTAGAACCACCTGCTTCCCAGACCATATTGTAAGGGCCTATTGGCTCAAATTCTGAACTGTAGAAGGTTGTTTTTCTGGGGGTTTTTTCCCACAGTAACAGAACTGTTAAGTAGTGAAGCAGAACCCTGATAATTATTTCAGATGTGCATGAACACAAATGTTGAATGGCAGGAATCCTGCATTTGTTCTCCAAAAGTTAAATATCTCAAATATTCAGATGAAAATTATTTGATGCTTTTGGCATTAGTGATGAGTCAGAATGGGAATCTTGAACTGGAATCTCCTTAATTTTAAGGGAGATTTAGTTTTGCATCCTGCATGCTTTTTATTCCAGTGTATCTCCTAAGCCAGAAAAAGACCTATTTTCCTGTTCAGATGTGGTCAAAATCTTAAATAAATTGCTGATTAATTTTGTAGGCTTCCTAACTCTTGAGGTAAAAATCCCACAAGAATAACTAAAAAATGTCTGTGTTCTTGAATCATTACCCTAGCCATGATTTTAGCTTCAAACCTGATCTCTAGCTTAAATCTAATTTATATCTGAATCCAACCACTACCACCTCAGATCACCTGCAAAGATGATGAGGGATAGAGAAAATGTGGAATATTTTTCAACAAGAACACCTGGTACATACCTTACTGTAGCTGAACCAACCCTTCCCTATGCGCTAGCAGCCTTTTGCAACTTTAACTTAATGTAAGCCGGCATTTTAACTTTGCTGCTGTCTGTGCTGTATGTATGTACACATGCAAGAGGCAAGGATTTCTTAGGGTGATATCTTTTATTGGACCAACTGTGTAGCACAGGTAGACAAACTTTCAAATGCAAGACATGCTCTGTTAGGTCTGACCAGAAGATCCAAGCACAGCATAGTAAAGGTCAGTAGTGGGAAGGGGTGAGAGAAATTCCCAAGGGTAGCAGACCCACAGGGCATGTATACATGCTCTGTAGGAGGGGTGGGGGTACTTTAATTAGAACAGCTTTTACAGCTCTTGGAGCTGCTCTAATTAAAGCACCCAGAGCATCTCATGTAACAGCGTCCTCACCAGAGGAAGACTAAGGTATATTGGGGACCTAGGCAAACACAAAATTGGATGTCCCCTTCACCCACAGGAACTGGGCTGCAGGGGTGGGGAGAGTGGTCCCTCCCCCTCCTGGTGCTGGCAGGGGAGGCTGGGTGGACCCTGCCAGGCTGAGGGTGTTGGGGCACTGCCTGCCTCTTCTCCCTGATCCATGCCCCACCTCGCCTGCTATGGCTGAACGTGCACACACACATGCACATACACAAGTGCACACACAGACAGGTATACACTCTACTCTCACTCTGCATGTGGACACACAGATGCAAACACACTCTCCCTGCCATGAACAAACACATATGCACACAGACAGACAGACGCATACTTTTCCCTCATAGGATGTCCTTCCTGCCCCACTCAATTACTCTGAGGCGGCCCCCCCCCCAATGGATCCATCTAGCTCCCTGCCCTGGCCCCTATTAGGGAGCTGTTGCCCAGCTGTCGTGTGTGGCTGCACAGATACACAGGGCTGGGCCAGGAGTGCCGCGCTGCACCACACCACACTGTGCCTCTGAGTGGGTGGTGGCGGTGCTGGGAGGGGTGGCTATGGGGATGCTAAGATGAATTTTGTGGGGGCTATAGTCCCCCAAGGCCTCCTCCAGCACCACTGCCCACTCACCTGCAGAGGCACACTGCAGCGCTCCTGGCCCTTCCTGGCCCTGGCCACCCCCTGCCAGGCAAGATGCAGCATTCCCAGCCTGGCCTGGCCCCACCTCCTTGGTGGAGGGCCCATGCTTCCAGCTCCCAGGGAAGCAAATGTAAATGCAAAAGCTGTGATTTTAAACTTGGTGCCATTTTTCTAACTCCCCAGGAGGGGGACAAACATGGTGCTGAGTTTAAAACCACAGCTTTCACTTCTCTGCTGAGGATCCCTGGGGAATCAAATTGGTAGTGGCCTCTGAGCCCAGGCCCAGCTGGCCCATTTTTTAATGTGCCTATGGTTCCTGTGCTTAAAAATAGTGGCAGGGGCACTTTATCTAAAGCTCGCTGAATGAGCTTTAGATAAAGTGCCCCTGCTGCCATTTTTAAGCACAGGGATGCTGATACATGAGACATTGGAGGCTACTGGATCATGGTAATTACCACATTCCAGGAGACTCGATTAATCGAGTCTGCTCTGACATATTGGAGCATCCTCACTGCTCCTGTATAGGTGCTCACAATTAACAGAAGAAAAGAAGCTGATTAGTAGGAGATCAAGGCCTATCAAAAGGGAGGGGGGGCATTCTCATCTTTCATGTGTGGAAAGGTAAAATACATGTCAGGTAAGATACAATGTGCTATAAAACCAGTAACAATGTTTAGGCCTTGGTGCTTAGTGTCCAGCCATCTTATGAATTTTTGTTTACAAGTTCACCTTTTAAAGGTGTTAGACAGATTTCCCTTGGGCATGAAGATAGTGAGGTCAAAGGTGGAATGGTTGTTCTGTGAGAAATGTGATGCTAATGGCATGTGTTTCTGTCCTTTATATATTTTATGCAGTTTCCCCTCTCCATTCTCATCTACCCATTCTCCTACTAGCACAAATCTAAGTATCATATCTGTATCAGTTTCTCTCCTCTGGTGACATTTTCCCATTCATGCTTGCCTTTTTACCACTTCCACCTTCACTTCAGCACCAACTCTGTACCTCTTGTGCCACTAGTCCTAACCTCATGCCCTTCACCACTCTCTCCTTCTCTTTCTGTCTCTGGAACCCACATTCCCTCTTTACAAGGACTGGAGCCATCTCTGATCTCTTAGTATTTCATTCCTGCAAACTCTTAGCTCTCAGGGGGCATGTCTACATGTGCGCATTTTTGTGCAGTAACTAAAATTACCGTTCAGTCTGGGCTACATCTACACATGCACTCCTGTACTGCACAGTAAATATGGTGACTTACACCAACTTGAGCATAAATTTGACACCTGCATCCTGCAGGTATGAAATGTATGCCCAATTAGTTACAGTGTAGTAACACATGTGTAGACACCTTACTGAGCAGAAACACTGTGTAGGACACAGAACTAACTTTAGTCCCAAGTCAGTCCACACACAGCGTTAATGTGCTTTAACACCTGCACATGTAGACACTGGCCTATTCCTACTTATTGTGCAGTAACTCACTGCAGAGTAAATTTAAGCCAGCGTAAACGCACATGTAGACATGCCCAGAGACACCTAGACCTCTTTGGCTGGAAATACTTCGACAGCTGCTTTCTTATGGAGACCTCACCTTCTCTGACATTCTGGATCAGACCATTTGTGTGTGATGATGTTAGGCTTCTCTTCTTCCATTCTTGGTGCTTCCAACCCTTTCCTACTTGCACATTTCAGCCTTGCTTCTTTTTTGAACTCTTTTCGTCACATATTACTGTCATCCACCATCCACCCATTTCTCCACATGGGCCTGCATTCCTAATTTTGACTCTTGTCTCTTTCTCCTCACATTATTCCACAATCATTCTCAATTACTTCAACTTCCATGTTGAAGACCCAAGCTGCTAACTGTGTATTTCTTTACATTCACCATTTCATTTGACCGCTACTGTCTGCCCTTTTTAACTGCATTTATTTGAAGCCTGTTATCAATTTTAAGGTACATAGCTTATATTTTACTGGATTCCTTGTGGTACATCTTTCTTATAATGTAGGAATCTACTGTAATTTTTATTTGCTGCCAAAATGCAAACTCTTGCCTTCAACTGACCAGTGAAACTGGATTCTGTCACCCATATGTTACATTTTCATAGAAGCACCTCCTTTCTTCCATGCTAACCCTCATTTGTAGGAGGAGCTCCCTGTAAACATGTTACTTCATTACTCTCCTTCAAACCTCTCTTTAAACTCTAATGTGCAATGCCTGTAACACTTAGACCCCTAATGCAGTGACCCTATTGATTTATTATCCTAAAAAATAGCAACTCATTGTTTCCTTCTATTACCTATTCTGTCTATACTCCTGCATAGTATGTTACCAACTGATGGTTGTAGGGAGCAAGGACCATCATTTGTTCTATAATTATATAGTCTTTAACACAGTGGGGACCCAATTAGGGTTAATAGGTGCTATCATATAACAACGAATAAACAAATATCATGTTAAAAATTCTGGGAATGCCACTTTCAGAAAGATTGTGTGACTTCAATCTGAGCAATATACTGACAGAAAAACAGATGCATCCTACAGTTTTGTGGGAAGAATGATAGCAGTGAAATAACTCTGAGGCAATGTGTTCCCCAAGCAGGACTATACTCATGTACCAGGACCTTTGGGGAGAAAGAGAGAGAAACTTACTTTTTATTTTCATGGAGCAATGGCACTGTTGCCAGCCTGACTGTCTTGGGCTGCTAAGGCTAGAGAATGTATTGTAATGCATTTGGTTTGCACAGGACTCAAATGTTACAACAGTCATTTTTTCAGGGTAAGAGGCCTCTTCCTCTGGGAGAGAAGTTAATCAAAACATACATGACCTTTCAAGTAATGCAGCTGCTGCAGCACCAATGACACCAGATAATGATGAATATTAATGTAGGGATGTAGGGAGAGAATCTCTCTTGCAGTAAAAGACTGTATGTGCGAGATGAACCTGACATCATAAACCACAACATATGCAAGTTGTTATACCTAGTGCATTAATCCCAAGGCTCTATTATATCACTCTAGTCTTCTGGTACTAATCTTTCTGTCCACCTGTCCTTCTCTCTGGTATAGTTCAAATCATCTATCGTTGTGATTGCCAAGGACTAGAAAATAATTAGAAGTTTTACACTGAGCATGCTCTAAAATCAGTTTCTTCTCATTTTGATTTTCCTTTTCTTTATGCTACTTTCATGATGCTTTGTTTTTCTAGTTCTTGTCTTTTTCTTTCATGCTCCCCTGTGATGGATTAGTCATGGAAGGGGAAGCACAGAAGAAGGAGGGGAGAAAATGCTATTCTTGTTAGAAGGCCTCATTGAACAGACAGGGTTTTTTCCATTAGATGTGGACATGGTCGGGCTTATGGACTCAGGGAAGAAGCATATGTCAGACAGACTGATCCTGGCCTGTTTAGCTGAAAAGGCTCAGTGGAGCACATTTTCTGTTTTGATTCATGGTTGGATGGGCAGTTTTAATGCATCCTGTTTTGAATCCCAAAAGGATTTATTATGTTTGTTCTCTCTGTCTCTTTCTCTTGTATGTATATAAATCATCTTGGGATTCAATGTGTGTGGGTGTATGCATATATATGTATGACAACCTTATGGCATTCTTTGCCACCATTTCCCTCACCATTACTGTATGTTCTTTGGGTTAGTCACAACCCTTTAGGATGTCTAGGATTCCCTTCTTGCAGCCCATTGCTTCTCCTGTGACTGATGAAATCTCTGTCTCTCTGTGTCTCATTTCTGAAGCCAGCACCTTCAACCTTGGCTGGTCCTGCAGTTGTCTCCATTTCCACCAGAAGCATGTCCCTTTGTCCTGGTCTAAGCTTTCTTTGCCTGTTGCATGTACCTAGACTTTGTGTTTTTAAAGCTCTGTATCAACATCTCATGTCTTTTTTCCTTTCCAGAAGAAATTACGTTCTTTCACGTTAGCCCTCTGCAAAGAAATCGGAGATAATTGTTTTTCTTTTCTTGGGTGTGTTTACTCCCAGACAAGATCTTATCTGAGCTGAGACTCTTTAATGATCAGGTTTTTCAAACAGGTGCCCCACGTCATCCCTGTCTGAAATAAAAGGAATTGTGATATAAGGAGAGAGTGAAATTGGCCCTAGAATAAAATAAGGATGGGACAAGAAGGAACGGACTTAACTTGTAGCAAGGAGGATGGATGTTGGATATTTAGAAAAATCTAAGCATAAAAACTTTTATAACTAGAAGGTCATCTAGGGAGATTATGGAATCTTCCTCACTGGAGGTTTCTAAGAAGAGGTTGTGCAAACATCTGCTAGAAATGGTCGAGATGCACATTTCTCCCTAAATGTGCTTTGCCTTTCTACTTCAGCACATTTCATACAAGAATCCTGAAATACTTTACAAGCACTAATTAATCAATCTCAGAAAGTCTTTGTGAGAGAGTTAAATATACCTTTTTAAGTTTATCCTCTCACAGCAAGGCAGAAAAGCTAAATGACTTACGTAAGGTCATAACGTAGATCAGTCAAAGGACTCTTATTAGAAACCAGGAATCCAAATGCCCAGTTTCTTGTTCTAAGAACTGGATGTATTGTTTCTTCTCTTATTATCTTGATGAATTTTATGGTATTTTTATAATTGTCCTATCATCACAAAAAGTAAACAAGCAACAGCAAAAGAGCCCTGGATAATCAAATATAACTGTATAACTACAGTGGAAGTCATAAACATGTCAACATTTGTTAATGGTAATCACTTAATATCTAGAAATAGCTATTCTAAGAGAAGGCAAAATTGTAATGATGCCAGGTACCATTATGAAATAACTCTTAGTCAATACTGACTTTTTAATGATGATTGACAATTTGATCCTATGAGTGGGGTAATATGACATTAACAAGTAATTGTAGCATTGTGCTCAACAAGTACAGTAAATATTTAATGTGAACAAATCAATTATTTGTCCTTTGGGCAATGTCAAGTGGAACATTAAGAGAGTACTTTCTTCAGAGGAAAGATGGTATATTCAGTGTGATTAAAAAGCCATTTTAAAATAATGTTTATAGTTTTACTTGTTATTGTTTAAATTTTCATGTTTTTCCTTTTTCCACATTTAAATTAGTCCTTTTTAAAAATTCTGACTTTACTGTCCCCCCCCAATTTTTCTTTGTTTGGAATGGAGGAATTAATTTATGATTAACAACTTAAATCTATATAGCATCCCATTATATCAAAATATCTTTAGTTTTGCATTCAGCATGAAATGGAGAACAGATCATATCTGTGCTTCCATCCCTCAGCACACAAAGAGGTCAAAACACCAGTTTAAATTATTAGCCAGAGATCTCCCTGCTGTGTATGAATCCCAAATGAAATACCTAGGTAGCATAATGGGCTTTACAAAACACAGTCTCCTCTCTTTTGCTAGGGTAAGTGTGTAGAGATGTGGTAGTACTGACATAGTATACTTATTACTCCTACTTCCTAGCTGGCAATAGCCCCTTGGGGATTGTGACAGCTAGGCATAGTATAATATAATCCTAAACCTAAGATTTATGTAAACTAGTTCCCTGCTGTCATACAGAACAGAGGAATTCAAAGGTGATTTAAAAGAAGCTATTGTTGTGGGCCAGTGTTTACATAGGAACTACTGTTGCAGAACTGAAAACAATGATTAAGTTGAATCTCCGGTGTTTGAAGAGATGGGGGCTATTGCTTTAATGGAAAAGGTAGACAAATCTGTAGTTTGGTTTTGAAAGGCTTCCTCATCTTCACAGTGTAATAGGCTTACATTAGATCAAAATTTAGAGCCTAGAATTTTTATTCTTTCTTTTAGCTCCAATAATTTCCACTCAGTAAACCAAATATTCACATGGTTAATTTTTGCACAAACCTACAAAGGTCATAGCAGATTTTCATATCCTACTATTCATAGGAACATAGGACTGGAATAGATCTCCTGGGCTGTTGTATCTAATCCCCTGTGTTTGTAGATAGTTGTTAACCCAAGGAATACCTATAACTGCCACTTCAGATCCTCACATTCAGCTACCAGGCATGACACCCACAGATCCAACAGGGAAACAGTTGGTTATTATAACCCAGAAGACCCTGAAAAATAAGACCATGCCCATGCTACAGAAGAAAATAAAAATGCATCATGGTCCATAAAAAGCATAAAAACATAGCCTGTGCAGTGGTTATCCATGAGTCCTTATCCTTCCAGCTGACAAAATGCTGTCATTGAAGCTATTACTTAAATTTGCTTTATTCTAAGTAACTGATATGAAGTAAAGCAAGAGGTGAAATGAGTAAAATTAAAATGGAAATTTCAGATTGGATAAGCATTATATTGAAAAATCCAAATATTAGTGAGAGTAAAGCCTGATCCTCTATTTCTGTTGGATCTCAACCTCTTGTTGAAAGTGTGGTACATTTAAATGTATAGACACCTATACATGTGCCTGACACCTGCTCTCACGTATTCTAACTAGAACACACTGGAGCAGACTCAACTGAATCTGCTGCAGTGTGCTAATTAGCACATTCCCACAGCCTCAGTGTCACATGTATTCAGCATCACGTGTATTCAGAGTCACACTAGCTTTAGTTAAAGTGCCCCTGCTGCCATTTTGAAACATGGGACACTGAATACATGAGAAGCTATGGGCACTTTACTTAAAGCAGCTCACAAGAGCCTCTGTAATTAGTGTCCCCTCACTCCCCCACAGAGCATGTGTAAAGATGCCCTATGATTAGACTGTGCATTATAAATTACAGTGGCAGAGAGAAACATTCCAGTTAGAAACTGCTCAAAGCACACAGACTCATTTTTGTGATTAAGAAGACCTTACAAAATGAACTTAATGATTTGGTTAAATTTGATTTTAAAGTGGATGGACATATTGGGCATGTCCACATATGCAAGCATGTGTGCTTGCAGCAGCTCAAATAGAAGCGGTGAAAATTTGAGCCAGGACTTTTTGTGTCAGTGCACGTGCCCGGAAATGCACTTTGTTGTGGAGCAAATTGTGCCACTTGGGGCAAAATAACCCTGCCTGGCTCCTCCCAGATCTGCAGCCGGGGGGAGCTAGAGCAGTATATAAAACTGCCCTGGCCAGCAGCTCAGGGCTACTTGCCCTCAGGATCTTCTGAGGCCCAGCCAGTTGGTATCTGGGGACACTAGCCCCTTGTGTCAGCTGGACTCTGAAGCAGCATCTCAAATTCACTTTTTAAAATACCCCAAAATCCACATTCTTCCACAATTAGAACAAAAGAGGGGGGGGGGGGAAACTGATCAGATGGACAATGTTTTATTGCTATATTTACAATGTTAAAGAATTTTGGAAGCCTACCTGTGTCTCTAGCATCATAATAAAATAAATCCTAAATATCTATATGTTTTAATGTTTGCTTTTGGTTTCCTTATCACATGGTGGGGGGATATGGGGTTTGTAGGAGGGGGATGGCAGAGGGGTGGGGGTCAGTGGGGTGGAGGGTGGTGAGCGCTGACCAGGGCTCAGCGGCCACCTGCAGACGCCGCTGGCAGTGACAGCAGTGGCCATCGGTGATCATTGACTGCCTGCAGATGCCACCGCTGGCAGAGAGTGGGGGGCTGGCAAGCAACAACCGCCCACAGGTGCTGCTGACAGTGTCGGCAGCACCTTTTCTGAGGGCGTGCACCGTCATGCTCAGGGGGTGCACGTGTACCCACATGCACCTCCTATGCATCACCAATGGTCCCCTGCCCCCCATAGGGCACATGCCTGCCCCCCCCCCCCAGAGGCTACAGCTCCCTGGTCCCCTGCTGGTCTCCAGCCCCTGCTCATTCACCTGCTCCTCTCCAGACTCCAGAGGCTGGAGATGAGCAGGAGAACAAGCAGGAGGCTGGAGAGAATAGAAGAACGAGCAGGAGACTCATTGCCCCTGCCCCCCCATTTGTTCCCCCCATCTCCCTTTCCATCTCCCCATCCCTGTTCCTTCCCCCTCACCCCCTTTGTTCCCCCATCCCACATTCATTCCCCCTGCCCTCTATTAATTCCCCCAGCTCCCCACTTGCTCTACCAGCTCCTCCCACACTCACTGGCAGTAGCAGAGAAGGAGCAGGAGGCTGGAGAGAGCAGGGAAAGTCTCTAACTTATTTCCAGGGGCTTGTGTCCAGCTTCCGGCTCGTCTTCAGCTCTCTGATCCTTCTTCCACTTGTCTCCAGGCTCTGGAGGCTGGAGATGAGCAGGAGAACTAGCAGGAAGTTGGAGTACAGCCCCTGGGGACTGCTGGAGACATTCCCCTGCTGTCTCCAGCCTCCAGCCCATTCCCCTGTGCATTTCTGGCCTCAGGAGGCTGAAGATGAGCAGGGGAACAAGTAGGAGGCTGGAGACTGAGCAGGAGGCTGGAGACAGCAGGGGAATGTCTCCAAGTCATCTCCAGGGGCTCATCTCCAGCCTCCTGCTCATTCCCTTGCTCATCTCCAGCCTTCTAAAGCCTCCCCCAAGCTCCCCTCCCCGCTCCTCCAGTCCCCCAACCCCTTACTTACCTGACACAAAGCTGGGTCCAAGTCCCTCCCTGCAGCTTGCACTGCTGCCTGGCCTGCACAGGCAGGCAGCATGCTTTAACACTGGGGAAAGGGCCAACCACAGAGACATTTTGGCAGGCTACCAGAGTGTCTCTGTGGAGGACTGAGCCTCTCGTTGCCTCAGGACATGGTCCAGGTTTTTTCCCCCTGGGGTATTGTTTGACCCCTGGATATCCAGGGGTCTAATTCTGCCCCTGCACTGCAAATTTCAGTGCGGGGAATGTTTTTTTGTTCCTGCACATGCCTCTTGCAGCATCTCAAAGGAGCTTGAGACTGTGCAAGATGCACATGCGGACTCATCTGGACATGCCCATTAGGGTTTTATTTATTTTTACTTAAAATTCTGAGCTCCTCAAAAAAATCAAAGATTTCTAAGCAACATATGAAAATTATGTGATTTCTCCTTTTCAGAGGGTAATAGAATTTCATATATATGAATATTTTCTAGCTGTTTGGGGGTAAACCCTCTTTCTGTTTCTTCCCTTTTCTTATTTATGCTACCTGTTTTAGGACCAATCATATATACAGCTAAGATGTTGGTCTTCCTATATATGACATCCTGGAATGGAACATTGGAATGCCTTATCATATTATATTTGTATCTGACTTCAGTTTTGTATGTTATAGACATGAACTTGCTCTTGCAGAGCTTGGAATATTGATTTTCACTCCTACATATGACAGAATAATTACATGTGTCTGTGGGACATAAAAGAAAAGGAGCAAACAGAAAAAGCAATTTGGTGTCTAGTGGTGAGTGAGGAAACCATATTCAATTTTAAATCATTTCAATATCAAAGGCAGGTCCTGCCAGACCAGCCTGATGGCCTTTTATGACCAGGTAACTAAATCCCTGGATGATGGTGTCGCTGTGGATGTAGTCTTTCTGGACTTTGAGAAGGCCTTTGACACTGTCTCTCACCCCATTCTCATTAATAAATTGAGCGACTGTGGCATTGATGCCTACACAGTTGGATGGGTCAGAAATTGGCTGATGGGGTGCACCCAGAGAGTGGTGGTGGACGGGTCATACTCGACCTGGCGGGATGTGAATAGTGGGGTCCCCCAGGGCTCAGTCCTGGGGCCTACACTGTTCAACATCTTCATCACCGACTTGGACGAGGGGGTGGAAAACACGTTGTCCAAGTTTGCCGATGACACCAAGATGTGGGGAGAGGTAGGCACGCTCGAAGGGAGAGAGAGAGGCTGCAATTAGATTTAGACAGACTACAGAAGTGGGAGGATGGTAATAGGATGGGCTTCAATGTGGATAAGTGCAGGGTGCTACACCTGGGGGGAAGGAATCCACAGCATACATACAAGCTGGGGAGCTCTCCCCTTGAAAGCAAAGAGGCAGAAAA
>NW_005842172.1:612176-627565 GCF_000455745.1 Alligator sinensis
CGACATTGGTCTGGCCTCAATTGGAGTACTGCATCCAGTTCTGGGCACCACACTTTAAGAAGGATATGGCCTGCCTTGAGAGGGTTCAGAGGAGGGCCACCCGCTTGGTTGGAGGGCAACAGGGCAGGCCCTATGAGGAGAGGCTGAGGGACATGAACCTGTTCAGCCTCAGCAAACTGAGGCTGAGGTAGGATTTGGTGGCTGCCTACAAACTCGTTAGGGGAGATCAGCAGCGAATAGGAAGGGTCCTATTCCCCTCAGCAGCACCTGGGGTGATGAGGAACAATGGCCAGAAGCTGCTGGAGAATAGGTTCAGGTTAGAGATTAGGAGGCACTATTTTACTGTTAAGGTGGGTAGGATCTGGAACCAACTTCCTAGGGAAGTGGTCCTCGCTCCTACCTTGGGTAAATTCAAACAGAAGTTGGATGAACACCTGTTTGGCATCATGTGATCCCAGCATGTGCTCCGGGCAGTGGCAGGAGGTCAGACTAGTTGACCTATTTAGGTCCCTTCTGACCCCTAACTACTATGAAACTATGAATATTATCTAAGACTAATGCCACACTTCTAGAACATATGTCTATATTAGTGTTACCTTACAAAATGGTCAGAATTTTACCAGCCACAAAATCTTAGCACTAACCCTTTACAAGAATGATGGTTCTGAAAAAAAAACCAATTATATTTTTGTTACTTACTAAGGACTCAATCTTACAAGCATGCATACACATCCTTAGCCTTATTATAATGAGCAACTAAGTTAAACTAAACTAAAAGTAATGTTTAAGAGGACTGTCTTAGATTTCCTTGAATATGTGCTCTTTAATCTTATCTCCCTTAGAAATGAAGGTATCCTGTACCAATTACTCTAAGCTATCAAAGGTATGTGATTATTCTCATGAACAAAATTTTGTTAAGCCATTTCTGCCAAAACCAGTTTTGGACAAAATTTAGTCATTACAAAACTGGGTAAGAATTTGAAAATATAAGCAACATTTTGTAAAACTTTTAGAGAAAAGAGATGTATTCTTAGCTGTTTAAATTGCATAACTCCAATAAAGTCAAAGGAGATATTCTGATTCACATTAGCAGGGAGCCTGGCCCATGTAGTATGGATATGCTCTATGTACATGCAAAAACAATGTGGATTAAAGAAAAGCAGGCAATTAAAAATGAGTATCTGGCAAACTGTTATCTCAAAAAAGTCCCTCCCTTGCTCACACCTAACATCTATCCTTCTAATGTACCCTTCATCAAACTCTCTGTGAGGCATAAACAAAATTGAGAGACATATTTTTCCATTGGATAATTAGTTCTCTAGAGCTGTTACCTCTCTAATAATGTGTTTTAAATCACTGACATCAATCATAAATTAGTCCATGTCCAGTTTTTTATTTCAGATGACTGCTTTTACACTGATTAATTCCATCTCACTTTCAGTCCTATAGCTTTATGAATATATTTGTAGGGTGAACCTATTTTCCTAACTCCTCTGAACTTGTCTCAAAATACAATGTTGTTGGTTTCTTTCAAATTGGCTTTCAAACACTTCACCAAACTGAAAATACTGAAGCCATCTATGTTTGTGTGTCAACATAATTAGCAGATGATTCCTTTCAGCATAAAATTAATTTTAAGGTTAACTATAATCTCCAAATAATATGATTTTATAACAACAAAGGTGACAGATTTCATTGGCTACTGATACTTCCTTCTCATGTCCCTGTTGTGACAACGTATTTGGAGAATTTGCAAATTTGTTGGAATCTGACAGGGCTATGCCATAAGTGTGTCTGCTATGGCCTCAGACATGCAACCTCTCAGCTATCAAGCATGCACCTTAGTACCCAACCCCAAGTTATTACCAATTTGTCATTATTGTACAATTACCTTTTCACTGTATGAAAACCATTTTAGAGCAGAAATTCATGTTTTTCTGCTCTTTATACCTTTGAATGCTCAAATATTAATGGCAATCTTTTAGGCTAAGGACAGACACTCAAAAAGCCTGAGCCTGAATTGATTCAATCTTTGCAGGTTAGTCTAACCTGCAAAGCTTGAACCGATTTGGAGGTGGATAGACATTCCCTTTTCATTCCAGAAATGGAGGCACATGCCTGCAGTGGCTTGGGCTAGAAACCAGGGGGCAGTGGAGCAGCCCTCCCTTTCCTTCCACAGTACTTGTGGGGGGGGGGCAGTGGCCTGCACAGCTTCACTGCCCAAGGGGTGGAAGCATTGCCAGACTCCAGCCCCAGGCTAGCAGTTTGAGGTAAAGGGGGTGTGTGCAGTGGGGTGTGTGAAATGGGCTGGATTCGGCCCAAATCGGGGACAGTGATTCAATTCACTGATTTGGATGATTGTCCTTATTTGATTTGGCTGAATCCAAATCTGAAGATTGAATGCTGATTCAGAGAATCAGTGATTCGGCCATAGACACCGCTTTAAATGTTTTTTCTACATACCTCGAGGTACCAGGCATGGCTCGTGAATGCTACAATTGTGGGGTGGATGGAGTGTCACACAGGAATGCAGGAGGGCCCCCCTGTGTGCTCGATGATGGACCCTGAAGTGGACCGGAAGTACTTCTGGTCCACTGCTGAGCACATGGGGGACCCCCCCCCGAGCCTCCTGGCTCAGTGCTTGGCCATGGGGGGGGACCCCGGGTGCCTCCCCAGACCCAGGAGGCACCAGTCACTGAGCTGCAGGGGAGCGGGGAGGGTCCCCCACACGCTCTGCAGTGGACCTGGAAGTGGACCTGAAGTGCTTCTGGTCTACTTCCGGGTCTGCTGGGGACCTCCCCGCCATGCTCCTGTGGGATGCTCCATCCACCCCACCATCTCAGCATTGATAAACCACCTGGTACCTTGAGGTATGTAGAAAAAATATCTAAAGCTGTGTCTATGTCTGAATCTCTCCGAATCAATTCGGAGGGTTCCGATTCAATTCGGAGAGATTAAAGGGTCTCCTTATTTGATTTGGATTTGTAGATTTGGCCACCAAATTGGGCCAAATCTCCGCTGAATCGCATCAGCAACCAAAGCTTCACACAGCCCTAATGGGCAGTGCATGTATCTTTTGATGATACTGAGCTTTTCAATATCCCTCTCCCTGTCTGCAAACCTGACAGGGCTGCAAACCAGCGGGGGGGTGGAGGGGGGCTGATAAAACCATCGTGTTTTTCACAACAAAACAAAGAAAAACAAAGCCCCTCTCATTAATTTAAGCTCTTCTTAAACAGCTTTTTCCAAGGAGGGACATTACTAGCTGATCTGTTGATTAGCTCCAAAAAGCCCTAAGTGGACACTCTTCTGTCTGCCTTTGTCCTGTCCCAGTGAAATTGGACACACACACACACACATGCATGCATGCACACGCACGCACCCACCCACCCCTACCTCTTAGCATTAGCTAGCATACCACATGCCTAGGGCCTGTGGGGCTAGGGTCCATGCTGTGGGAGATGGGAGAGAAGAAGGGGGAAATCCCTGCTTAAGCAATGAGGGGAAGGAGGAGTGGAACAGGGGGAAGCCAGGCAGACCCTGCCGTGCCTGCAGTCTTCCCTGGAGTTCTGGCTAGGAATGAGAGGGGCAGGGCCAGCCTCTTCTCTGAAGCAGAGAGCACAGCTTAGCCCAGCCCAGCCCATCCCAGGGCTACAAAGCATCTGGGATGCTGGGGGACTCTGGTTTAACTTCAACCAGGAAGGGGTCTGAGACAGACAGTGCATAAACCAGTTTGACTCAAATCAGTTAAATCTGATACTAAATTCAGGTTTATCTTAAACCAGTTTCAGCCATTTTGAAACTGGTTTATGTGCACTGAACTGATGTCCTGTTACAGGTTTAAACCATCCGATCACTTAAACCACTTTATGTGTAATGTCTGTCCCTAGCCTTAAGGTCTTTATCTCCCAACAAATGGTTAATTCATTTCCTTAGGTTTGATGTTGGTTTTTTTTCTTGTTGTATTTCTGCAAGATGTAAAATTAATGCTGGATCTGAAAAACTAGTTGGATGTTATTCTGTTTGTCATTGCCTCTGAGGCAGACACCCTCTTTTAATTGTTATACCTGTCTAGGGTCACAGTGGGTGCATCTAGATAAGATTCTACTGTGCAGTGGTTACTGCACATTTAGTTAGTACTTGCATAACTAAGTACTAAATAAATGTGCAGTAACTGGAGTTGCTGCGCAGTAGCATTAGTGAATGACTTTTTAGTGACACTACAGGGCAGTAGCTAATAACATCACATAGTAATGTATTAGCACCGTTGACGTGCTGTGATGTGCTACTGCGCAGTATTATTCAGCTACTGCACAATTGGCATCTCATGTAGATGTGCCCAGTGTGGAGAAGTTTGTTGAGTCAGTTTCCTGTAATTTAATTTTAGAAGTCTTTCATTGGCCTTTCAGATGTCCATTTTTCTTGTGCCTCATTCTGGATGTGCTGTGCTGACAGTGCATATGACAGTGCATTCGTAGCTTAGAAAGCTGAGGGGCTAGAACATGGTAGTGGTGCTAACTGATATAATTCCATTAAAAATGAGGTGTTTGTAAAACTCTTCTGTTGTTCCTTTTTTCACCAAAATACTTGGGACTATATGCAGCTAGAACAACCCTTAGAGAGATGCTATCTATACTGAAATGTTACTATTTATAATATTATCATGAGAGCTAAGTGCCATAATTATGGTGCTTAAGAGTCTGAAGGACATATCTTGTGGAAATCAGCATAGCTCTATTGAAGTCGATGCCGATTTACAACAGTTGAGATCCTTCCCAATCGTTCTCTTTATGTTTGAACATTTTCCTCATAGTACACTCAGTTGTCATTTTATTTAAAATCAGAAATGACTGCAGGACGTACTGTGTTAGACATGCAGTAGTTGGATTTTTATAGTTTCTCTTTATAGAAAAAGAAAGCTTTAGTATGTTCTCGGTCTTTTTCTAGTCTTACTGAATTTGATGGATGTTGTGAATATATTTCTGAGGGCAAACTGAACCAAGGAAATCCCTCTGCTATTTCAACAGAGATGCTTTATTATACACTATATGACAGACTTACACTCAGAAGAATAAGATTCAATTTCCCTGTTTGTTTGCATATAGCAGATGCAAAAATGTTTAACAATCAGAATGTGATCTTCAAAAATTATACTGCAGGACCTTACTTTATGATATTCAGTGAAACTGAGAGGATGAGTACACCCTACAAAATTTATTTTCAGTTCACTCATTACTAGTAAATGGGTGCATCTACACATGCAATTCATGTGACTCAATATACTCTGGCTCAATCTGAGCTGGAGTTTACTAATCTCAAGGTCTCTGTCTACATATGTTTTAAGCACAGTAATTTATTGTGCTGCTGGATACCACTTGTATCTGACGGGACTATCCAGCACAGCACTGTCAATTAGTCTACTGTACCCTAATTGTTGCACATGTGTACATGGCGATGCTTTACTGCACCGCAAATTAGTCTGCTGCACAGTAAAGCATCTTGTGTAGACATGCCCAATATGTCTGTTTCTCTGAAGTTAGTGGCTCAGATCTGTCACAACATATGAGAAGTGTCAGTTACATTTGGGGGGTTGGGGAGGAGATGGCTTCAAATTATAGTCAGATTTGAGCCTCTGGTATGACAATACCTCCCAGCATACTTAAAAAGTCAAAAGGTAACCAGTGAACGAGTGAAGCATAATACCCTCAGTAAGGCCCTCTATGCCGCCTCTTTCTACTGGCCCTAGCTTGCATGCCAGCCATAGAAAAGGTGATAGCATAGAATATAGATAATAAATAGAACAGTGAGAAAGCTGCCTTGTACTGGAAAAATCCTTCTATGGTCAGGTATTTAATGTCACTCTGCACAGCTTTTGCTTCAGTTCTTTTCTTCTAGCATTATCAGAAAAAAATACTAAAGAGAACTGAGTATAACTTTTAAGCCACCTTCTAACTTTTTTTCCTGGTTAAATACCTCTGGCGTTTAGCAGCATCTGAGAGAGGAGAAGAAAATATAAACTATCAAAACCACTTACTTGAAATAGAAGAAAATCCCCAAGGAAATCAAGAGCGACGTTATTGACAAAGCATGGCCTACTATAGCCATATAATAAAGTATGAATGCCATCTGGAATTAAAATAAAAAGATAGGTATGAAAAACTGGTGAGAAGTAATTTATTTAGTGTTGTGCGCAACAATTTGTGGAAGCAAACGAGGAATTTTGATTTCTTTTTATTCAAATTCACTGTTAAGATATGCCTGAAATATTCCTAATAAATTAAAAGGCACGGCTGAGAAGGTAAAGAGATGAGATTAAGTGGTTTTTGCATGTGCAGCTCTGTCCCTGCTCCACAAAAGCCAAAGGCAAAATTCCTGTTGACTTTAAGAGAAAAAGATTAGGTCCAAACCTATGTATATATCTATATCACTTTAAATAAAGAGAAATTCATGGAAGTTCATAGGACTGATTCAGACTGGTATGAATCTAAAGTAACCTTCTACAGTAACAGTGATGTAAAGTCACTGTGAATGGCAAAAGAATCAGCCCCCTATTCTGGTTGATATCACCAGGTGTGTCTACATGCTCAATTAATGCAAAGTAATAAAGTCTGGAGCTTATTGCTCTGGAGTTTATTGCTTCCCAGTGCTGCATTTACACATGTGCCCAGGACTGCAGCATGCTGAGCTGTGTTGAAGCAGCCCTGGCTGCCAGGGGGTCCTGAGGGTCAGCCTGCCAACCCAGAGCTGCTCCTGCTGTCCTCAACCTGCTGTGGAGGGGCTGGCCAGGGCATGAACGTACTTCAGCATGGGACTATCCAGAGGCAGTCCCCACCCATCAACATCCACGTGTGCAGTACTGCAGAGTAAAATACAAGTACTACCCTGCTGCAGAGTTTATTAGTTTACTCTAGCCTAACAGCCCTGCACATGAAGATGCAAGATGTTTATTGCAGTTAATTAGTTTAGTCTATTCTGCAGTAAATGTCTCATGTAGATGCACCCACTGAAATGTAAGATAGGCCTACCTTTACATCATTTGCTGTCAAATTATTATTGGACGACAATCATGTGGATCAGCACTGGCTCCACAATACTACAATATTTAAATGTCATATTTGTTCTCAGCCAAGGCCTGGAGTGTCATTTAGGTGCGACATGGTGTGAAACAGGTACAGGAATCTGGCTGCCTGCAAGGCTCTACTCCAGGGATGGGCAAAATATGGCCCACGGGCTGGATCCAACCCGCAAGGCCATTCTATCTGGCCCACGGGGCCGCTAAAAATTTAGAAAATTAATATTTATCTGCCCTTGGTTCCTGTCAAAAATGACAGGAAGCAAGGGCAGTAGGACCCAGGGGAAGCCTGGCGGGCTCCCACAACAGTAGGGCCTGCCCCGCCCCACCCCCCACCCCCAGCTGGAAGTCCCTGCAGGGGCTTCTGGCCTGGGACCACATGGCTGCCCCAGTGGTGCCGGAACTTCAGGTAAGGTGGGGGGGAGGGCAGGGAAGGAGCCCAGGGGAAAGTGGCCCAGGGAAAAGCTGAGCATGGGGGGAGAAAAGCAGCTCTTTGCTCACCCCATGGCCAGCACCCTGTGCTGCAGCCATTCGCAGCCATGCTCAGCTTCTCCCCGGGCTCCTTCCTGGCACAGAGGAAAGCGGCTCCTCCCCTGCCCCATGGCTGGTGCTCCCTGCTGCAGCCACTCGCAGCCCATGTGGGGCTGTCTGGAGCGGGCACAGACAGCCCCACGTGGGCTGAGAATGGCTGCGACACAGGGCACTGGCGACAGGGTGGCAAGGAGCCGCTTCCCCCCCCACCTTGCTCAGCACAACTTTGTAACCTGCCCCCACTGCCAGCCTGGGCCCCACGCCAGCTCCAGGCTCACCTGTTGGGGCTGCACGTGGCGACAGCAGCTGTGGCCCATCCGCTTGCCGTGCCAGGCAGTGTTTGCCACTGCTGCCTGTGGGCTGCCCAGCATGTGAGCTCTGACAGGCAAGCCCAGAGCCGGAGCAGAGCCCAGGCTGGCAGCAGGGCTGGGTTACAAGCTGGTGCTGAGTGTGGGGAAAAGCGGCCCCTCGCTCACCCCATGGCCAGTGCCCTGTGCTGTAGCTGCTTGCAGCCCACATGGGCTGCCTGTGCCTGCTCCAGACAGCCCCACGTGGGCTGCGAGCACGTGCAGCAGCGAGCACTGGCCATGAGGTGGGCGAGGGGCCGCTTTTCCCTGCGCTCAGCACCAGTTTCTTCCCTGCTGGCAAGCAGTGGGTTGGGGCTGTGTACTGCCTCCCGCCTGTACCGCGGGGCTGGGGGGCACTGGGTGTGAGCGGGTGCAGGAGCCAGTGGGAGCACAGGGCCTGCACCATTGTTCCAGGGCCAGCGGGGCCCAGAACAGGGTGGCAGGAGCGCGGGGTCCCAGCCAGTAGGGGCTCTATGAAGCCAGGCCAGTTCCCCCCTCTCCCTGCTGGTGCAGCCCAGCCCGGCTCCACAGACCCCTGCCAGCCTGTGCCCTGCTTTGGGCCCTACTGGTGCTGGCTCTGGGACATAGATCCCAAGATGGTGACCAGGGGAGGGGCACCTGTCAAGGGATGGGGCTACCCATGAGGCCTTTGACAGCTTGCCAAAACTGGGTAAGTGGCCCTCTGCCTGAAATAATTGCCCACCCCTGCTCTACTCTCACCTTCTGTAATGAAAGTATTGATATTTAATCAGCACATTTTGGAAAAGCATTATTAGCTGTTCTTCCAGGCTTACTTTCTTTTCAGATATACTTCATTAATTCTCCTTTTGTTACATAGAAGCAGTTTTCCTTTCTCTTATTTCCTTTTAAATGATTAAATGAACTCCTTTTAAAGGAATGTCCTCCTCCATGAAATACTTAAGAACTGTACCAGCATTATAGGTATTATTTTCATATTTATCATTACCCCTCTTCCTTCCCTTTTCCTCCTGTGTTTCTGGAAATGTGGGAAGAATAAAGACAGAAAAGGTGTTTCATACAATGCTTCTGCCTCACTCATCTTCAGTTAATTTATGGCCATCTTCTAATTACCCAACTTTCTTTAGTCATTCCTCATTCTGAGTTTGTGGGGGTGTCAATATGTTTTTTACTTTGAATTAAACAAAAAACAGAAAAATTAATTCTCCTTGGTAGAGATGTCTGATTTCTATATCTGTTTATGCTGTTTAAATTTTACAGCTCTTATGTCATCTTTCTCTCTCTCTGTTCTAAAAATGATCACATTACAGCTGTCTGACTGCGTACATGGGCCTCAAAGTGGGTAAATGTCATTTACCAGATTGCTGGCATCTACTAAAATAATGTAGAGTAGCCTTCCTGTATATCAGAATTAAGCCCCTACAGAGTGGGTGCATCTACATGTGCTATTAATGCACCTGAATACACTCTGGTGCAGTTTGTGCTAGAATCAGCTGCTTCCTCGGTGCAGCACCTTCACAGGTGCCTGGAACCACAGCAATCTGAGCCAGTGCGGAGCAGCCCTGAGCTGACGGGGCACGGTACAGTGAGCCCCAGGCTTCAGGTGGTGGAGGGGCTGGCTGGAGTGCAAAGGTACCACAGTGCAGGGCTAGGTGGCAGGCAGCCCCTGCACTATAGCACCCTCATGCCCTACCCAGCTTCAGTCACAGTCTACGCGTGTGTTTAAGCCCATGTAATTACTCCGCTGTAGTCCTTGTACTTGTCCTGGATAGTACTATCCTACAATGGAGTTATTAGTTTACTGCACCCTAATACAGGTGCACGTGTAGACTGTGACACTTTCCTGTGGACCTAATTAGTCAGAAACTCCAGAGAGAAGTTTAGCTAGGAACTCCAGAGGACAAAATAGAAAGTGGTAAGACAAGACAAATTTCTGTTTATAATTCTTTTTTTTTTTCATATACATCTTTGTCATTCTTCACTTCTGTGTCATTGCTAGGGTTTTGCTTTTGTTTTTGCGTTCTTGGCAGTATGCCTTGAATTAAAAAAATTAATTAACAGACAAACAATGCCTAAATATTTTGATATGTTGTGCAGTACATGAGCACTGGTATAAAAGAGCTTTAAGACAGATAAGTGGTAGGGGTACTGACAATTAAGTGTCTGTGTATCCTGGAAGACTAGGACCCATTCAAATTAATACATTTTAATTTTAGGACTATGACATATTAACATAATACTTGAAAGTCAAAAGTAGCATTTGTGAAAAACAATATTTTAACATATTTATGTTTCTTTAATATATAGTTCTAAAAGTAAAAATTAGGGCAAATATGAATACATTGGAATGCCAAGTAATAAACATATGGTGTATCTGTACATTGTAACAGATGCTTTGATGTAGATTTATGAACTAATGTCTCAGAAATAAAATTTCTCCCATTAAATTCATAAAAAGATTGAACTATTTTGCATTCCTAAAAACTCCCCCTTGTTGTGCTTTATCTCCCAAGTTGATGCTAATTCCATGGCTTTCAAAAGAGTTTTTCATCTTTTGCTTAGAAAGCTACTAAAAGAAACGCTTTTCATGTTAATTTTTTTTCAAAATTTTTAACTTGGGAAACCTATGTTAAAGCAGCGTTTAAGACCTCTTGCTGAAATATTAATGAGATTATCAGAATGTACAGGAAAATAGTCTATAAATAAGATACATGCTTGGTTTATGAACATGTGGATTAAAGTTTAGAGTACACCTTGGCACTGTTGTAGAATACACTAGGTTCTTTCTGCATTTTCCATTATTTTTTTGCTGCAAAAGGATCCCAACCTATGCACAATTTTCCTTTCTATTTCATCTGTACTTTGGCTGAATAATTGTCAAAATTCTTCTTCTGGAAGGCATGCTTAATAGGTAACAGAGCTACATTTTGCCTCCCTACATGGGTCAACATCTGGAAAAGTGACTTTTTTATGGCCCTTCTATTTAAACCTTTGAGATCTTGAGTTGTTACTATTATTCCCTCCTTATTCTCCAGATTAGCCCATTTTACAGTTATTGCTCTTTATAATTTGACATTTTTCAGAGTTCATCTTACGGCAATCCAATAGCCCTCTCTAACATACTGTAGAATGGCTCATTAGAATGGCTGAATATAACCACAGAGATGTGAGTAGCTATTTAAAAAGGCATGAAAACAACACATCAGTTTCTGATTCTTTTCCTTCCAGAATTCCAAGGAGTTACAGATCATTTATTGTAATCAGGTCTTCTTGCCACTTGGCTTTCAGAAATGTATTGATTTGCATGATCACTGCCAAAAATGCTGTATTTTTTTAAAAGCTTTTACTCACATTTCTTGCCCCTTGCCGATTTATCTTTCATAAACTGCATTATTTTTAATTTTTTCCTTGAGGCTAATGTCCTGATCCTGGAAGAGTTTTTGTACATATTTAACTTTACTCAGGCAAATAATTCTGATTTGAGTAGAAGTGTTAAGACTCTAGTAGAAGTGTTAAGTGTGTGCAGCAGATTTGTATAACTTTTACTCTACCAATATCTCTATACTGATCATTTTTCAAAGGAATCAAGTGTGGGGTGATAACATTTGCTTGCAAAAAGTCATGTTTGAGTTGCATTGAGCTTTAGCCCAGAAGAAAACTAATTAATAGTTCTGAGTTTGCTCATTCAGGGAGTAAATGTGAAATATCAACTAGTTCAAGAATTGTAAGGCCAGAAGATGGAACCTGACTCGGTGGCCCTGGTAGGTAGGATGAACTCTGGCTTCTATTCCCTTTTACTAATGTTGCTTATCTATTTTATCTGCGTTTTCCCAACGCTATTTTATCCATGACTATTAGTACAGTTGTATATCTGTATGACTGTACACAGAGAAACAAGCCACTATATAATTTCATATACTGTTGCTATAGGAACAAAGCTGTGGTGCCCTTGTTCATCTTTAGACAATAGAAACCTTTCACAAATAATTTGCTGCTGGTTCAGCTTCATATAATTCTTGGACTATACTGATTTTTTTTGTAGCTTACCTTCAGTTTCTCAGAAGTGAAAGAGTTGCACAGCGTATAATTTGACCAAGTCCGATTGCTCTCAGGATGTCGGAACCAATTTCCTGTTTCATCACAATATTTTGATGCCCTTTCTGTCAATGAATGCAACAGTAATTATTTTAATGCATACACATTATAAATAAAAGCAAATGATATGAGTGGAAATGAAAATTCTCTTACAATATCCAAAGAGCTCATGTAAATATAGTTCATCTAAATATTTTTAGTACTATTTCCCTCTCAAAAACTGATTGGAAAATAGCCTCATTATTTTTGTCTCTTTTTTGTTATTTACTAATGGAGTGAATTAGGTGCCATAAATTATGTGGTAATAACTAGGTATCTAGAAAGAGTTTAATATTGCTGGTATGCAAAGCAGTAATGCTAATGACTGTAAATTGAATAATGTCAATATATATGAAGGGATCCATTATGTGTGCACCCTCATAATTCCCTTTATATCCACAAATACTTGATTTTCAAGTCCAAGTATGAGGTCTAAGTGTGCAAAGGACATTGCACATATGTTTGCATGTTGTTTGTTGGTGCAAATTGGTGCCTAATTTTTGAAAACCTAATTCTTATGAGATCCTATCTCCCTTACAGGCACAAGGGGAGCAAACAACATAGCAGAGCTCAATATGTAGGGGAAAGGTCTGATCATGGACAGCCCATAAATAGAATTAACTTGCAAGCCCTGGATCAAATAATGTGTTTTCTACAGAAGGACCTGAGTTAGAGCAATCAATATATTCTTATCAAGTCTGTTAAGTGAGATAACAGACTACATAGAACCGTTAGCTAAAAATAAAGTATAATTGAAAATGCCTGTGTAGGGTAAGATCTACTGCTGCCTAGGAGCAATGGAAAAGACTACATAGTCACTATGTTAGTGGTATTTTGGGTTTGAGGGTTAGATAATTCTGCACTGTCCAGTGTACATGAGTTAGCTCAAACAGCACTGCAATCAAAGCCTTCACAGAAGGTTTGAGAGTGGTCATACCACTGGTCAAAAATTCAGTGTTTGGCAAGTTGGGGACAAGCACTTCGTAAACATATACAGTGGGCAGATACAACAGAAAAGGGTTCTGCTATTCAGTTCCATTTCACACAGTGATAAGTATTTGTTCTCTAGCCTCCTTTTGTCAAAATGTACTGGACAGGCAGCTGCCTTTAATTATCTATCAACATCATGGCCAAATCCTGCCGTCCTTACTTGATTCTTACTTGCTTGGAACTTAAAGGATAGTTTGCCTGAGTGAAGACCACACGTTTTGGCCCAGATATATGACTAGCTGGTGTTTCTTGGGCAATGGTTAAGTGTTTTATTTTACAAAAATATTGGTATTCCAAAGTTAAAGTTTTAGAAAATTATTTTAATTGTTTACCTATTCTGCCTGGGCAATTATATTGAACCAATAGACATAATCATTTCCAGGCAAGATACTCCTACAGAACTAATCATCCTTTTCCCTTACAAATTCATGTTGTCCATGTTTATTTTCTTTGATTCTAATGACCTGTGCTTTATTTAAATTTTGGAGACCTATGCCCCATCCATATGCTTAGGAAAAAAAACAAGCGAATATATTGACAAGGTCAAGATTTATATTGTGTGTATTTTTCTCTTGGCCCAGAAACCTGTTTTATACAGCAACAATTTGGAAATAGCACATTTAAAGTTCTCCAAAAGAACACTCTTTTTAAATAATTGTGAGTTTCAGATCATCATATTTGGGAACTCAGTGCTTAAAATCAATACGTGTACAACATGGAGATGAAAAGTACACTTTATCTCAACCTTCCATCAGTTTAACATAGAGATAATCTCTGACTACATTGTAGCATCCTTCCCATTGTAGTCATTGCCAGATATGATCTAAACCGGACAGTTTTCAGTCATAAATAAAGATCAGTGGTTTATATACAATAGAGCACAATGTACAAAGATTTTGCTTCCTGTACTATAGTACTGCACAATGCATATAGCTTTGTGAACAGCTAGGGATCATAATGTTAATTACATCCATGACTGTAACCTGTTGCCTGATATGTGCTCTGCTTAAACTTAAGCTGGGACTCATGAGAGGAATCTTCTGCCTACTACTCTTTCAGCTAAACGTAGCTTGTCCTGATTTGAGGGTCTTTCCTTTTGTCTCTCCACTGCCCTCTTATTTCTCTTCCTCATTTGGTAGCAGGCTGTGCGTTGTGGAATACCATTTAAGCCAATGTGTCTCTCTCTGTTCCCCCCCTCCAGTAAGCTTCTTAGTAATTGTGATTGACTGGCATCAAATGTAAGTCATCAGTAAAGGGACAATTATTCTTGCTGTATTCTCTGCTCTGAGAGGGTTCTGAATAGAGACAGGCTACCTGCTTGAGAATTATCCGCCTGTGACAAACATGAGGAGGTAGGCTTGTCTTCTCCTGTCAGGGTGAATGAGCACCTGAAAATGTAGTTTTATATGAATTGCTTGCTTCAGTGACCACTACTATAGTGCATAGTGTACCTCATCCTCACACATTGTGTCCCTTTCTAAATAACATTATATTGACTCTAGCAGTTAAACCTTTGTTTTAGACCTACTATTCTGTATTTAAATGAAGCTGTGACCACTTAATCCGAGCTTTGCATGGAGTATTCTGTTGGAGGTTTTTGTAGCTGGAGTGAACCGGCAGCAGCCAGTCTATGAAATCAGGACACGTGGTCTTTTTTTGGAATGTGTTAGCTTTGTAAATAAAACAGTAACGTGTGAAGAATAGATAAGATTTTTCTGACTATTAGCAGGTCAAAATTAATGTGGTGACCTTTGGTGATACTATGAGACCATGTTATGATTGTGAAATGTTCACTTGGACTATTAAGTATCTATACTGTAGGACTGGTCAAATGGTGGTGGTCCTATTTCCTGATTGGAAGACTAAATTATTGTGGCAAAACCATGTGCCACCCACAAGGAAAGCCCAGCCTGAAGAAGGAGAACATCGGGAACCTGCAATCCATGGGGCGGCCAGCAGTACAGCACAGGTAAGCAATAAGCAGGTAAGCAATAAGGGGCCATTTGGGCATCAGAGCCGGGGGGCAACAAAGGCGCATGTCACAGGCCTCAAGTGCCTATACACTAACGCTAGGAGCATGGGGAGCAAGCAGGATGAACTAGCGCTCCTGCTTGCAGAAAACACTTACGACTTAGTAGGGCTAACAGAAACCTGGTGGGATCCTTCCCACGACTGGGCGGTACACATTGAGGGTTATAAGCTGAACAGAAAGGATAGAGTGGGAAAGAGAGGGGGAGGGGGGCGCTCTATGTCAATGAGCGATATACATCGACCCTTAGCAAAATGGAATTGGAGGAGGAGAAAGTAGAAGGATTGTGGGTTAGGTTACATGGGGG
>NW_005842172.1:629974-664017 GCF_000455745.1 Alligator sinensis
TCTTTCCTGCTTATGCAGGGGGTCGGACTCGATGATCTATTGAGGTCCCTTCCGACCCTAACATCTATGAATCTATTGGAAAAGGTTAACAAGGAATAATGAAGCATCAATATCTGATGCATAGTTCTGTATGAAAAGCTGCTCTCTGCTAAAATCAATGAAGCTGTTAAGGTTTGCAAACATTTCTCTGAATAATACTACAGTGATTTGTATGTAAAAAATATTGCTTTGTGAATCATGCCGAAACAAACTTAATGGCTTTATTCATTGTTCAGTGCTTTTACTGCTGGATCAGTTTTCTCAACAGTGGATGTCTCGAACAGGTGTTTTTCTCTTGTTTTTATTATTCAGCTATTGCATATTTATCGTTACAAAATCATTTCTATGCTGCATACTCAGGAAGTATCAGTCATTATACAGTTTGTCATTCTTTAGATATACTTGTAATGTGCTCTCTGACTGTACTCTCACAGGTAGGTAGAGGAATAACTCGTATTCCTTTGGAATATCTGATTTATTTACATGTGCCAGTAAAATATTTGTGGTGAAAATATTTCAGCTAACAGGCTTGTTAACAGATATGCCCATAATACATTGTAGCTCATAAAAACAAACTTCAACTCCAATGTCATAATAATAAAAAAGTGATATCAGAAAAGTGCATAAGGCAGCAGAACCAGAATACATATACATTAGAATCCTATTATACACTTTAGTAGGAACTATAACTAATATAAGAAATGTAACTGTCAAGATGGATGAGTAAAGAAATAGAAATGCATATAAGGCATGGTGGAGGAGAAGGCATGTGAACAGAGAATTAAGCCAAAGATACGGATTTTTTTTCCTAATATAACAATGACCTAAATAATATCACCTCCAAATGTGTGTAAATTAAGTACACACTTCTACATTTAGGCTATGGTCATATTGTAGCAAAACCCCCAGTTTTTCTTTTTTTCTTTTAAAATGCATTCCCTCCCCTTCCCCAACATTTCTGACTTTTTCTCTCCCTCTCTATTCCCCATAGATAAGTATAAGTCAGCTAAGATGTAGGATAAGCTTTAACATTTTATTTTAGGTAGTAAGTTTTATTTTTCTCTCCCCTCTTTGCAAATAAGTTCCCTTCTATTTTGATATTGATACCCACTGTTTTATAAGTGATCATCATTATGTTTGTACTGCTTTTATATTGTGTGATTACTTTTTTTGGCCTATATATGTAAGTTAGCATAAGTCATGTCAAGTTTCCATTTTGTATGTCAAGGCTCCATCTTGTGTCCTCTGCCCGGGCATCCCCTGTGTTGCAACTGTATGATTCATATACCCCTCCCATGTAAATTGGTTCCCCGGATGAATGAGAGCGATTGGGAGTGACTGAAATACAATGGTAGCAGGCCTCTACTGAATAGCCTGTAACGACCAGGCCATCACCTCGCATTGATTCACCCAGGAACCACGGACCTCACCCAGGAACAGAGATAAGAACCCAGCATTTGAAAGACAAAAGACCCTGCAGAAACAGCAACTCTACCATTGTACCCCCTCATTACAGACACCCGAAACTGCACATCCCTGAATGGAGCACACATGCTCAGTACGCCAGGGGCTGACCCTTGCCTGGGCATGCCTCCTGTCACTAGGGTCACACAAGGTCTGCCCATATAAAAAGGGGCAGTGAAGACAGACCCAGTGGGACGCCCTCTCCATCTGGACCAGCACCATGCCACACCACCTATCCACCCAGAGGCCCTGCCGGCAACCCCCCTCTGGACAACACCTACTGGACAAGGACCCCTTTCCAGCCTGGAGAGGTAGCTATCACCCCCCACCCCGGCCCTTCTTCAACCAAGGACTTGGACTCTGCTTCTCTTCCCTACCTGGACTCCAACCCTTCCACTGAGCCTCTTTCTCCTGCTGCCATTGCGAGTGTGTGTGTGGGTGTGTGTGAACCAATAACTTCTTGGGGCTGTGTAGTGTGTTGTCATTTAATAAAACTGTTATTTGGACCCCTAAGTTGGGTTCTGCTTTACTATGGTTTGGCCCTGCTCCAATCTTTGCTCCTCGCCCCTCTAACTTCTGTTTCATTTCTCCCTCTCCTGCTTCTGGCTCACTGACCTCACTCACCTCCAACACCTGTCCTGAGCTCCTCTCTGCCTCCAAAACCCTGTTTCTTTGCCACTGTCTTATCCCCTCTGCCTTTTCCCCTGAGCAACCAGGTTTCTACCTCAGTTTCTTTCCTGGCTGTCTCCTTCTTGCTGCCACTTATCTGTCTCCCTCCTCCCCCCATCTCAGCTGTCTGCCTCAGTTTCCAGCCCCAGTCTACCTTAAGTAAACCCAAGCCTCAGTTCCTCAGCCAGCTTCTCTTTAGTCTACCAGTTCTAATTCTGGTTCTGGCCACTTTCACTCCCTACACTTTAACTCCCTCTCTCACCTGAACCTTCCCCCCAAGTATCCCAGGTATACCAAGCGCGCACACACACTGTACCATCCAAGTTAGGAACTTACCTATGTGTGTGTGTGTGTCATTGTGTGCATGATATATGAATTAGTGATCTGTGTCTAACTTTTAGGGTGTATAATGTATGTGCTTGAATTGGTTTGGATGTGTATGTGCCAGAGCTGACAGGCAGAGGCAGAGAGAGCACGCGCACCTAATTGATTTGTGTGTTCGTATATGTGCAATTGTGTCATACCTTCCTGTCTAACAGTGCAATATTGAGATCTTGAGAGTTGGCCTTACCCCATACTGCAACAACATGAAAATAATATTTATGAGGCTAGATTGATATGACGTATGAAGATGCAGCTCCCTACAACATAACTCTCCGCTCTGGGTATCTACAAACATACCCTTTAACTACTTGCAAAAGGGAGGGGGAAGCTGCTTTGTGGGAGCATATCAGCAGTTATGACCTGTTACATCTGCATGATCTTGTAGCAATACAAGTAAGATAAATCACCTGAACTTTGATTTCAAATGAAGCAACACTAAAATTTCAGATCTACAACTTTATCACTACAGAATTATGCAGACCTAACAGTTACATTGCATTGGTGTCCTATGATACCAGTACAAATGTTAAGTCCATCTATACGCTGTACGAGTGATTCTCAATCAGGGTGCTGTGGCAACCTGTGGTACTATGAGATCCTTTTAAAGGGTGCAGTGCAATATTAGCATTGTTAGATGTGCAAATCCCTACACATGATTCACAAGATAAACCCAGTGTAACAGGGAGCTGAGTCTTGGTCCCCATTACAGATTTGAACATGGCAGGAGCTGCACGCAAGACCCTTCAGTCCCAGGAGTCAAGCTGCGATTCAGCTTGGCTAGAAGACTCACCCAGGAGTAGCAGGCAGATGGATCTGTCTAGAGGTGAGGGGAAAGGGTCCCAGGAGTGATGGGAAACCACTCCCAATGTGGAAAGACTCCTGACTCCTCCAGGCAGCCATATTAGATGACCAGGAGTGAACCTGGAAGTAATATCTGTGCTGGAGCAGAGAACTCTATGGCCCTTAGTGTACATGAGGGAAGGAGCTGACAGTGATTGGGCTGCACTGGGTCCCAGACCATATAAAGATGAGAAGACAGAGACTCTGGTTCTCCCTGGAGAAGGGAGAAGAAGCATCATCTCTGCTAGGAGAGGTGCATGCCTGTGTAGAGGCACAGGACCAGGCTAAGTGACCATTTAAGCAATGCCAAACAGAAGACTGGGAAGGCCAAAGACATATGGTGCAGCAGGATGGAGCAGCAAGACATGGTAGTTAGAGACTGTTGGCCTGCTGACAGCAAGGAACCACTATAAGAAGCCCAGATCCAGGGACTTAGGATCCTAACCTGTTCTGGGTAAGACAGTCTGTGGACATTAATGTGAATACGCACAGAAGGGTGGAGGGAAGGGAAAGTCCCTTCACTGGGTGATGGCTGAGGGATTACCCTTGGAAGAATGAGAGAAGAAAAGGGTGAGACCCAGAGTACTTTTGCCAGATCACTGAAAATAACCTGTGATCATCATTCTGAGGAGCATGAATAAAAGATACTGACTGCACCACCAGGGTGCAATCTATTGGCACTTCAACCTCATCCAGTCTGGTGGAAACTACAATTCCACTGGTTGAAATGTCAGGCTTGTATGTGCTCTTAGAGACTAACTGGTTTGGAGAGGAATAAACTTTCATAGGCAACAGTCTACTTCATCAGATGCTATAAGACAAACGCAGAGATTTTTAACAAGGAATGCACAGTGTTAAAATATTCTGATCTGTTGTGGTCTGAGTTCTTTGCAGCAGAAGAAAGTATATATTATTTCCTTAGACAAAAATAAGTGAAAGGTAAGATCTTTCCTTTTTCCAAGGGGTGCCTTGAGTCTAATGAAGGGCGCCTTGAGTCTAAAAGAAATTGAGAACCACTAACCTATCTGTGGTTCAGAATTGAACTTTCTAAAATTTTATTTCAGGACCCAATCTTGATAGTTAAAACATCCTGATTTATTAAATGAAATCAAAGACAAAACCCACCAAAATAGCATAAACAAGTGGCAGCTTTGGTTAGAACAAGCCTGTCCTTCTTAAGGCTTCTATCTCCTTGTGCTGTGGCAGTTTTGTTTTTTTAACATTATATTGTATGCAAGGAAATATAATGGAAAATGAAAATGTAAATGAGGACACAGCCATGCATCCATTCCATACCAAATTGATTAACTTTATTAAACAACAAATCTTGAAACATGCAGCGCAAGAGCGATCTTTTAGAATACTTTTTTCTCCATAAAAATCTCAATGATCTAGCTTCAATTTGTTGAGTATTTCTCCTCAGTGGGCGCATCTGCACGTGTAATTAGTATGATACAATAAACTCCTGGACAGTTTGTGTCGGAGAAACTGCTCCTGGGCACAGCATCTGCACATGTGTCCAGGACCACAATAATTAATTTGAGCCAGGGTAGAGCAGCCCCAGGCTGGCAGGAGGTACAGGGAGCCAGCCCGAGTCTCCAGATGGCAGCACTGGGCAGAGTTGGGGCTGGCTGAGGGGCAAGGGAGAAACAATGCAGGGCTAGGCAGCAGGTAGCCCCTGCACTTTAGCACCCTTGTGCCCCAGCCAGCCCATCACTGTCTACACATACACTGCACTGCATTAATGATTCTGCTGTAAGACAGTAGTACTATCCCTGACAGTGTAATTTTATATCAGAGGTAATTAATTTACTGTGCCCTAATACTGGTGCACGTGTAGACAGTGACACTTTACTGTGCAGCTAATTAGTCTACTCCGCAGTAAAGCACATATAGTAGTTTTGTAATGCATATAGTAGCATTTTGTAATGGAGCCATTTATTCAGAACATGTCATTGGAAACAGAAACTAGATGGGAAAAGCTTCATTTCAAGTCTGGTAAAAGGTGGTGTGAGAACTGGGGAAAGTGTTGGTCTATAATATCCGAAGATAATGTGTAATGAGAATGTTGATGATGTCAGGAGACTTTTGTGTTTTCTAAATTATGTAAGATCTGTTGTTGATATGATTGCAAGAGCATATAAAATTATATATAAATAGGGCTGTTTTCTACTAACTTACCATGAAAACCATAAAAGTGGTGAAAGCAGCAGACATATAATAAATGGTGTGTGAAATAGGTAGAAAAACAACAAAAAAAATCTAAGTTATGGCACTAGAAAGAATCACTGAAAATGATTATTGCACCAAATGGCAGCATTTCTTTTAGGAAATATGATACCTCTGCTATGGAGAATAGGGAAATGAATGGAAATTGAAGCTGTTGGCCATGTAGGGCTAGGTCCACAAAAGGACTTGTGCACCTAGAAGTTAGGGGTGCAATGCCTAATGTTTAGATGCCTAACCCCTGGAGTGGGATGCAATGCCACAGTGGCTATGTTGTCTCACTATGGCTCCAGCTGCATGAGTTCCCGAGTTGTAAATGGGTATTGTTCATTTGGACTATAGAGTCAAAGGTGATCAAATGTGATGCTAACTAGGGTTGTGTGAACCAGCACCATTTCATTTTGATGTCCATTTTGATGTTCTGAAGGGACAGCATTTCATTTCATTTCGAAGCACTGTTCTGTGCTGTTTTGATTCGTTTCACAGTTTTGCCCATAGGCTATAATGGGGAATCATGAAAATGCATAAAACTGTCATTTCATTCCCGATTCAGATGCAAATTGCAGGGATGGTAGCCCCTGCTGAGGGCATGAAGCCTGCCAAGTTTCAAGGAGATAGGTGCAGAGGTTCCTGGGGAACTGCACCTCAAACGTGTCAAAGCAAAACTCGTGACTGTGGGGCTATGCCAGACTCCTCCCAGGGGTACGGGCCCCTGGATCTGCGTGCCAGATGACAGGAAGTTGCTGCTGCCGCCTGGGACTGGCGGTGGGAACAGCCCGCGCCCCGTGCTGGGAAAATTGTTGCTGCCTCTGGCCCCAGGCAGCAATGGTAGCCTCCTGTAATCTGGCATGCAGGTCCGGGGGCCCACACCCCTGAGAGGGCTGTGGGGCTATGCAAGACTCATCCCAGGGGTGCGGGCCCCTGGATTTGCATGCCAGATGGCAGGAGGCTGCCGTTGCTGGCTGGGACTGGCGCTTGGCACAGCCCACGCCCAGCACCAGGAAGACTGCTGCTACTAGTGGCCCCAGGCAGCAGCAGCAGCCTCCTGTCATCCCGCACAGAGATCTGGGGGTCTGCATCCCCAGGAGGAGTCTTGCAGTGCTGGGAGGGCAGGTTGAGCTCTGTGGGGCTTGCAGAGCTGTTTGGAGTGCAGCCCTGGCTCTCCCTGGAGCTCAGCATGGCAGCAGGAGCCCCACAGAGCTCAGCATGGTGGCAGGAGATGGGGGAGAGCCAGGGCTCCACTCCGCCTCCTGCCGCCGGGCTGAGCTCCATGGGGCTGAAGAAGTTGCTTTGAGCGCAGCCCTGGCTCTCCCCTGCCACCCCACCCGCCACTAGGCTGCTTTGAAACCCATCTCATTTCAAAGCTTTTTCAATTTCACTGTTTTGAGCTCAAAACGCATCGAAACAGCCTTGAAATGAAACACTCAGCGAGATTTCGCACACCCCTGATGCTAACCATATCACTCTTTTTTGTGCTGTTGGCTAAGAAATTACTGAACATTAACCACATTAACTCAATAGCCTGTTATGGTCCAAAAGTCAAACAGATGAAATCCTGAACCTATCTCCATTTTATCCGGGTCAGTCTAGATCCCAACCCTGCCCTCCAGAGTGTCTCTATCTCTACCCAACTTGATGTTATTAGCAAATTTGTTAAGTGTGCACTCGACTACATCTTCCAAATCATGCATTGTGATGATTACAATGTTTAGAAGCATTACAACTGCAATGATTACAATTAATTACAATATCTAATTAAACTGTGAAACTTGTCTTCACAGGAAGTCATTGAGGCCAATAGCACTCCAAAAGGGACTGAATAGTTATATGGATATTGAGAGTGGTTTTAATTAATGACAACAATAATTTTGAAAGGGATATTAAATAGGCCTCTGGGCTTAATTTAATCTATAAATATGAGAGACTGGAATGAGATCAAATGTATGCGAGGGCAATTGTAACATCTATCTAACAACTGGATTATCCCCCTCTTCCAGCTCATCTGGTAAAAGCTGCTTTCAAAGATTGAAATCTAAACTGACCTTGGGTTTGACTCAGTATGGAAATTCCTATATTGCAAAATGTGCAACAGATTCACTGAATAATGGCTCTTGGTAACAGTATGAAGCATTTAAAGTATTAATTTGTTCCTATTAGTCAATATATTCATAATCAGACCACACATAGTAGAAAACATATTGCTAAAGCCTCATTGTACATAACTATTAATGTTTTGAATGTTATAAATAAAAACTATGAAAGTTAACATTTTATTGGTTATGATTGGTATAATTTGATTGAAGACTATCCAATATTCCATAGTACTATGAGGTAGAAAGTAATTTTCCATGTTAAATAGGTATAGACTTGAAAACATAATTGAGTCCTTCTTCAAATGATGTTGCAAAGAGAGTCAACCTTTATCTGAAGTCATAATCACACATTCATTGATCAGATAAAATATTTCCCCTACTTATTAACATTCTTAACCTTTATAAAGCCCCAGAATATATTTGAATTTCATATTAATTTACAAATACAATCTCACAAATATTCTTGTAAATAATTCAGTAAAAAACATTAGCTCTGAGACTCTGTGGCTTAATAAAATGTTATTTCTGCTCCTCTTCTTTCAATAGCTTTGTAAAATTGTCTTTTCCAATTGAAAATAGCAGAGAACCTGAGCAATACTAACAGTATTTTATGAAGACAAGAGAACTACAGTTCATAAATGCTGTTCCATTCATAAATTCACAATTCACAATCTAGAATAGGGGTAGGCAGATATTAAAATTAATCAAGAGGCTTTCATAACATTTATTTCAGAGATCCATTGGCTAAATCAAATGAACACATGCTACTACTTTAAAGTAAGAAAAAACACTGCAATCACTATACAGCTGGATATTTCACTGCTGAAAGTCTCTGAGATTTCACAATGCTGTAAAAATACCGTAAGAGGCATGTGCCTTTTCAAAAGCAAGAATATTCTAAAGTCTACCATACTAAAGATAAAAGATGAGAGGAAATACTGTACCAGTTGGATCAAAGTCTGGAAAATAATCTGGGCAATTCTGAGCTGTGACTCTTCCAGCAGGTGTATCATCCCAACACAACCATCCATCCCAGGTTCGATTACAGAACAAACCTATAAATTTAGGAAGAATTAAAAATTTAATTTTTTTAAACAGCATAACCCTTTCTATTCTACTCTCCCACTTTATAATGCTGCCCATTTGTTGCAGTTTCTAGATTTGTTCTTTCAGTAAAAAACAATTATCAGTACACTGTGACTTGTATTCATTTATACTTGGCATTGCTGTCTTTCTTTATACTCGCCATTGTGCCCTATAGATAGGGCCTAGTTTAAATCATTATTTTGCATTTTTCATGAAAATCACAAAAACAAGTGATTCTCATGATAAGTGTGATTTGCAATTAAATGCCATGATATGGCCATTTCATAGCATTTTGTTGCAATAACATGGCTGCTGCAGGCTGGGAAAAGCATCCCCCATCCAGTAGCAAAAGCCTAGGAGCCCAGGGGAGGGGAGTGTTGGGGTGGGGGGTAAAAGGGACAGGGAGAAGAGAAAGCTTGGAAAACTGGAGTGCTGGGGGTTGGGGATGGGGGAAGAGAACACACACGTGGAGAAGCAAACAGCCTCTTCCCTAGTTAATACCAGGGTCATCTGCCAAACCAGGCCCTAGCACCCCTAACCCTCCATGTCCCAGCTTTCTCAGCTGGAGGAGCAAACAGCTCCTCCCCTACCCATCCCCAAATTCTCTTCTCCCCCTGTCCTTTCTGTGACCTCTTCCTCCCTCCTCCCCTGGGCTGATTAGGCTTTTGCTGTTGGGTATCAAATGCTTTCCCCAGCTGGCAGCAGCCATCAAAACAAACAGCCCCCTGATCTGGGTGTGAGAATGGTGGCACCCATCATGATTAGGCCACAATATTAGTGAGCTGGGCCTGCAATTTAAACCAGGCCCTAACTATATGGCCCAATTTTGGAAACCCAGGTGTCCTGAATCAAAATTCTACTTGCTATTCAGCAAGGCTCTGAAGCACATGATTACCCAATTTGCAAAACCACAACCAGTCACATGAATAATCTCCAGTCACACGTGCAGTCCATTTACCTTCAATTGCTCAGCAGTCCTCAAAATCAGGCCTCAGATGGGTGAAGTTAGAAATTTAAAAATGAGGCACCTGCAACTAAAGGCCATTTCTGATATGCAGGTTTCTACATTTTTGTTTCAGTATTAAAAAACTAAAGGCCAGCAACCCATTTATTCAGAAATCACAGTGGGGCTGCACTGCAGGCACAATCACAGATTCAACATTGTGAAGCCTATGGACCAACTGGTGTGCAGGACCAGGTCCTCAGTCAGGCTTTCTCCTGGATGTTCTGGGGAATGCAGATGGCTGCTCTATTACTCTTTTAACTAGTGCACTGTATAGAGACCTGCATGCCAGATTAACTCCACTGGGTGATGCTGAATTGCAAGAAGCAGGCTACATTCTTCAAGAAGCAAACTTGAAATGGAAGTATTCTTTCCTCCCCAAGACCCATTTGAGTGGCACTAGAAGGTACCTGCTTATGCTCTCTAATAGGATTGTACTCAGTCACTGCAAAGGAGCATGAGGAGGAAGAAAGGGTGCTTGTACACAAGTGTGGAGGCTGCTCTGACATGCTATAATTGATTAATCGAGTCTGCTGGAGTATGGTAATTACCATGCTCCAGCAGCCTCCTGCATCTCATGTATCAGTGTCTCTGGGCTTCAAAATGGCAGTGGGGGCACTTGAATGAAAACTCATTGAATGAGCTTTCATTCAAGTGCCCCCGCAGCCATTTTGAAGTGTGGGGACACTAACACACAAGATGCTGGGATGCTTTAATTAAGAGCCACTTTAATTAAAGTGCCGCCCCTATCCCTGGAGCATGTGTAAAAGTGCCCAAAGATTCTTTTCCTTTCTTCCCAGGATGCATGTCGATTTACACAGGATTGCACACAATTGACACCAGAGCCTTGTTACCTGTTTCCTGCAACAAGACTCTGTCAGCAGTTGTAGCTTAGCAAATAAGTACTATTAAAATCTATGTCTGGTTTTTAATGTTCTATCTGTTTTATGCAGGAGAAAATTATTCACCACTATGGTTCTAATAGAACACTCACTGAATGGAAAGAGAGTGAAAAAATACTTCTTGACTTTAAATGTGCCTTGCATGAATTTTGCTATGATTGTCACAAGGAGGGATTTTTAAAAACTGCAAACAACAGGTAGAGTCCTAATATATGCTGAAACTAGGCCCTAACAGGCCTGAAAGTTAGCAGTTTCAGCGCCAAACTTCCCTTTGTGCTTCTGAAATTGTCTTCCAATGACCTAAATCTTTCTTTAAAAAACCATGACATTTATAACAGATGTACAAAGATTTTTACATTTTTACAAGATGACAGATTGAAAACCTTGCAGCAGTAGTTGTTATTTTAAGATAGACATGCTATCTAAAAATGGAAAGTTTTAAATATTACAAGTTTAATTTTCAGCTGTGATTTACTGTGCAAAATTTCTTGGTATAAGCACTATTTTCCTCATTCTGTAAGAATTTTTGTATATGTGTATTTTCTTCTGTTGTCAAGACAGATGTTCTAAGCTACTTGTTCAAGTTATTAGCAAACTATTGTTATTTCAGTCAGGGATAGAATCACACAGTTCTAGTTGTTTTTTCCTTCAAGCATTCTCCTGTTCTCCTCCCAGGGTTTGAAAGATTTGAAGCATCATTTTGTGAAATAAAAAGAGAAAAACAGCAGAAGCAGAATGCATTTTAAGCATGTTTGTGAAAGATACTGAAATCTGGGCTTTGTAGGAAATTTCTATGCTTAATTTTTAAAACACATGTTATGTCTTGACATGAAATACACTGTTGTTGTTTGATATGCTCTACAGGCTTTCAGGGAAAATAACATGACAATATTTTTCCCACCAGATATATCAAGTGTACACATATAAAGTGATAAAATGGAATCATAGAAAATTGGGGTTGAATGGGACCTCAGGAGGTCTTCTAGTTCAATCTCTTGCTCAAAGCAGCACCATCTCCAATTAGATCATTCCAGACAGGGCTTTGTCTACCCGGGTCTTAAAAACCTCCAAGGATGGAGATTCCACAACTTCTCTGGGTAACCTGTTCCAGTGTTTTACTACCCTCCTAGTGAGAGAGTTTTTCCTAGTACCTAACCTTTACTTTCCTTGTTGCAACTTGAGATCATTTCTCCTTGTTCTGTCATCTGCCACCAACCACTGAGAACAGTCTAGCTCCAACCTCTTTGGACCATCCTTCAGACTGTTGAAGACTGCTATTAAATCCCCTCTCAGTCTTCTCTTCTCCAGACTAAATAAGCCCAGTTCCTTCAGCCTCTCCTTGTAAGACATCTGTCCCAGCCCACTAACCATTTTTGTTGCCCCCTGCCAAACTCTCTCCAATCCTTTCTGTAGTGGGGGGCCAAAACTGGACACAGTACTCCAGATGTGAGGTGTCCTCTACTTATCATAGAGGGGACTAATCACTTCCCTCAATCTACTGGCAAGGCTCCTACTAATGCAGCCTAGTATGCCCTTAGCCTTCTTGGCAACAAGGGCACACTGTTGGCTAATATTCAGCTTATTGTCCACTGTAACCTCCAGGTCCTATACAGAAATTTCAATTTGAATAGAATAATACCTGCCACAGAGGAAAAACAATTTCAGAAATATAAACTAAAAAATACTTTTTTTGCCAGAAGTCACTCAGAGTAGTTTTGTGTGCAGTGATTCATAGCCTCGGAGCAAAGGGAATTTAGGTTGCCTCTGCTGCACCAGTCACAAGTTAATTTGGGGACTGGAGAGACACAGACCTAACTTAGAAAGACCTGGGCACCTATCTACGTTATAGCAAACTCCCAGGCTGCCCTAGGGACTTCAGCAGTATACAGAATCTTCACACCTTTTCACGTTGAGGCTTCACCCTCTTGCCAGGCTGCCTAAAATACAGCTTGGGGGCGGGGGGTGTCCTCTTCTCCTCTGCATGTCATCTTACAGCTCTCATCTGCAACTCCTGTACTAAGGGATCCTTCCTGTCTGCACCCAAGATATGTAAAGTCCTGTTAAGCTAATCCAGCCCTTTTATGGGATGTCAATGTCTAGAGGAAGATTCTATTTTATGCAAGCTATATTGGAACTGTTATTCATCAATGTTGGAAAAAATCTCAGTTTTCTCACCATTGCCCAAGATCACCCTTCTAAGAAATAAAAAAAAAAAAATGTGTTTTGAATCTAGCCAGTACCAAATGTCATGGCTTCAGTCTGGTTGTCAGTCTGAAGAATGCATGAATTGCCAGTCTATACCAGACAGTTTCCATGGTATAATGATTATCATTCTGGACTCTTAATCCAGTATCTGAGTTTAACTCTTGTCCTCTTAGGAAAATTATGAAAGTTCCAAAGAGAAATTCCTCCTCTAATGGCCACAAAACTCACTGGACGCCTCCTTTTGATTCTGCACAGTTCCACCCAAATCTAAACTATATGTCTTCTGTGCATGCTCCAAAGTGTTTTAGGTGGCATGTCTAGGTGCAGCATGAAACTCAATTCCTTCCAAAGTTCCCCAGCAATTTACATTGTTGCTTAGTAGGTAATTTGAATGCTGCTGAAGTCCCTGCATGGAGAGGCTTCTGTTGATTGGGGGAAAAATATACACCTAATTCCCACTGGTAGCATTTCATTCAGCTTGGTGTTGATGTCTATCTTTTTCCCACTTGCCTAATGGCTTGAAGATTTGTCTAAGTAGTGGGAGGATAGGGTTCTTAGGCCCTCTTCATCTTGAGGGAATTCAAACCCACATCTCTTACTTTTTTACCCAAAAAAACTATCAAATAGGCAAATGCCCCTCTACTGAAGCTAGGCTACCAATACTGCAAGGCTTATGGGACCAGAAAAGGAGTAAATGATAGTGATGTTCCTGTTATACTGTAGTTACAATATGCCTCTTTATTCTACTTCATGCAGCTAGGGTTATTTCTGTTTTTTAACCAATGCAAAGCACATAAACAGTGCTAACAACAAAGGGAATTTCATAAGCACTATGCTCTAGGAGCTCAAAATGAGCGTAAATTATACAAGGTCATGCAGGTCATGCATCCAAACCCTGAACTCTGGAGAGGGGCAGGAATTCTGGCACATCTCTATGGTTAGCATTTCCTGTTGTTTGCCTAACGGTGCCTCTGAACTTACTGAATGATCTTTTGGAGGCATCTGTGAGTTCCTAGTCTCTATATAAGGTTCCTACACACCTAAACCTGAATTTAGGTACCTGCAAACTCCCTCCATTGACTGTATAGGAATGCTAAGTTCCAAACTGGGTCTGACTGACTTGACCTTTGGAGCAGGGAGCCTAATGTTTAAATTGAACAATGCTTTAGTATAGGTGCTTAAGGAACAATACAAATCTGAGCAAATGTCAGACATCTAAGTCCCAGAGAATCTTCGGAGTTCAGACACAACCCTCTGCTTAATGATTCTTATTACTTATCTTCGTGTGGCTCTCTGCTCAGTATCTGGGCTCTCTGAATTGCCCTTCAGAGATGTCTAACTACCTTTTGACTCCCTACAGAGCCTATGAGCTCAACCCCATTTCTTTGACACTTCCTAGGGTCTGGCACCTAACCTTTAAACATGCTTAAACCTAAACTGGACACGCCTGAAGAGGCCCAATCTGGATTTTTCCATAAATCTTTGTGCCGATACAGTTGGTGCAAAATATTTAGACATTTAGAGCCCAGAAAGATGTCATATAATGGACCAATTATGGGAAAATAAGTTGAGGGAAACGGATAGATTTACATCTATATTTGAGACATTTTTATTTATATTTTCTCTCTGAAGTAGTTGTATGAAAATGACTGAACTGACAGTCCTAGAAATAGACATTCCCTAAGCATGAACAGCAGCAACTCAAGTCTCACCGCACTGAGTCAACAATATGCCTCATTTATGTGACAGAGCAATAATCTCCAGTGGTGAGAGGATAATTCACTTCCACCAAGTACTCCAAGGCCTTTCCTTCCTGAGACTCATAAAAGGGTGTTAAATTCATGTAAAGTCTGTTAGTACTAACTGGAAGGGCTAACAGGAAGACTATGCATCAGCACACAGAAGGAAATGTTCCTTTACAGTGATAAAGAAAACATGTCAATGTAGGATCAGATGTTTTTCTCTTTTTTACCTTTCTTTCTATAGGGAGGAGCTCTGTTCATCCTCTCATAGCATTTGTACTGTGAATCTATTATCTTCTGTCGTATCGCTGTGTTTTCAGTTACTACAGGCTCTAATGTAGGATCAGTATAATTTATAGTAGAAGTAAGACTTGGAGCCATTCTCTGTACAGAAAGGAAAATCTGTTAATTTAAATGAGTAAACAAGGAGACTAAAATAAAAAGCATGAGGTGAGGTTCAGAAATCTCTATAAATAACTCTTACTTTATCTGCACACATTTAGCATTATTATGGTCTTTTACTTTTGCAAAACAAATTGTAAATGCAGTAGTTTTCCTCCACCATTACCTCAGGATTTTTATCCAAGTTCTTTTCTTTGGAAACATGGTAACATAAGGGATCATTAAAAGCTTGCTAAGAACCTAAATACCTGTATTTGCTTTATTGGTGTACTAGTACCATTTATGGATGTCCCAGCCTGAAATTACATCTCCAGAGGTGTAACTATAAGTTTTGATTCCCTTAGCAAAACTTCAAGAGGAAAAGGTAAGGTGGGGAGGGGGTGAACACTCTTTTGTTGCATCTGTACCTCCCCCTCCAGTTGTAGGAGTGGATCTGGAAAAGCCTTGTGCTGCTCAGCTATAGAAGCTGGGTGTTGGGACACTGCAGGAGTAGCCTTGCACTTACCTGCCCTGGGGGACTCAAAAGACCCCTGCTGCTCCTGCCATGTCCCTACACTTGGCTTGACTGATGGCTAGGCAATGCAGTGCTGTTTCTGCTTGGCTTCAAGGATTGGGCTTCTGCTGTTGCACCACTCCAGCTTTGAAGGCTGAAGTAGAGTGAAGGGAAGGGTGCTTGCCCTTGGTTCCTCTCTAACTCTGTGCTTGCCTAGGAAAATGTTCTCTAGGGACAAAAGTGAAAGGGTCCCTATGCTTTCAAGGATTACTTTGTGTGACCTTCTACTTTTGTACTTCTGTCCTTAAGCCATCATGGTCTGGTACCAAGGGATTTGTAGATGGCTTTGAAAATCAGACAACTTTTATTTAAGTGCTTACATTTCACAGTCTTTACTATCCTAAACCTAGACTTCTCAAGAGACTAGCCATAATGTTGTTTTTATAAAAATGAGTCCTTTTTACTGAATTTCTGTTTTCAGTAACAAAACATGGACTGAACTTTCATTTAAGGGCTCTCAAGGGTGTACCTCAAATGAGGTCTGTGGCATTCATGGGACTCTCAATGTGTGGGCCTGCCAGGTTTTATAATATTATCTGATAATTTAAACAAGTACTTGGAGTTGCATAAAAAGAAATCAACACTATTTGAAATTACTTTTTGTATCAGCCTAATTTTGCACAAAAAAAAACTCAAACAAAAAAAACAGTTTCCTATTGTCTTGTTACTTGCTCCTCCAGTAATACCATGAACTCTTTCTATCAGGTTTTTGTTTCATTTACAAATACTATTATACCACCATTATACAATATAATACATGGATGCATTACAAAAGCAAAGGGTAAATTTTAACAATCTTTTGCCATTTCTTTTAAATATGAGATCATAAAAATGTAAGTAAAATTTGCTCCAATCTAACCTCCTCTGCTAATGGCATCTTAATTTTCACCTGCGGACAATTTCTCTTTGAGGGCTGGGCGACAACTTGAAGGCAGTTTACTTACTCTATTGAAATCATTGCTTGAAATAAAGAAGGTGGAATCAGAAGAAGGAAGATATTTTCTTGGGAAGTGCTATTTGATTCTTTTTATTTAGCTTCTTTTGCTATATCCATTGTTGAGGTATGATGGCAGAATAGTTAAGGTATAGTGTCAGATACTTAAATTCAAGCCCTGGTCAGGACTGAAGGCTGACCTCAGTCAGCTGAGATATAAGTGAGTATTTGGCCATTCAGGCTGGTTAGGCAAAGCGGAAAGATATAATGTCAAGCACTCTCTCATGTGTCATGGGCTATGGGAACTGGTGTACCTTAACTATGTCAGTCTGAAATGCTGTTTGGGTTAGGTGGATTTGTGACTACATCCAGCACTCAATGAATGAGATGTTTTGATCATCTGTTTGGACGCTTCTGTGAAGATGAATGGAACTGCTTAGAAAACCAGAGTCAGGAATGCAGGACCAAGTGTATATAGTTCATGAGGCAAATGAAAAAAATCAGAAACCAGATCAGCAAACCCAAAATCAAGCAACAGGAAGAGTGGGCTTCTAAATGAGGTCCACATAAAGGGCACAGGACAGAAGGGTAGCTCCCTGCTGTAACTCATAATGTTTTACAGGAAGTGTTCTGAGTTAAAGGATCCCCCAACCAAACAGAAGTTCACTGTTGGTTCCAGAGGAGGAAAGAAAGAAGAGGGAGCTCATTCAAGAATTCCCCAGCTAGTGCTGGAGGATGGGGTGGATGGATTGGAGCCTCCCCACCTCAGGGTCGGGGGGGGCTCCAATTCATCCACCCCATCCTCCAGCACAAGCTGAAAACCCCCGAGACTGAACTCCTTCTGCTATCACCTGGACAAGGGGGAAGAGATCAACGTTGTATATCTTGACTTTAAAAAAGCCTTCGATCTGGCATCCCACGATCACCTCTTGGCTAAACTGGCTAACTGTGGCCTCGACCTCACCATGATCCGCTGGCTGGGGAATTGGCTCCATGGTAGGACCCAGAGGGTGGTGGTCGACGGAAGCCAGTCGTCTTGGTGCGCGGGGGGTCCCTCAAGGCTCCATCCCTCAAGGGCCTATACTATTTAACATCTTCATCAATGATGTGGACACTGGTGTCAGAAGCAGACTGGCCAAGTTTGCCGATGACACCAAACACATGCCAAAATCCACACCTGAGGACAGGAGGGTGATGCAGGTGGATCTTGACAGGCTCATGAAATGGGCAGATGAGAACGTGATGGTGTTCAACACTGAAAAATGCAAGGTTCTCCACCTTGGGAGGAAAAACCTGCAGCATGCTTATAGGCTTGGCAGTGCTATGCTGGTTAGCACTACAGATGAAAGGGATTTTGGGGTCATGATTGACCACAAGATGAACATGAGCCTTCAGTGTGATGATGCGGCTAGTAAAGCGAGCAAAATGCTGGCTTGCATCCACAGATGCTTCTCAAGCCAATCCCGGGACATCATTCTCCAGTTGTACTCAGCCTTGGTGAGGCTGCAGCTGGAGTACTTCATCCAGTTTTGGGCTCCACAATTAAAAAAGGATGTGGAGAAGCTTGAGAGAGTCCAGAGGAGAGCCACGCACATGATCAGAGGTCAGGAAAACAGACCTTATGATGAGAGGCTGAGAGCCATGGGGTCTTCAGCCTGGAAAAGCACAGGCTCGGGGTGATCTGGTGGCCCCTATAAGTTTATCAAGGGTGCTCATTAGGACACCAGAGCGCCCCAACGGATGACAAGATCGATCGGTCACAAACTCTGCCACGACTGATTCAGGCTGGACATAAGAAAGAACTTCTTCACTGTCCGAGCCCCCAAGGTTTGGAATAGACTGCAGCCGGAGGTGGTTCAGGCACCCACTTTGAGCGCCTTCAAGACACATTTAGATGCTTATCTTGCTGGGATCCTATGATCCCTGCTTTCTGCCCCTGGAGCAGGGGACTGGACTCGATGATCCTCCGGGGTCCCTTCCAGCCCAAATGTCTATGAAGTCTATGAAGTCTTTCCCCTCTCCCATGCTGAAAACAACTCCAAGGCTGAGAGTCTGCTCAGACGTAAGTTACTGAAGCTGCTCCATTCTGCACCTGAACTCTCATGAAATGAGGGTTCAGATTTTCTTGTGATGGGGCCCTCTTATAGTGCTTTGCAGTCATGCACTTGTTTGGTCACAGCTGTAGAGCACTTTCAGGGGCCAGATTGGGCACACATTGTCACTTCTGTCTATACTCATAAAGACACAGTTGGAAGTGAAAGGTCCATGACCTTAGGAGAGTCTGACTCAGGATTTTGGCTTTACTTATACCAGTTTTACATTGGTGTAAATCTACTAACTTCAGTGCTTCCATGAGGTTACTCTAAAATATTCAGTTGCTAAAGCAAGTCTCTGCTTATTTTATTCTGCCCATCTATCCATATAGCCATTTAACTTCAAATTAATAAAATATTCATTAAGAAAGGATGGCTACAGCAGGATGTGGGGACAGAGTGGAATGCCAGAATGATGATAGGGCCACTACGTGACCTCCAGAGCCCACCATTGAGGTTTGGGAAGTTCTGAATGCAGAGCCCCTGGTTCTGTGCAAACCTTATAGTTTCCTTTTCCTTACACAGATGATTAATAGGTAAGGGAATGATCTGATCTTCCAATCCGTTTGGCCAAACATGATCAAAATCAACTCAAAGATTTGCAGTGCCAGGCAGGATAGGAAAACTTATGATCCCAAATTATAAACAGTGTTAAAATGCCATTAGAGATAACTAGAAAAGTTAAAGGACAAACGTGTATATGTTAGAATTTTAAGTCCATATTAAGTGGTTTAAAAATCTTTCCATTTTTTTCTAACTTTACCTAGAAAATCTTTTAAGCATAATTTTTAGAAAGGAAGTACATTCCCCAATGCCCACATAGGACAGAAAGGTATCATACCCTGAAATAAAAAATAAGACATTTCAGCAGAAAAAATGAACTAAAGGTATTTTTAGCACATGAAGGCATAATCATTTATTATTGTAATGTAAGTTTAAGGGTGGGGGGGTAATAGTCTCTTGTGAACAGTAAAATTTTGAGAATTAAGACTTTTTTTCTTAAAAATCAATTATATCAACTGCCACACATAAAAGGACACATTCAATTTAGAGAAGTAAATGGCAAAACTTTTTTTCGATGTATAATTTCAGGACAACATCTGAACATATATTTGGAAGGGCAAAGAATGGATAAGAACCGAGTCTTAGTATGTTAAATATTTTTGGTAGTTAGCACATAGTTTTTAAATTAAATAAGTATCAAATAAGACTGTGTTTTGTACTCATTAGAGGATAAAATCCCTGGCTCATTAAAGTCAATAGAAAAACTCCAGTGGATTTCACTAGGCCAAGATTTCATCCAGAGAGATTAAAAGGGAGAGATGATTGTCATTAAATATGAACCCTATTAGACACAGAAACTGCTTTATGGCATACTATAAATATTAAGTGTACTGGGATACAGATTAGAACATTAACATTTTACTACAATAGTCACAGACAATCAGTTTTATTTTTTCAGTATTAGCAAACATTTAAAAGCCAGATGTACAGATATTTCCATATGTGATCAAATATCAGATGTGCTATATACAGGTGCTTGTGCATGTATGTGACTAGTATTACATCATAAAACATCTGATTTGTACATATACAATAAATACATCAACACACAAATTGGATATGTGCAATTTATGCATGCAAATATGAAGTGTATTTTTAATCTTAAAATCCGATTAAAAATTCCAGCAAAAAATGCAAAACAAATGTTAAGGGTTGAGAGATGAAATGTGAAACATACATTTCTGGTCTTTTAATGTTTTCTTTTGTGACTAGCAGCTTACACTGAAGCCTCCATTGTAGCTTTCAGAATTTGTGCTAAAACCCACTGAAAATGCAGTTGTTTCCACTTACTTCAGTAGGTTCAGGATCAGACCCTAAACTGTTGGGGCTTAATCAATCAAAATATGAGTAAGTTTTGTAATTACCTCATTTTATTTCATCCTTTATTATTTATTATATTCCTGTTGTATCATGCTTCTTAATTTAGTGGTCTAGAAATGACATATAGGAAAGAAAGATTTCTGTATCTTTATTCCAAATAGCAAGAAATGTCAAAGTCTCTTGGAACAGGTAGAGGAAATGACAATGTCAGGTTTTCTCTTTCACAAATATACAGTCCAACACAAATATAGAATAGCAGAGGCATCGCCTCTGCCCTTGGGCTGAAATGTGGTAATTTACAGTTGGAGCACTGTGGCTAGGCATTTTTGGAAATAACCTTAAAATATTATTTTATAATGTAATTTATGCCATTAAAGAAAACTAACAAATTTAAATAATCCATTATTTCATTAGCAGCTACAGTACTGAATGAAGAAATGTTCCCATCCATCAGCTATTTTAGATGGAAGTATGAAAGATAGTAAGTGCAGTAAAGTAGAATATCTTGTTCATGAAAATAATATTTTTTATTAAAGAGAAATAAATAATCCACAACTTAATAATCAGGATATATGGCAAATCTTGTGAGTGATCAGTATTATTTCTTCTGAAGAAAACTGCTTAAATGATGTCCCATGCAGCAGTTTAGCAGCCGTACATATGATGTCACTCCTAAAAGTCCAAGTAAATGACGTCATACATACGACCACCAAGCCACCACGCAATAAAAAGCTGTTATAAATAGATGAATTAACATTACAAGTAGAAAGAACCGAGTGCTGGGAATTCTGATGTCCTCTTTATACCTAGAATTGGTAATGTTGTCCAGATGAAAGCAATTTTGATTTACTGTTCAGTTTTGTTAGGAATTTGTAAATATTGTAAAGTTGTCCATTTTCTTAATCAATGTAAGATTTTCCCCTACATACAGTACAGATTCCAGATAAAGGAAACACGATATATAGGTGTTTCAGACAGTGCTGCATGTGATAAACAAGCATCCAAAAAAGTATCCACTACATCATCAATGCTTCTAAAAATATACAAGCACTGTATAAACTACTGACTTTATGTGACATTTAGAATCAGAATATATATGTTATGCAACTTTGCTAAATTAAATATAGCAAATTAGAAACCTTTAATGTTCTGTCTGAGGCAACTATTATTGATTTTGGTAGCTTAAAATATAATGTGAACCTTTTTTTTTTAAGATGGTCATATACAGGCTCCGCTTTAATGGGACACTGAACTTCTATCCTTCCTTCCATTCCAGCCTTCAATCTGAGCTCAGGACAACCCAGCATGGTTGCATAGGCCTTGAAGAATCTGGGCAAACTGCTCTTCATAATCTTACTAATATTATGACAATGGAACCCATAGAGCGTGCCTTATGGAAGGCTTTTAATACATGTATGCAATACAGTGAACCTTTTTATAATCTTCTACACTCCCCCATATTTACTGAGTATAAGAGATTTGTGAGGAACTACCTAAAATTAAGTAGTTTCTTTAAACATTGCATATTAAAATTCTTCTTACATGTAACCAATGTTAAAGCACGTTAGAACCTCATTTTTATACTGTTGTCCCAAATGATTTACATCACTAAGATTTGCATCACTAAATTTGCCAACTTTTTAAACAAGCAAGAGATTCTGAGCAATATGTGAAGATGTCACAATTTTAGGGAAAAACAACTCTTCTCTTCCTTATATTTATTATAATTTCCTTCTAAGGAAGGGGTCCAGTACTGTAAGTCCTGCTCATATGAATTAATCTACTTACATGAGAATACAACTGAAACCATGCACTTGGATTAAAAGAATACTATAAAAGCTGTGAATGAAATTCTAATTGGCCTCTTATTGCAAGGGACTTTTTAGGACAATCAATTGCACAATTACATTATTGCTTTACTTTATACATTTTAAAAGCATATCAAATGTGACCAAAGATCTTTGATCACCTCTGAATATGATGATCCAACTTTGGAAGTTCAAGCACTCTTAGTAGGAAAAATGCCCTGATTTTTTTGCTGCCGCAGCTTGAAAATTAGTGTTCAAAATATTCTCACCAAGTCTAAAACAACAAACATGTATTGGTCTTCAGAAAGGCTACCTGATGAGGAAGACACAGAATTGTGCCTCAGTCGCTTACATTTTGCAGGCAATATAGCTGCAAGGGGAAATATTCTTTTTAAAACAATATTCTCAAGGGCAATACAACAGATAACCAAACTGCTAAGAATCCATAGAAGGAGAAATGAGTAGTGGAGAAAATGATGTGTTATCCATTATTACATTTTATTATAAGAGGACTTCATATACTAAGGAAATCCAAGTAGGTCTATTTTCTTCTAAATATCTAGACAAGGGGTGGAATTCTGTTCTAAACATCTTTAAAGCATCTGCTATATTACACAGTGAGCGTACCTATATGAGACACTTTACTTGAGATTAAAGTAAATTACTGCACAGTAAGCATCCCTGTCTACACATGCAGACTTACTGAGTGTGTCTACACATGCATTAGATCTGGGAGCAGTTTACTTAATAGTAATCTACTCACAAGTCAATGCTCCCAGGCAGGCATACTCATGTGCAGGGAAGTAGAAGCAGATTTGCTAATGGAAGCAAACTGCTCCCACTTCCTGGGGCCCAGCAGTAGGCCACTGCTGCCACCAGGGGTAGCTGTAGACTGTAGGGCCTAGTAAAGCGCACTAGGCTGGAAAATTGCACTCTGCTCCCAGGGGCTGCCTGCTGCTGTGGCAAGGACAATGTCCCCCTGTCTCAGAAGCAGTGAGCTTCTGGCCCTGGCTCTCTGATTGGGATCAAGGGACTTGGAAAGAGCTGCAGGGGAGGGGAAGATTCCAGCCCCAAGCCCCAATCTGCCCATGGGGCAGCTAGCTTAGTGCTAGCTCTTCAAAGGAGGATCAGGGCAGGGAGCTAGGACCTACACCACCCTTGCAGCTCTTTCCAAGCTGGGGCAGTTCCCAGACCCTGCTTCGTAATTGCAGGGCAATAGCTGGGGAACTTGTTCTCTGCTCAGCTCCATGAACATAGAGTTGGGTGGAGAACAGGCTGGGGGAGACTGTTCCCCATCCAGCTGCACACTCACAAAAGGAATGGAGTACTGACTTAGAACTAGAAGAGCCCAAGCACCATATGCTTCGCACCCTCCTGAAATTTATTTTTATGCTAGGGAAAAGCTTTAAAAGCCAATTGCTTTTGAAATCTTGCACAGTAGAAACACCAACAAAGTGAGTATTGTAGAAAAGAAAGTTGGAACCCTTTGCTTACACATAGACCACACAAAGAACTAGATAAATACACAACAAGGGAACCTTTTCTACAATCTAAAAGGAATTCTGGGACCCATGATTATTGCCAAATATTTTTCTACACTTTATATATAAGCAGGGTTCTGGAAGGTGCCCTTATAAAAACAGCAGCATGCATCTGTGTGCCTTGCATTTGGAAAATACTCTTTCCTCGGACTGTTATTTGAATAGTATTCAGAAGCTTAACTGTTTCATTGGGAAATACATCAGAATTTGTATGGTATACATGGCATCTACATAGATGTCATCCTGATCTTGGGGAAAAAACACCAGAAGGGTATGATCAGAGACTTTGGACAATTTTGGGGTAGCATTAAAAAATAAAAATGTAAACCCATGAAATATATATACCTAGGAGAAAAATTAACCCAGAAAGGCTGCAAGATGTATAGGAAGATGACAGTAAGGCAGGGGTGCATCAAGGGGAAACGGGGAATGAGGGTTGGTGGGACAGTCTTACCTCTCTTTGATTCCTGCTCCACTTAAAGTTTGAAACAAATTGCCTGGAAGGGACAACTACATTTGTATTCAGGTGCAGGTGATGGAGTCAATTGATTTCATGGCTATTATTACCCCCTTGGTTCTTGCTAATCTCTTCACTCCATAGGTGTAACACCTTTTGATCTTCCACTAATCAAGCTATAATTTTTCTACAATTATCCTGTTTATCTGCTTCTAATAAGGGTTCTCTGCTTACCCTTCAGCATGTCCAATAAAGGCATGTTACTAAATAGGGTTAGGGGGATAACAGAGGAGAGAGTAAAGGACAGTGGGGCACTTTGGGACCATGATGGAGTGCTTAGGGGACCCACGTGTTGTGGTGGAGGGAGCAATTCTGTCCATGGCAGGACTGGGAAGGAAACAGCTGTACTCCCCTGGCACCAGATACTTGCCCCATTCTGGAGTTGGTAGTCAGTCCCCCCACCCCAAACTCAGTTATATTTGTTTTTACTTCAATCTGAAATTGGATAATATAGCCATAGGCCCCTAGTATATTAGCAAAGCTTCTAAAGTTTTTTTAACTGGAGAAAAACATGAGTAATGTGATGATGCATGAGACCACCTGCACTACCACTTTCAATATTCTAGATCTACCCATGTAGCAAGGGAGGGGCTTTCACAAACAACTCTGCCACAACAGACAAGGAAGCAGAAAAAAGATTCCTCAGGATGGCGAAATATCCAGGGACATTTTCCCCTCATCTTGCAGCCCAAATCAGTAGCATGAGAACAAAAACTGTGCAAAGATGCCCAATGAATGTGGGCATCTTAATAAAGCATTTGCGAAATTAAGGGTAGGAACAGATTTATTTTTGGAGTGCTTCAAATCCAGCTCTAATTTGAAGTGGATTTAATTTGTAGCATGTTAGGACTATAAAAATGCATATTCCCCTCCCAACTGAGGCATTTCATAAGTGCCAGATTTCATTCTGTTGCAATGCTCCACAACTATGAGGCTGGTCATCAGGCATCTCAGCATGCCGTTTAGTCACAAACCCCAGAAGCTGTTGAGGACAGACAAATAGAAAAAGCAAATCCCGGTGAGTGATTGACACTCAGGCTTCTGTTCCTTTATGGCACTGCAGGCCAGTTAGTTTCACCTCAGAAAGGCTAGTCAGTTTTATGTGCATTTCCTCCCTAGCAGGAACAAAGAATGGACTCCTACCATCTCCTCACCCTCCAGTTTCTCATAAAGAGCCAGCTTTGAAGTATTGGATCTGTTCTCCTGACTTACAAAGTTATGCTTTTCCAAATTGTCTGCTAGCTGGTATGCCAAAGCAGGGCAGCTGAAAACACCACGACCCTCGCTGTGCCATGTGACTGCATATCTGGGGACTAGATTCCAGGGGAAGAAGTATTAAAGAATGGCTTTCTCTGGGACCACCTCCAGACTCCATATAACTATTTCTGAGCCAGAGACCCAAACAGTGACAGGTAGAAGCAAACCGTCATGAGGATCTGGATGAAGAGCCATTTCAGCAGAACTTCAGGATAAGCAAAGCCATCTTCCTGGGTAGAGATGTGTGTTAACCTAGCCCTGTCACTCCAGAGACAAGCCACCAACATGAGGGTGCCTAGGACTGTGGAGAAGAAGGTGGCAATTGCCATCTGGAAGCTGGTGAAAACTGATAGCCTCCAGTCTGTTGCAAACCATTTTGGCCAAGGTAAGCCCACAGCTGAAGCAGCCACCTGGGAGAATTGTTGATCCATCTAGAAAGTGTCGGCATCACGCATCCTCTGCCAATCCAACCAGTAGGATGTCATACCTGGATGTCCCCTGATAGGGTTTCTTAACTACACTGGCATCATCTATGGCTCCTATTTCACCATGGCCCTTAGCACAACAACAACAAGGGTTACTTTTTCATCATACTTACAGCAGGGGTGGGCAAAATATGGCCCATGGGCCAGATCCAACCCACCAGGCCATTCTATCCAACCCGTGGGGCACCTAAAAAGTTTAAAAGATTAATATTTATCTGCTCCTTGCTGCCTGTCAAAGATGACAGGAGACAGGGGCAGTAGGACCCAGGGGAAGCCAGGAGGACTCACCAGAAAGGTCAGCCCACCCCTGCCCCCCCCCAACTAGAAGTCTCTGCCTGACACCACTTTCCCTGCACATGGCTGGCCGCGGGGCCGTGCCAGTACCCTGGGGCCAGGAGGCAGGGGTGGGGAGTGTGTGCGTGTGTGTAGTGAGAGAGGCACACAGTGTGTGTGTGTGTCTGTCCATCCATGCAATGCGGGAGGGAAAGACAGTGTATGTGTCTGTGTTTGTGTGTGTGTGTGTCCGTGCAATGAGGGAGGGGGAGAGAGAGATAGAGAGAGCAATGAGGGAAGGTGAGTGAGTGAGTGTGTGTAGTGAGGGAGAGGGAGAATATAAGTATGTGTGTGTGCGACTGTTCATAAGGCGAGTCCCACATGCACACCCCACCATACACATGCACCCACACCCCCTTTGCACTGGCATACATGCAGACACACACCACAGCCACCCTCCCCACCACAAACCGCATACCCACCCACACCCCACATATTCACATACACCCGCATTCTCCCTCACCTCACACCCACCCCCACACCTATCCACCCTCCCCCACATACCCACACAACCCCCCACAAATCTATACCTACCCCCCCCGCCCCTACCCCCAACAGGTAAGACTTCATTTTAAACTGTTGTGCAATCACCTCTGTGTACAACACACAAACACATGTAAATCAGGACAAAAATATTTTTTTAAATTAAATTAATGAATGTTGTAGATGTTCATTTTTTAGAATAAAATTTAGTATTTTTCTGGTTCTGAGATGGCAAAACCCCTTGCTGAAAGGAGTATTTCTGGAGGCAAGGGGAGGAACTTCTGGTGGCAAAGGGTGGGGGCTAAGGGGTAGGACTTCCAGTCCCAAAATGGTGACCAGGGGGTGTTGCACCCATCAAGGGATGGGGCTACCCATGTGGCCCTTGATAGCTTGCCAAAACTCGGTAAGTGGCCCTCTGCCTGAAATAATTGCCTGCCCCTGCTGTAGAGTATTGTGGACTATTAAATATAGTTCATCCACATGAACACTGGGACTCCTATATGGTGCCCCAATGATGCAGGGAGAGAATGCCAGTGGTGCTCCTACAAGATAGTTGTAAGGCTCATTAATCTCCCTCCTGCTGCTTGAGGACATGGATTTGCTACTCCTCCAGTGGTTCATGAAAGCTGTACCAGAAACTTGGGTGCCAGGAAGAAGCTCTTCAATTACTGGCAGAAGCCTGCCTTTGGATGCTTTGAGTCATGGTGGAGGAGCAAGCCATGTCAGCCCCAGATTATCATTTTAGCTTAACACCTGCAAGGCCAGCAGTAAGACCTTCCTAGATGCATAGGCAGCAGAGGCTCAAAGGTGACCAGCCAGCACCAAGCCTCTCAAGCATCACAACTGTCATGGCAGTCTCAGGATACTTCCAGTGGTGCCGGGCTATAAGGCAGGAGGGAGGCACCGCTGTGTAAAGCCCAAGGAAATGGAGACACCACCTCTATTATACTGTTCTGACTATATGTCTATATTTCTTTTCTCCAAAGGACCCATGAAAATAATACTCATCTTTTACATGGAGTCAACTTAAAATTGGGCTCCCTCTGCAGCATTTTTGTGCATGCAGCAAAAACACCAAGTCAGAATTTACTTCAGTGCAGTTTTATTTTAGTATTTTTAGTTTGCTTAATTCTGAGTCCTTTTCTTGGTTATGTGATTCTTCTGTGGGATTTACTATGAGCAATGGGAATTCAAGGTCTTTATCTTTAGTTACCAACTTATATTCAGAAAAAAATTGTGAATATGAAAATGTGAGGTTTTCTTATGTACAGGGTTGGATTATAGTTGGAACAATACAGTACTTGTTTTTAAACCAAATAAACTTTTTATTAAGCATCTAAAACATTTGCGTGCTATTGCTGTGCTCTTAAAACAATATGCTCTGCACATTTGGTGTGGAATATAAGGGACTTGCTACTTGAACTGTAGGAAGGAAAAGGGAGAGAGGTGTGCTCTCTGAAAGTGGCCCCCAAGTGGCCTAGCCCTGCCATTATGGGCTCACAGATTCCCCAAGGAGAGGGAATGGGCCTTGAGGCTTGAGTGATGGCTAAGCATTCTGTCCTATTGTGAAGAGGGATCAAAGGTACTGGAGTCTCACTTTATACTGCTTTCCCCTGAAGAGAAATGGCTCAAGACCTTAGAAGATCAAGAGGTGTTATTTGTGACCCCAAATCCCCAAGTCCCCTGGGAATGACACTGTCTTGTAGCTCCCTTCTGTCCCATCCTGTGGCCTCTCAGTATGGAATGCTGATGGCGGTGTCCTGGCTGAAATACAGGACTGGAGAAGCACCGTGGCCCACTGGAACACAAGGGCCAATGATGCATAGACCTGGGCTTGTGGAGGGTAGTGATGCTTCTTGAACAGTGGTGCACAGATCTTTGTGGTGTACTGGCCTGAATATAGGGGGCAAAATAGAGCAGAGGTTAGATGCTCTCCATTTGCTGTTTATGCAGGACTATGAGAGACCACTGTGTCTCCATCTTGATGTTGAGGTTCTCCGGTGGCTTATCTATGTTAGTTTTTGGCATATCTATACCAAAATCTTTGGTAGTGGTCTTAGGATTCTGCTGTATCTGGAAGACAGGAATGTGCCTAACCTGGGGGACACCAGAGGCTTACCAGGTCAGCATACCTATTTTGGTAGTTTTCAGTTCTTATGTATACCAGATCTGCTGCCACAGATCTGCTCTGTGAGGGTGCTACCAGGCCTGTAAGCATCTTCTTCATTCCCCTGCTCCTTGCTACTTTTTGATCTGCATCCTTGGGCCTTCAAAGGTAGCATCTATGACAGCAGCTGTGGCTGCAGACATTGATCCTGGAATAAGCATAAATAGACATGAAACTATTGTTAAAGTTGCCTGCCTTGGTGAAGTGATGAACTCCAAAAATTTTTGCATTTCATCTCAGGAGTCTCTGCACATTTGCTGAAGTGGAGTGTTTGATAACAGGGGGTTAGTATGAGAAATGTTTTGGAAGTCTAAATGTAGTATTTGGTACCAGCACAACTTCAGTACCATAACAGTATTTTGTTCTATTACCATTCCTCTCCAGAGCATAGGGGTCAACCTGTGGGAGGGGCTCCTTTCTTGCATTGCAACAGGACATTTTTCAGAGATAAGAGGGTGTTGGGCCTAGTTTTACCAGCCACCAGGGTGTAATTTTATTATTCTTTTTGTACTTAAATGACTCTTATCTAGTTATGTAGGTAAATTTTTGGCACTTATAGTTTGCAATTTTATTACCCATGCAGCATGGATATGTAAGCAACCATGTGGCTACTGGAGGCTATGTGCCTATGTATGTAAACAGCAGGGGTGTGTGGCAGAGGCGTACCTGCTTTGCAGCCATGGGCTTCAGCCACATGAGAAGAACTCTCTTACTTGCCCCCACAGCCACCACAGAGTCCAATGCTGGGTGACAATAAAACTTCAGTCACCTTCCCCCACTCCATGCAGCTGGAGCCCATAGATGCTGGGAGTTTCAAGCTCTTCTGCCTCCATTTTGGCACTCCCTTCCTCTTAGGCAGCACCTGGGGCTTTTGCCCCCCTCGCCTGCCCTACTATACTACTGAGAGGTGGTAAGGAAGAAGACACTAAAGCAGGGGTGGGCAAAATGACAGATCTGGCCAGCAGCTGGACTCCCTTTTCTGACAGTCCCTGCCTGCGCTGCTGCAGCCAATTTCCATAGAGACTCCAGCAGTGGCAGCGCTGTGACCAGGATTTCCATGGAGACTGACCCCAGCAGCACTGGTAGGGTGCACAGCTGGGCGGGGAAGAGCTCCGTAGCTGGGGCTGGGATCTTGCAGTGGTACTAGCATGATCCAGAACTGGGGTAGAGCAGCAATAAGTTGCCTGCACACCCCTGCCCAGGCTGTGCAGGCAGCAGATTGCAGCTCTGCCCCAGTTCTGGACCATGCTGTCACTGCTGAAAGATCCCAGCCCTAGAGTAGCTCCCCGCCTAGCTGTACATCCTGCCAGTGCTGCTGGGGCTGCTCCCCCTGGAACCTCCAGAAAAACTGTCACAGTGCCACCACTGCTAGGGTCTCCAAGGAAACTAGCTGCAGTGACACGGGCAGGGGCTGCTGGGAAATGGAGTCCACCGCAGGCCTGATCCAGCCCATGGCCCAGAATTTGCCCACCCCTGTACTAGAGTGTTCCCATTATTCCACCCCTCTCTTCCCAAAATAGGATATGGCATGTTTCCCTTTTTTGCTTCCAATCAACCTGAAACCTACAAATCAATCTATCCACCCATGTCACATGGGCTTCCACCTCTGACATCTAGTTATACCTCTTGCTTCCCAAGGCATGGTCCTACCAGATACCAGAGACCTGTGGGTCCAATCATGCTGCAGGCCTTGCTCCAAACAGGCCTCAGGGTGACTAGATATTTGTGGGGAGAGAAAGAGGGCTACTGATGGCACCCTTTTGCTCACCAGTAGGTTTGGCATTCTTGAAAAATTCTCTCCAAGTATGTGAGCCCTGGGAACTCAGTTGACAAGGGCAAGATGGTTGAAGGAGATCATGGCAGGAGAGTTGTATGGAGATAATGGCAGGACATCCAGCAGTGATGCTGAAGGGATGCCTGAGATGCTGTTCCTCCCTAAACTGCCACCCAAGCTGTACCAGCCATCAGGACAGTACATCTTCTACTTAACAGCCCCAAACAAATGAATGGACACCCCAGGATGCTTTCTTCCCATTTGGGTCTGCATCTTGGCAGGGGCTTGGGTTGGAACCTTTTCAGTCCTCCAGGTCCATGTTATCACTGTTGTTGGACAGTTTTAGCTCCTTCCCTGAGCTGATTATAAAGCAAAGCTCTATGGAGTCATTTCCCACAAGGATCTGTGAGAGCCCTTTATAGTACAGGCATGCCACCTGTCCAGCATGTAAAATATGGTTGCCATGATAGTCTCTCTTGTACTGCATTTTGGCCCCGCACTGATGCCACCCATGGTTGTGGCTGTGAACTGCCATCTTTGCTGTGACCTGCTCAATGGCTCTTCTTGAGGGACTCTTGAGTGCTACTGGCTACAGCTGGAGATAAGGCCCATAGCCTCCAGTTGGTGAAGGATTTTGCAGACACAGGTATTTGGGGTATAGGAAGGGTGGTGTGGTTGGTTGATTGGTGAGTGGGTGGGTAGTCAAAAGTGTGTCCCATTTGAGAAGTCAAGTTCTTGGGGTGGTGGTCCAGAAAATTAAAAAGGGTAGTAGAGTTGGGAGTGAGTCACAGGAGCATCAGGTTAGGGCTGTGGGGCCAGGGACAAGAAGCAGTGTACTGTGTGATGCTGGCAAACTGACCAATTCTCTATCATGTGCTGCTGGAGGGTGCAAACATAACACAAAGCACTTCAAAGTTGTTCAGGTTTCATCCAAGGTCTTTTCCATATGGTTAGAGCACATTTATAGCTTGTCAGCGCTGTGTCATCTGTGTCCTCACTTTTTAGAGTACCTCAAAAGGTACTTTGAGCACTACAGATGTTACCCTCTCCATACCCAGAGGGAATTAATTAGAGAGTCCCCTGTCCTAAGTTACTATGACAGTAAGCATGGAAGCAAGACACATACAGACATTTCTGAGGAGGGAATTGGCACAACCAGAATTAATGGATGCTTCTTCATTTGACAACAGTAATGCAGACAACAGTCACCAGATGACAAAGCTAACCTATTTAACAATGTCTTTGCCTCCATTTTTCTGAGCAGGAACCAGGTCATCCCCCCCACCAGGATCCCTTATGGTTCCAGGGGAAGCGCAGCCAGGCCCAGGGTCAGGGAGGACCTAGTCAGGGAACTTCTGGTGGGACTGGACGTGTTCAAATCAGCAGGTCCTGATGATCTCCACCCCAGAGTGCTGACGGAATTAGCATAGGTCATTGCAGGACCACTGGCACAGCTTTACAAGCACTCGTGGTGCTCTGGTGAGGTGCCAGAGGACTGGAAAAGGGCCAATGTAGTCCCCATTTTCCAAAAAGGGAGGAAGGAGGACCCAGGAAATTATAGGCCTGTTAGTCTTACCTCAGTCCTGGGGAAGCTCTTTGAGAAAATTATCCAGGTGAACATCTGCGAGGGGCATGCAGGGGAGTGTATGCTTAGGGGCAACCAACATGGGTTCATTAGAAGCAGGTCCTGTCAGACCAACCTGGTGGCCTTCTATGACCGGGTCACAAAATCTTTGGATGCAGGTGTCATGGTGGATGTAGTCTTTCTGGACTTTAGGAAGGCCTTCGATACTGTATCTCACCCCATTCTCATTAAAAAATTAGCAGATTGTGGTGTTGATGCCTACACAGTCAGATGGGTCACTAATTGGCTGGAGGGCTGCACACAAAGAGTGGTGGTGGACGGGTCATTTTCGACCTGGAGGGATGTGGGCACTGGGGTCACCCAGGCTCGGTCCTCGGGCCCGCACTGTTCAACATCTTCATCAGCGACTTGGACGAGGGGCTGAAAAGTGTCATATTGAATGAAATAGTTTGAATGTTTGTAAAGATTGCCCATTAGCCAGTTTCAGGAAGAAGATAGGATCTATCTCCTTATCTAGCTCATTGTTTTGGAGCTACGTGCGAAATGTCCTGACTTCGCCTAAAACCTTAATCTAAATTGTACCTTTAGAAGTTTTTTACAAAGAAAGTAAATGTCCTAAATTCCGAGAAATCAAAGCCTGGGGCCTTTTAACCAGACTGGTAAAAAGAAAAGAGTATTTACAGTGATATGGAAGTCTCCCCAAGAATAATTTAAAAATGCTCAACAAAGGTAATTTCTGTTGAGTAAGATCCGAGCCCAAATTTGGGAGTTATGATGAATTGAGTAGGAGGAGCCCAATGACGGCAGCTCACTCAATAAAAACCTGTAACTTACTGTCCCAATTTGGAGGTGACTTCACTTGCAGAACAACGAAGGAAGAATCGCAAGTATAAGGTCGGATTAGATTGATCGCCTAATCAAGCCTCTCCGTGAACACGAATCTCTTAGTTCACGCTGAAGCCGCGGAGCGCCCGAAAGGGACTGAAGGAAGGGGACGTAGTCCTATCACTGGTGAGCCCAGCTCATTGAATCGTATTGCTGAGGCCAGCCTATTGAACCGTACTACTGAGGCCAACCCATTAAATCGTACTACTGAGGAATGAAACCATATTTTGGTATTTGGCTTCTCGGAATTCTAGGATTGTAAGTATATTATGAAAAAATAACAGTATTGATTCAAATTTAACTTTTAGTTGTAATTGTAGTTGTTTTTGTAACACTAATTCTTATAGCATTGTTTGGGAAGGAAGTGCATTCGGAGCATTGTTTCTGATATATGTAATTATTGTGTTTTTAATGTTTGTGGTGTTTCTTAAAGCTAAGCAGTGTTATATACGTAGCAAAGAGTTTTAAAATAAAATTGTGTTGTATAAATTAAGTGTGTAATCATTGTGAAATCGTGCAATCAGCTAACTACTCCCCCAGCCAGCGCATCAAAACGAATCAGTAAATTGTGTGGGATTTTCTCTATTCCATAACCCACTAGAGACATTACTCAACAGATTTTTTTGAAATTACCTTTGTTGAGCATTTTAAATTACTCTTGGGGAGACTTCCATATCACTGCAAATGCC
>NW_005842172.1:668252-683096 GCF_000455745.1 Alligator sinensis
GGAGCATTGTTTCTGATATATGTAGTTATTGTGTTTTTAATGTTTGTGGTGTTTCTTAAAGCTAAGCAGTGTTATATACCTAGCAAAGAGTTTTAAAATAAAATTGTGTTGTATAAATTAAGTGTGTAATCATTGTGAAATCGTGCAATCAGCTAACTACTCCCCCAGCCAGTGCATCAAAACGAATCAGTAAATTGTGTGGGATTTTCTCTATTCCATAACCCACTAGAGACAAAAAGCACCTTGTTCAACTTCACAGATGGCACTAAGATGTGGGGAAAAGTGGGCACTCTAGAAGGGAGGAACAGGCTGCAATTGGATCTGAGCAGGTTACGGGGTGGGCGGATGAGAATAGGATGGGATTGAATACTGACAAGTACAGGGTACTGCACCTAGGGAGAAATAACCAGCAGCATACCTACAGGCTGGGTAACTCCCTTCTCATTAGCACAGAGGCAGAAAAGGACCTTGGAGTCATTATAGACTCCAAGATAAACATGAGCCATCAATGTGGGGACGCAGTCAGGAAGGCTAACCGCACTTTGTCATGCATCCACAGATGCATCACGAGCAGGTCCAAGGAGGTGATCCTCCCCCTCTATATGACATTGGTCAGGCTGCAGTTGGAGTACTGTGTCCAGTTCTGGGCACCGCACTTCAGGGGGGATGTGGACAACTTTGAGGGAGTCCAGAGGAGGGCCACTTGCATGATCAGGGGGCAATAGGGCAGACCCTACAAGGAGAGGCTACGAGACCTGAACCTGTTCAGCCTCCACAAGAGGAAAGTCCCTGTTCCCCCGAGCACTACTGGGAGTAACAAGGAAATAACAGCCATAAGTTGACGGAGAGTAGATTCAGACTAGATATCAGGAGGCACTACTTCACAGTCAGAGGGGCTAGGATCTGGAACCAACTTCCAAGGGAAGTGGTGCTCACTCCTACCCTGGTGGTCTTCAAAAAGAGGCTAGACAATCACTTAGCCAGGGTTGTTTGACCCCAGCATTCTTTTCTGCCCATGGCAGGGGGTCGGACTTGATGATCTGCTCGGGTCCCTTCCAACCCTACCTACTATGAAACTATGAATGCCATTCACAGCAGTTTTCACAACACCATGAAGCACTTCAGAGACCATTCAGAGACTGATAGGTTAATAGATTGGCTATAAGGGGGCTGATAGACATCAGAATATTTTGACAAAGTTCCTATTGAACAGGGGATTTTATTGTACATGGTTTAGCTAGTATTATGGGAGTGCTTCTTTATAAGGTAGCAACTGAGTTCTGGATTGATAAACTTTGAGGCCAAGTTAGCAGGAAGCATGTGACAACTGTTAAAGCGAAATACGCAGTCTCACCTTGCACTCCTCCTACCCTCCACCAGTACCATTATTAATCATTTAAATCTTGTCAAGTGAAGTCCAGAAAAGGCATTTAATCAATCTGGGAGGTGCTCAGTATAGAAATCAACATACTGGGAGTGTCTACACATGATGCTACGTCACTGTAGCAATGCACCATGGTAATGTAGTGCCCATGGATGTCTACACGTGACCAGCAGCTACTTTGCCGTAGCGGCATGCTACAATGGGGGAATGTGCCGCTACAATGAAGTAGCTGCTAAAAATAACATGTATGGCACAGTACAGGCAGTACTATAAGGAAGTCCCCTAAAGGAAGTACAACACAGTAAAAATGTTGCCATAGAGCAATGTGTAGATTGCTGCCTCTTAAAAAATCATATTCAAGTGCAGTATATTATAACTAAATACAAATAACTATGTTATTGAAACCAAGGTCAGCATATTCAAAAGCTAAAATGTTCAGAGTAACATAACCCAGACACATTAGATATAGTGAAATGGAACATGTTATATGATACAAAATTAAGAATAAATAGATGAAAACATAATTTAATTGAATAGGTAATATCTAGGCTGAATTTACTTAGTTTCGGTTGCTAAAAGCAGATTAACTATCATTATGTTGCTAAAAAAAAGTTACATCCACTGGTAATATCCAGTGTCCAAGTCTCTAATGACTAACCAGATTTTACTGCAAATTTCCAAAATTATAACTCTCTGTATCATAGGTATTTTACAGATAGGTAAATGTGGAAATGAAAAGGCACATAAACTATGTTCTCCTTTGTCTTTCACTTCTGTATCACCAAGAATCATTGACCTTAGGGCACATCTTTCATATGAGATCTGTTCTTACAGTAGTTTTATTTATTCTTGTTTTAAGTTTTTATTGATAGGACACCCGTTCAGTGCCTTTTCGTGCATGACCTTTTAGAACATTTCTTTAATTTGCCAGAAAACATAAGCAGTTCATTTTTTTTTTTTTACTTACGATTAGAAGTATAATCAGTAAGAAGCAACTGTGGGTTGTTTTTTCCATTGTGGATTCTTTCTGGGGAGACACGCCTTTGCTGACCCTTCTGGGAATTGAACAACAATAACAAAATATTATCCTTATTTATCCATGACTAATTGTGACAATTTCCCTGCTTGTGTATGCCTGTGTGTGTGTGTGTGTATATGTGTGTGTGTGTGTGCGCGCGCGCACACGCACAAGCATGTTAAAAAAGATTTCTGGTTTTAAAGCTGTGTGTGTGTGCAGATTGTATACTTTCATTTTGGTCTTTTTCACAGCTTCCACTTTTCTACAACTAGCTCAAGTTATTAGATTCCAACTAGCCCAGCATGTGCATGTAAGAAAAACTGGATTGAAAAACAGCACTCAAGATACCCAGAATGACTGGATTACCAGTGTAAATCTAGTGGCAGTTGATGCATTGTTTTAATCTGAGTTTTAGGCCACAGCTATATCCTGACAGAATTACTCAAGTATCAGCAACAACAGAACTTCAGTCACACCCTATGAGAGGCTAATTAGCTTGAGTTTAAAGCACCACCTAACTACAGCTAGAGAATTTATTTGTGTGTGGAAAGGCAGAGCTAGGGATCAGTGCTCAAGTTATAGTTTGCACTAACACTGTAGTGAAGACAAGCCCTTGGACTGTTTTGCTTCTGGCAGTGTGTTCCATTTTAATCCTTAGCCCTTTAAAAACCTCAGTAATTTTTTTTAAACGCGATTAGAAGTACTATGAATTGGGTGCTCAGTTCAAACTTCTTCAAGGCTTGTCGTCATCCTCACCAAGTATAAATTTTTATAGCCATATTTAGTTTTTACTTGTATTTGTTATTGCGGCTACAGGTTCAGATAAAAGATGCCTCAGACTGTGAAACAATAAGTGGAAACAGAAGTGACAATTTTTGCCCAATCCGGCCCCTGAAAGTGCTATACAGGCATGACCAAACACAAGTACATGGCTGCAGAGTGCTTTAAAGAGGCCTGATCCCATGACAATCTGAACCGTCATTGATACTGCAAAATGAAGCGCCTTCAGTATCTTGTGTCTGCACACACTTGGAGTAGGGCTGAGCTGACAGAGCTGCTCCCAGCCCTGTCTTCAGAATGGGAGTGGGGGAAGGGAGCAGAGGGAGTTCAGTCTGGAGGTTGGGGCAGGTGGATTGGAGGCGCAGGGACTCTCATCAACCTGTTTCACCCTCTGGCACTGGCTGGCAACCCCCAGAACAAGCTCCCTCTATTCGCTTTCCTCCCTCCCATTCTGAAAACAGTGCCAGGGCTGGGAGTGGGAAGGGGCATTGCTATGGGAGTGCAGCTGCAGGCTTGCGGTCGCTCTAAACAGCTACTCGATTCCCCAACCCCTGGGGCCCAACAGCAAATGTCTGCTGGGTCTGAGGGATCATTATAACTCATGGCACTTCCTGCGATGCTGCTTTTCTGTCTGCGCTTAATGAGTCCTCAGGAAGCCTTCCCTAGCCCCACCTTTCCAGCCATGTGAAACAAAACCCTCCAGTGCCCTCCCAGAAATGGCTCTTAAAAAGGCTTTAAGCACTGAAGGCAGTAGGTGTCCAGCTAGTCCTTCCTCTTAACCTCCCCAGTGCCAGTTGGCACTCTGCAGGCATACACTGTTTTCTAAAGATGAAAACAATAGCTATGGAGAGAGGTTTTTTTCAAATGCTCCTAACATCTTATTCATATATATCTTTCAGCTGTGCATTATTTTCTGCCGATGTTAGAAAATGCCCAGATTACTGTGTTTTTATTTGCTGACATCTTGTAACCAGAGATTGAAAGGTGCTGTGTTGAAACTGTGGTGAAAGCCCTGGGTGTATTTGGACTTCTTGCAGACATCTGCAGGAATTCTGAGGGCTTGTAGAATTGGACCTTCCATTTATTTTATAGAGAGTGAGCACAAATAACCACTCAAATGCAAAATAGCATCAATACCAGGAAAACAACATCATCATTCACTTCAAAGTGCTGTGGCAGGCAATACATCTGAGGTAAAGCAAAGCAAGTGACATAATTTATGATCATCCTCATCTAAGGAATGAGCAGTGTTGTAGACTTCCTATCAAGCAGTAATAAGGATGTGCGACAAACTGACCTTGTATAGTAATGCAAAATCAATGAGTGCCAATATACGTGCTTGAGGGTAGGGAGGGGCTGTTTTAATTAGAGTGGTTCCCTGACAGCTGCTCTAATGAATAGTTAGAGTGTACCTATTGCCATTTTAAAACGTGGTGGGGCTTAATATACATGATGGTGAGGCAGCGCTAGAGCGTTGTAATTAGAATGCAGAGCAGACCCGATTAATCAAGTCTGCTCCAATGCATTCTACTTAGAATGCGAATCAGCATGTCAATAGGCAGCCATGGTATTAATGACTTCTACTGTTTAAGGTGATCTTTAAATGCATATAGCCTGATCCTTCTCTGCCTGCCTCTTATGCTGTGATTTACATGTATAAAAAGTAAATGCAGAGTGCACACAAACTGCTAGCACTACAGAATATAAGTGTTTTATGCCTGGTTCTCTCAGATGTGGAAGACTACACACATTGGAAGCAGTGGAAAACACAGCTCAAGAAAATAGATTTGCAGCTGATTAGAAGTTGTCTGTCAGAGCCTGAGCAGGGATACACTGTATATGACACTCTCAAGAGGCAATGGGTTGGGTAATGACTACTGTGACAACGTGATCACAGTAAGTCATCCACATATTTATTTTCAATCAGCAATGCCAGACAATTGAATCAAAGTAAAAGACTTCCCAGTTAGATAAGAGGGGAAGTACTTTGAACCTTTTGTATACAGCTTCAATTAATTCACTAGTTTGTAATTTACCAGTTTTGCAGGATTATAAGATAAGGACACCAAACAGAGTTATGCACATATGCACATGTGTAGAGAGAGGTAGTCAGCCATTTAGTCTGAATTCAGGCAGAAGGCAGAAACTAACTGTTTTAGAGAGGCATAAGCTTTCATAGGTGACAGACTGGTTTATCAGATGTTAGGAAGCCTCTAGCTAAGGGCTTGTATACACTAGAAGAGCCTGTCTGCAGTTACTAGGCAGGCAGAAAAGGGTTTTTTTCTGCCAGCATGACCAACCACCTGAAAGCATAGTTTTATAGCATCCGATGAAGTAGGCCTATGAAAGGTCATGCCTCATACCATGTAGCGTGAACCAGTTAGTGTCTAAGGTACCATCCTGCCCTGTCTTCTATATGTACATGTTTACATAGCTAAGTGTAGACTGTCAGTCATATTTGTACCTTCCCATTCTCCCTCTTCTGGTTTTCATTTACCTCCTTTTGCACTGGTGAGATGTTAAATACCAAATCAAATGAACTTACTTAAATGCTGCAGATGTTGCAAAGTTATTTTAAAATATGGTTTTGTTGTTAAAAATAGCATAACATTATCAGTAACACAATGTTACAATCCATCAAGTACAGAGTGTGAAAAATGACTAGTGACTGCTGTTAAAACTAGTGTTTTTATTAATAGGTGTCCCAAAGTGTCATCTCTGCTTTTCCACATATTTAGAATAGGATCACAGTAACTCTCTGCTGTAACTGTTAGTGATTTGTATCTTTTAAAATGATTTCCCGGTAGGAAGGTGTTGGTACACTTTTGTACGCATTGAAAGATTTAATTTTTTTTCTCTTATCTCTCCTCGTCATTAAGAAAACTAGCACTCAGATTCTTTATACATTCTTTTTTCTTCTCCTTTCTACCTCTTATTGACTTTTGTGGTTGTGCCAAAAATATTACATTGTAAAGGACAGAATTATTTCCCAGACTAAATCTGGGAAATCTAGTGTGGATACTGCAGACTTTCTTGTTCCGGCCATTACTAACCACAGGAATGGTTGAAAGCCTACATAAAAGATTGGTGCCTCTTTTCTTTCCCCTTCACTTTTCAAGAACTATTTCCAGTGACAACAATTTCAACAGTGTAGATTTCTCCAAGCCAAGTAAGAAAGGTCTTGATCCAAAAATGTGTTAACCATGACAATGCCCAATGATAAGCAATGTTAGGCACCTTGACTTGGCATTAATATCAGAGCCCAAGTGATAATCACACTAAAACACAGAAGCATATGCAATCATGCATCTCTTTAGTAGCCATTAATCACTGGAGTGCAGCCAATAGGTAGGTCCTTAAAAAATGTAAGGTAAGTCCAATGGCCCATGACAACAAGAGATTTGGATTGGTGCATTATACGCGTCAAATCCACATGAACTTTGTGAAGTATCTGCTTGAAAGTTAATAGAGATTGGGTGTCCCAGTGAAATGTCTGGCATATGTGACAGTGCAGTTACATTGATGCTATGGTATCAGGGGACCAGGGAGGACAGAGGTCCTCTGGATGAATGTCTAGTCTGTAGTGGAGATCTTTGGTCCCATTCCATAGGGGTGCAAACTCTGCCCCAACACATACCCTCCCCCAAAAAACATTCTGTGGAAACATTGGGAATTTGAAGTCATGCTCCCATTATGCCTCCACTCGTAAGTGTGATGAGAAAGCCTTTGTAGGTGCCTGCTAATCTCTAGCTATTCTGCTGTTTCCAATCAGCTAGACCCAATTCTCTCAGCAGAGCTCTCTTAATTTGCCAAATAGCAGTACATTATTGTAAAAGCATATAAATCAGAGGCACAAGCAGGGATGGGGAATCCCAGTCAGGCAATTCAGGCTTTTGTTATGATGGTTATTTTTATATATCTGTTACTGCAGATGTTTCCTCATGCGCACTCATTTTTCCTCAGTTGATGCTTATTCTAATAAATTGCATTGGTGATCTGCTTTTGATTTTAGGAAAATGCCTTTCCTAATAGGTACTACCATGTGGCATGTACTTCACTTCTCTCTTCTCTTCTTAGAGGCATTTCTTTTTTCCTATTTTACCTGGGGTCCCTTATGAAATTCTCTGATTTATGACTCTTCTGAAAAAACACAAATAACCTCATTGCTACTAACATTCATTTTTCCTTTTTCCTATATTCCAGGCATTGTATGTACCAAGCTTGTTGAGTGACAAACCCCCAGTTTCTAGCAAATGGAGTGTGGGGGCTATCCCTTTTGCATTCTGCTGTAGATAGAGCCCTTTGCTGCGGTGGTACTGGCAAATCATCACTACCTGGTGAGTCTTTGAGACAGATAAATATTTTCATACCTCTCAGATTCATTGTTCCAGCCTATCTGCAGGCTCAAATACTTTCTACAATGACTACAAAGTATTCCCAGCACTGCTATGTCAGCTAGGATTGTGGAAAAAAATTAGGCTGTATCAAACAACTTTGTCAGCAAAAACCCTAGTATAAACAAGTCTATGTTGACAGAAGAATGCTTTGGTTGGCTTAGTGTGCGGCTTTCAGGTAGAGTTGGTCATTCTGGGAGAAAAACTCTTTCTGAGGGTTTCTGGGCATTTCTAATTGGAGGTCTGCTGACATACCTGCCCAATGACTGTGGTAGAGGCTCTTCTAGTGTATACAAGCCTTTGGGCGAGGGGTGAAAAACGTGTAGCCTGTGGGCCACATCCAGCCTGTGGAACCATTAGCATGGGCCTACAGTAGACTGGGAGATTAGTGAAAGTTGAAGACCATGCCAGTGGAGCATGGCGTCCCACAGAATTTGTGATCCCTGGACCCAGATAGCCATGGCCACTAGTGGCAGGGAGAAAGCAAGAGCTATGCAGCTCCCTGACCCACACAGCTGCTTACTCCTGGACTCACGCTGCTACCCACCTCTGAACTTGTGCTATTACCCACGCTCAAACCTGTGCTGCTACTCAATTCTCTGACCCAGGCTGCTGCTTATCCCTGGACCTCCATTGCTGCCCGATCCCCAACCCATGCTGAAGCCCACCCCAGGATTTGTGCTACTACCTGATCCCTGATTTGAACTGCAGCTGGATCCCCAGCCCACATGCCACCATATGAACATGGACTCACGCTGTTGACCCCAGAGCTAGACCCACTGCACCTGTGTGGGTCAGGGAGCCTGCATAGCTCTTAAATACCTGGCTTTTGTGGGGTTTTTTAAAGTACTCTTATAGTTCAAAACCACCAAACATTGCTTTAGGAATACAGATATTTTATAATGAGGATCAAATCAACTAGTTAATATAGAGAATGGGATCTAAGATTAGAGAAATTTAGGATTAGAAGGGATCCCTCAGATGATCAAATTCAGTCCTCTCCTACTGCAGGTAGTCATGTCACTCATGACAATTTAGTAGTCATGTCACAGAAACCCTCTCATATACTTCCTTTTAAAAGTAGCTAGTTTCTGGGGAGCCCAATAGTCTAACTGAAAGGCTTAGCCAGAACCTCTGCTCTGATGGCTAGAAGCCTTCTATAGGAGTGATCTCTCAGTTCCTATAGCCACAATGCTGAATCGAATACTATGTTCATTGCCTGTAGCTGCTGTGATAGCCACATGATGTGATATGTCCACTCAGTAGTCACTACCTAAGATGGGCTAGTTAATATGGACAGCTGTGTTTAGTCACAGAAAGATGAAGAAACAATGGAGAAGTTTCAGAAAAGGAGAGTGGAGAAGAGGAAGAGAAAAGTGATCCAGTGAAAACTTTATTTTGTCCTACAGTATTTCACAAGGCTGTTGAGATTATTTCAGTCCTTTTACACTATCAGAGAAGGCTTAATGAAGATTTACTGCTAATCTTCATTAGTAGAGGGCTAAATGCTCAGGTGCTTGCTGATTTTTTATTGGCCTCCCTCATGCAAATCCCTCTGGTCTTCCATACAAGTGTATTATACAAAAACCTCAAGATTTCCACAAGAAAAAGCTCCTAAACCTTCTCATATAAAAGCACCAGCCAAGAAAAGTCAGAAGAATATATATCAAATATCCAAGCAGTTACTTTGTAAATTGTAAGAATTTAGACAGAAGATGCATTATTTTGGAAGTTACATTTATGTGATTGGCCCCCTGAAAGCACTCTACAGACATGCCATGACACATGTGCATGGCTGCAAAGCGCTTTAAAACTGGCTGATTGAAAGACAAATTAACTCTCATTTAATGAGGGATAAGATGAAGGTACTCCAAAGTGGAGTCTTTAGGGAACTTGTCAATCTGTTAGCGCAGTTGGGGCTGGGTTGATGCAGCTCAGACCTGCTGCCAATGCTGTCTGTAGGAAGGGAGGGCAGAGGGCAGTGGGGGAAAGGGAGCTGCAGGCTGGGATTTTCCCAGCCTGAATTGAAGAGGGTCTGGGTGGATTGGAGTCTTCTCCCCTTCCCCTCTCTTTCAGTTCAGGCTGGGAAAAACCCAGCCCACAGCTCCCCCTCTCCCTCCCTTTTGGCAGACAGCACTGGAGTTGGGAGGCAGGGGTGCAAGGCTTTATCATCCCAGCCCTGATTGTGGGACAGGCAGGCAGGCTTGATATTCCCCCCCACCCCCCCAAGCAATTTAAGCAAGGTAGTGGAGGAAAAGATCCAGTATTCTAATAATACATGTTCTGGGAATTCAACATGTCATAAAAATGTAGCAATTACTAGTAAGTATTACTACTAAAATTATCAGGTTTACTTGGATGGTTTCTGGAAGACTAAATTATATCTGGGAAAAGCAGGTGAAAGCGTTTAGTTCAATGTTGTTCCCCCACCATTTACAGCAATACTAAAAGCGGGTAGGTATTCCAAAGAAGCTTTTATAATAAATCATTTAAATAAACTGTAGTCTAACAATACTAACTGCAGTAGTTTCCTAGATCGTAAGGCTTGAATGACCATGGAAGATCATCGGGTTCAGCTCCCTGCACCAGGCAGGAAAGAAAGCTGGGGTCAGGTGACCACAGCAAGGTCCAGTCTCCTCTTGAAGATTTCCAGGGTAGGTGATTGCACCACCTCTGGAGGGAGCTTATTCCACAGTCTGGACACTAACTGTGAAGTAGTTTTTCCTAATGTTGTGCCTGAAACGGTCTTCCAGGAGTTTGTGGTCATTACTCCTGGTTTTCCCCAAGTCTGCCTTGGTGAACAGTTATTCACCAAGCTCTTGATGTATTCCTCTGATGTAGTGGTCAGCTGCTACCAAGTCCCCCCTCAGCCTTCTTTTTTTCAGGCTGAAGAGTCCCAGTCCCTCAGCCTTTCCTCATATGGCTTGTCACGCAAGTCTGCAATCATACAGGTGGACCTCCTCTGGACTCTCAAGTTTTGCCACATCCCTGTTAAAGTGCAGTGCCCAGAACTGGATGCAGTACTCCAGTTGGGGTCTCACCAATGACGAGTAGAGCGGAAGAATCACTTTCTTGATTTTGCTGGAGATGCATTGATTGATGCACGCCAGGGTATTATTTGCCCTGCTGGCAACAGCATTGCACAGCCGGCTCATATTCATACTGTGGTCTATTATTACCCCCAGGTCCCTTTTGTTCATGCTGCTGGTCAGTTTGGCACCCCCCAAGCCTGTAGGTGTTCATCCCTAGGTGGAGCACTTTACATTTCTCAATGTTGAACTTCATCTGGTTCTGACTTGCCCAACTTGCTAGCCCATCTAGATCTGCTTGTATCTGTAGCGTATCTTCAAGCGTGACCACAATTCCACATAACTTGGCCTCATCTGCGAAGTTGGCCAGTGAGCTCAAATCAGAATTAGGTCTAAGGATGGAAAATGTAATTCACCCCAATGAAAGTTTCTTTCCATTCATTTTTAATATTAGTGATACAAAACACACAAAAGCATATTACAGTATGATGTACAAAATATCCATAGGACTTTAGTTGCTCTAGTTTAATTAAACGTAAGGTAAGAAAAGGATAAGAAAAAACAGTAGTGTTAAAAAAACCTCTTGAATACCAGTAAACAGGTTTATTGGTTCATTAAGATCAAATACTTTAGAATTCTACAATAAAAGAGACAGTCAAATAGCAGGAGACTGAACAAAAGATAGCAGTATTGTATCAGGACCAGATCAATGTATATGACAGGACATTTCTGCTGCTTTAAGGAGACTTAAATAAGAGGTAAAGAGTTTCTGTGAAGCAATTTTGGCCAGCGGTTTCTTACCACATGATGAACTGTAAGCAAATACATTACACGAATGCCAAACAATTTACTAAGTATTCCATGAACGGTGTATTTCCCTGTCTCCAAGCAATATTGTGAAAACTATGGTTTAATATCTAAATCATGTTAATATAGTTCAGGCATAATAAGCTAAAATTCCAAGAGGACTTCCAAAACTGCCTGCAATATTTGTTAGTGTTAAATTGGCAATGGGGCTTGAAAAGTAAAGATGTGTGCAATATCTGACTTCTGTGAAAATGCTAGTTTTATGTAGGCCAAATATTGGGTCAGGTCTGCATCATTTGACTTCTGTTTTCTTGTGCAAATTTATGCCAGTTTAGGATATGGACACATCTCCATGTGCAATTAATATGACTGAATATAATCCAGCTCAAACTAATCCCAATGTCACCATCTACATGTGCTGGATACCACTTGTATCCGATAGGACTATCTGGCAGTGCAGCAGATTAGTCTACAGTGCCCTAATTGCCACACATGTGTAGATGGTGACACTTTACTGCACAGCAAATTAGTCTGCTAAGCAGTAAGGCATCTTGTGTAGACACGCCCACTGTGTGCAAAATTAAAGAGGTAAATCTGGGCATATTTCTTGGGAAATATGCCCAGATTTATCTCTTCTTGCCTGATGTACACAAATTCTTTTATTCCTATGAAGTGGGTGAATCTACACAAGATGCTTAACTGTGCAGTAACATATGTTACTGCACAATATGTGCATGTGTCTACGTGTGCATATGCTTACTGTGCAGTAAAAAACCCTAATTGTGTGTAAATTTGAGAACTGCAAATGCAGGTATCAAATTTATGTGCAATTAGTTAAAGTGCAGTAACACATGTGTAGATGCGACCTGGGAGAAAATTTGCTCCCAGGTTAGCCCTGCCACTAGGTGGCCAGCATCAGGCTAGCCCCAGGGCTGTGGGCTTGCGAGCCTCTCTTGCCCAAGGGCTGGGCTGCATCTATGGCAGCCTCTGCCTCAGGCCCTTAAAAACCTGCAGGCGTTTTGAACCCAGAGGCAGACCAGCAGGGAGCCTGAGGGCAATCCAGGCCCCTGTGTCTCCTTGGGCAGGCTGTCCCAACCTATCTGTACTCTGGCACCATTGCCTGGCACCACAGTGCCACACACCTCCCTGGCCCACATCATCCAGGCCTGCAGGCTGCTGCAGGCTCCAGCCAGGTCTGCCATCCCCCAGGTCCAGTTGCAGGTAGTTCCTGCCTGCTGGGGCCAGCTCCAGCTGCCTGCCGGGGCCAGCTCCAGCTGCCTGCCGCCCACGCCTAACAGCCTGCCCTGAGCCTGCAGGTACTACAGGGTACTGTCTCAGCCATGTGACTGCCAGTCCCATGCCATGCCCCTGAACTGGGTGCTGCAGGCAGCTGCCCAGGTCTGAAACCACAGGGACAGCTGTGCACAGGCCCAGAGAGCCAACATGGGACCCACAATGGCCTTGTTATTGTCACTGCCCATGCCCACACCCATGCACACCACCTGGGACACCAAGTAGTATAGGAGGAGACTGGTGACCTGGTGGCACTGTGGGGTGAGGCAGGGACGCAGCACTAGTTTGAGCAAGGTATGAGCTCCAACGCCCACATCTATGAGGGGCTGTCAGCCTGAATGCAGGAGCGTGGGCACAACTGGTTGTCATGGCAGTGCTGCATAATGATCAAGGCCTTGCAGGCACAGTGGGATGCCACCACTGACCACAATCATCAGTTGAGGAGTGCCTGCAAGTCCATGCCCTTCATGCTGCAACTGATGGACATCCTTGTACCCCAGGATCCAGGCCACAGTTGTGCTGTCTATAGCAGCACAGGTGCCCTGCCTGAGCCCCCACCCCAGCCTGGCATCTATCCCCTTGGGGAGCCACCCACACTGGGGTAGCACTGAGTGCCGTCACCCCTCGGCAAGCCCCCTGCCCTCAGCACTTCCCACAGCATATGCACCCATAGGGGAGCAGCCAGAGGCCAGGATGCTGGCCAGCTGTCCCTGGGCTCTGCCCCATAGGCACCCCCACCCCATGCCCCGCCCTCCCACCTTGGGATGGCACACAAAGGACATTGTACGTAGTTTTCAAGGGGAATAAAGTTTTTTATTGGTAGTGGGGACAGGGTGATTGAGGGGCTGTTTGTTGGTAGGGGAGGCTCTGTTTCTTGAACAGGGTGGGTGTACGGCTCTCCTGGGGCCTCGGCAAGGGGTCCACCACTATTGCTGCAGGTGGTGCTGCTACTGCCAGGTGTCCTCTGTGCACTGCACCTCCTGCACCCGGGCCTCACAGAAGAGCTCCCCACAGGCTTCACAGACGTTATTCAGCACACAGGCTGCAACAATGACCTGGGGGAGGTTGTTCTTGGAGAACTCAAGGTGGGTGGTGAAGGTATACCAATAGGTCTTGAGGCGGCTGAAGGCACACTCCACCAGAGCATGGGTCCGTCCCAGGCAGCAGTTAAAGTTGGCCTGGTGGGGGTTCATCTGGCCAGTGTAAGGCCACATGAGCCAGAGCAGGAGTGGGTAGGTAGGGTCCCCAATGAGCAGGGGTGGGACCATGATGGTACCCAGCTGCAGGTCCAGCACCCCTGGCATGAAGCACTCATTCTCCACCAGGGCTAGCAGGCCAGAGTTCCTGAAGATGTGGGCATCATGGGAGCTGCCATGAAGGCCCCATGGTGGTCTACAACAGCCTAGAGCAGCACAGGGGAAAGCCCCTCCAACTGTAGTAGGCCCAGTCACTGTGGGGTGGGCAGATGATGGGAATATGGGTTCTGTTGAGGGCCCCAATGCACTAGGGGAATACCAGGGTGTGGAACCCCACCACTACGGGGTTCTACACATGGAGCATGGTATCCCTGAGCACATCCCGGAGAGCACCACACATCTCCAGGACAGCTTCCCTAGTGGTGGCCTTGCCCACACTAAACAGGTGGCCGACATACCACAGGCTGGTGGGTGTCACCAGCTTGAACAGGGCAAGGAACAGCTGGGTGTCCACGGGGAGGGGTGGCTGCAAGTTGGTGTCCTGCTACTCCAGGTGTGGTCAGAGCTGCTCCAGGAGATCCTGGAAGGTGGCCCAGGTCATCCTGAAGGCCTCTAGGCATTGCTTGTCATCTCAGGTATGCTGGATGATGTGCCACCACAAGTCCTGGCTGGCTTCATGAGCCCAGAGGTGGCAGGGTTGGAGGCCCAGGAGGGTGAGGGTGGCCCTGGCGATGGCATCCTGGAGCTTGTCATCAGTGCCCCTGGCAGGGGCTGGCTAGGCAGACAAAGTGAAGGTGGCAGGTGTGTGGTGGCAGCCCTGGGACGATGCAGGGCAGGGAGGCAGGTGGTCATTCCACGTGGGGGAACCAGGTGGGTTGAGATGGTCATGGGTCAGGCAGTGGTCAGCACAGTGGGCTAAGCAGGGCCAGCAAAGTGGCCAGCA
>NW_005842172.1:683127-699159 GCF_000455745.1 Alligator sinensis
TCGTTGGTGCCAGGGACAAGGGAAGGAGCAGCCATAGTGTGGGGAGGCAGAGGTGGCAAGGAGAGCACTGCCACATGCTGTCCCTGTGCTGTGCATGCTGCTCCTGGCGAGGGAAGTGGCTGGCCAGAGAGCAGCATCTGGGGCTGCCTTTTTGAGAGAGCTGCCAGCTGCTGGCAGCTGCAGCCTGAGCTTGGAGCTCCCCTGGTGGCAACAGGGGTCCATTGCAGGGCCCCAGGAAATGGGAGCAGATTGGCAGCAAATCTTCTTCTGCTTGTCTGCACATCTAGATGCCTGCCTGGCACCATTTACTGACAAGTAATTTACTCACAAGTTAACTGGTACTGAAGCAAATGCACATGTAGATATGCCCATTATGGTTTTTTCAGTATTTTAATGGCTTATTTTCAGATACTTGTATTTAAAGATTTAAATATAGAAGAGAACTTTAGATGCATCATATTAATTTGAACCCATATCTCCAGTCCTTGCTCAATTTTTCACACTCTTCTTTCTCAGGTAAACTTCCTTTGGTCCTTTATTTGTAACTATACTAAGCAAATAAATGTATATAAAGAATAATATTTTCCTGGGGGAAGAGGGAAGAGAGGAGGAAATATATTATACCTTCCAATTATTTGTTCTATTCCTTAATAGCCAATGCATAGCCTTATTAATAGCCTACACACTTATTTAATGTGAAAATTAATTTGAATGGTTATTCCATTTCACAGTGGGAAGGAAGTTGCTTTAAAATGTATCTGGGTATTCATCTAGTATTAGAGCTGAACGTGGGGTGGTTTTGTCACTAACTCTGATAAAGGGAAACAGAGCTATGTAACAGGGAGCCGGGGCCTTCCATTACTTTGAAAGTCTTCAGCAGAAAGAGTCCCAGGCAGTTGAACAGGGATTAACTGAGGGAAGGAAGGAAACAAGGGAGCAACTGCAGTCCAGAGGATTGTGCTCATCAAGAACACACCTTAAGCTACTCATCAAGAACACACCTGTGGCTGGTCAGGAGGGCACCTGACTGGGGTGGGGCTCAGGGGATATAAACCTGGGCTCCCAAATGCAGCCTGGAATTCTGTGTGGAAGAGAGTTCCTGCCAGCTCAGGCAGGTAAGGGGTGTAAGCTGCAGGCCAGATCAGGTACCCCAGGGGCTCAAAGAGGGCCAATAAATGGGGAGGAGGCTTCCATAGTGGAATGGTGACCCAGGGGGAGTTTTTAGTGTTTTATATTAAGCATTTGGCTTGAATTATTTGTTGCAGCTTTACTGGAGGAATGTATACCACAGATGCAGGCAAAATATAGCTCACAGGCCAGATCTGGCCCACCAGGTAATTTCATCCAGCCCGTCGGCAAGTATCTAACAATTCACTACATCTAGCCTGGCCCCGGGCTGCCCCTGCTGTGCTTGCATGGGGACAGGCCCTACTCGCTCCCATGGGAGCAGCACATGCTGCACTCTCACCCTTGTCTGCAAGACGGCCTTGACCCTAGCCCTACAGGTAGGAAAGCAGCAGTGGTGGGCAGCAGGGTGGGGAAAGTGGTGGTGGTCCAGCCACATGCAGTCCTGGGTCTCACTAGGACTGTGCACCACCAAGGCCTTTGCCTGCTGCGGGCCATGAATGCTCCCAGGGCCCACTGTCTGCTGCTGTCACTGGAGGCAGAGATTATGCACAATGTTGGGAGGGGTCCCCCACACACATCCCACCACATACACGCACCCACACCCCACACCTCCTCCATGCACAGCCCACAACCACACCCCCCCAAAGCCAAGCCTGCCACCCTCCCACTCCACACACCCCACAATCCCCCCACACACCCACATCCCCCCACACCCCATACCCACCCTCACCCCCACACCCTACACACACACACACACACACACACCCCTACCTACCCATACCTACCTACAACCTCCCACAAACCCCACACATACATCCACACACACAGTTCCCCACAAACCCCATACCCACTCAACCATACCCCCACACACCTCCACAATATACAAGAGTAAGACTTCATTTTGAGCTATTATGCAATTGCCTCTATCTACACTAGGCAAACACACAAATCAGGACAAAAATATTTTTTGCAACAAAATTAATATACATTATTGTAGATGTTTGATTTTTTTAGTATATAATTAGGTTTTTTTTCCTGTTCCAAGATGGCAAACTACCTTCCCAACAGGAGTACCTCCAGGGGCAAGAGGAGGGACTTCCAGTGGCAAAGGTCAGGAGTTAGGAGCGGGACTTCTGTTCCCAAGGTGGCAACTGTCATGACCCAAAGGCATGATTTTGTGTGTGCTTCGGCACCAGGATTATCCCCGCCAAGTTGCAGCTTCATTGCATGGGAGAGTTTCCTGTTGCAGAGGAAAACCCCGGTACAGGGACGAGTTTCCCACCTTTCTGCAGCGTGCATTGCTCAAGTTGCAAGAGGAATGCACGGTGCAAAAGAGTTCCCGCCACCCGTATGCAAACTTGTGCCCCGCTATTGGCCAGTGCTAAATTATTCCCACGTGACGGCTAACGATTGGCCTGTTAGCAGTATAAGAGGCTTGAGCAGTTTCCGCCCAAGCCGAAGAGGACTCCACATCCATCTCGTGGGGACTCTGGATACACGGCAGGGTAATAGAGACCCTGTGTGAGATTCAGAGGAGCTTGGCGACCTGATCCATCGCCCACCTCTTCCCGTCTTCGATCGCAAATTTTATAAGACGTATCTCCGATTTCGATTTTGGTGGCGCGTTCACCCAGAGCATCCGGAGCTCTGTTCCGTGGAGCCTAGCAAACTCCACGTGATCGTCTGTGTTGTCTGTGTCTGTAACTACAACTCAAGCAAGTTTTCCAGCCTACACCACTGCCATCTCGGTGTAAGTAAACAATCTTTAAAACTACCACTAAGCGTTTGTGCCTAATTCCAGCTCGTCGCCCTCCCTCTCCAATCCAGCGTGCCCAGGCTGCTGGCCACAGCCCGCGTGCAGCATGGAAAAGGGCTCGGGTCGCTCCCGGCCCACACAGCAATCAGGGGGAGGGGCACCTGTCAAGGGGTGGGGCCACCCTTGCAGCCCTCGACAGCTCACCAAAACTCATTAAGCATCCCTCTAGTTGAAATAATTGCCCACCCCGGTGTAGCAGCTAAAGGGGAGGATAGGAGGCCAAATGTTTGTGCCTGGTAGGCACCCCAGATTCTGAACCCTACCTGGAAAGATCAAAATTGATAAAGGCAAGGCTGAAGGATAAGGTAGAGGGACAGGCTCAAGCCAAGAGGGCCAAGAGCAGAACCCAGGTGTGATGGGCCAAGGGCTAAGATGGCCAAGGGCCGAAAACAGATAGGACTCAGATGCCAGGCCATAGGAAGTGCGCCTACACTGGCAGTCTACAGCAAAAGTAAACAGGGAGCTAAAACCTGTACTCTAGATCTGTGTAGATCTAGAGTAACATCTACGAGACATGGGTGTGGCTAAAGTGGCAGATGGAGGTAAAGAATAGCTCATAAGAACTGGTGTCCTGAGGCACTACTAGGGCCTGGAGGGCCAAAATTTAGTGTCCAAGGGGCAAGGTGGAGCTGGACTAGGCTCACTCTAGGACCCTGAAGCAGCCTGCTTTTCACACTAAGACTAAATACATCAAGGCATGACAGGAGAGAAGGGGGAGTGTACCCTGAGCAACTGAAGTGGGGGCAGAAGGTGAGTGGCCACTAGGGGGGTGTCATGGCCACCTTTGGAGGCCAGGACCTGCTACAAGCTGAAATATTAAGGGATGTGGGCAAGAGGGATGTGGACAACATTGAGAGGGTCCAGAGGAGGGCCACCCGCATGATCTGGGGACAGCAGGGCAGACCCTACAATGAGAGGTTACGGGACCTGAACCTGTTCAGCTTTCACAAGAGAAGGCTGAGGGGGGACCTGGTGACCACTTATAAACTCACTAGCGGGGACCAGAAGGGTTTGGGGAAGACCTTGTTTCCCCTAACGCCCCCCGGGATAACAAGGAATAACGACCACAAGTTGTTGGAGAGTAGGTTTAGATTAGACATCCATAGGAACTACTTCACAGTTAGGGCGGCTAGGATCTGGAACTGACTTCCAAGGGAAGTGGTGCTGGCTCCTACCCTGGGGGTCTTTAAGAAGTGGCTCAATGCCTACCTGGCTGGGGTCATTTGAGCCCAGTTTTCTTCCTGCCCAGGCAGGGGGTCAGACTTGAAGATCTACGAGGTCTCTTCCGACCCTACTTCTATGATTAAGATTTCTGTTTCAAAGGTATATTTCTAATTTATCTATGAATTCTATTAATACAGAATGTTATGCTGTTTATGGTTTGATGTAAATATACATGGATTAACACTGGAAGGCTGCATCTTTTAAGAACAGAGAACTGGAAGGGGCCTTCTGAGCCACTGAGTCCAATCCCTAGTCTTAACAGAAGAACAGTTATTTGGTGATGATATTATATTTTGGCACGGTTTAAAAATTGACTTTGTAGTCCTGTTATGAAGAGTGCTGAAATTAAGCAGAAATTAAGAAATATGGGGGGAAAGTAGTGAAAACTCCATCAGATATTCCAGATGAACTGAGTATCACAGCTGCAATTCTTGGTTCATCAAAAATTAAGGTACTATTATTTTAAAGGCTTAGATTGTTACATGACAATTTATATCACCAGATTTAGTTAGGAGAAAATCTGCACATTGCTAAATATTCCATTACACATCTATTACAAATTTTTGATAGGAGTCTTACATATGGTGCATTACTATTCATTTTTTAATTATAAAGGAACTAAGAGACTGCAATTAGCTAAATGCTAATTCAATATGCTAAAGGAAGTGTTCTAGACTAACATTTACATTTAAAAATTTACTGTGAAAGCTAGCTGGAAATGAAACCTTTCAAACTAGCAAACACATCCTCAAATCAAAACACAGACTGCAAAATCTAGGTGGGGTGGGTCTTTGTGCTAACGTGAAAAGGGTAGAGACTTCTGCCCTCAGCAGTTGAGTGCATCTCATTAGGACTGTGAAGAAAGACATCACTTGAACAGATGAAGAGGTCATTGGGGCTCAAGTGACCCCTTGGTGGCTGTCCAACTAGGGGAGATTATAAATATTTTGTCCCTCCTATCTAAATCCCCTCTCATGCCTAGATTCAGAACTGATTTTCACCGAGGTGGTCTGGGTTTGCCTGTTGGTGTGAGAACATATAGGGGTGAAACTTGGTGTAGAGAAAATAAAGCATTCACAGATAGATAAAACAAAACAGCAGCACTTTGGAATTATTTGCTGTCACTGATATTGGCAGCATTACATTTTCAGATACTGTTAAATGGATTAAAGCAAAATTTATTGTGCCTCTTGGCTTTGTTGTTATTCCTCTTGCTATTACTCTGCAATTCAAATTAGCTCAGTTCTTTCTCTAAATATTGCCCCAGTCTTTCACGTATCAGTAGTTTGTACTTGATAAGATAAGGCCTAATTGTAGAAAGAGCATCAAGAGGGAGTAGACAACCTGCCTGGGGTAGTCCACATTACAAAAATGGCATTAGTCAGGGCCACTCTGGAAAGAGGGGCAGCATTTGTCCCAGTTAGCACTTGTGACACCTTCATGATTTTGTTCTAGGCTAGTAGCCAGTCTGAGCCCCAGAAGTATTGAAGGCATCCAACAATCTTTTCCAATATATGATACCTGCCCACAGCTGGCAAACCAACCCCAATTCATCTTATTTCAGATATGTGCAATAGGAGACAATATAGAGATGTCTGAACTGGTCCTATGCTGCCCCTCTGCTGGGGTACATTTCACTGAGTTTCTGGCTCCTCTTTACATATACTATAGAAAAAATGTCTAATGTCTGTATTTCTAGTCTAAAAATGACTCTGCTGCAAGATATGAAGCCACTGGGAAGCACTTGTCAGGACTTTTTCTAGCCTTATTGGTAGTGGTTTAATATTTTGAGCCAAACTAAGAGTGGAGACAAAGCTGGTGAAAGGCTTCTCTAGGTACCACAAACCTCTGGAGTGCTTTTGCTGACCTCTTCCATTTCACGTGTCCTTATAAATTCCCTAGCCCTTTCCCTTGCACTGGATGTCTAATGGATGAAGGCTTCTTGTACCCTTCACCCTAATCCCTCTAAAAGCAAAAGATGATCTGAGCTATGAATAATAAAGTTTGAAAGAGGCAATATCAGTCTATTTGTAAGCCTTTCAAAGGAAAACCTGGAAGTGGTCTGTTACATTAGACATTCTCAGCAAGATCTTTCTTGTTATACCACAACTTGTCAAGCTCAGTATTTATTCTACTGGAAACAACTAAACAGTCCTATAACCATAGCCTCCTGGGCTAGGGACAGACATTACACATAAAGCAGTTTAAGTGATCAGAAACTGGTTTAAACCTGTAACAGAACAGAAATTCAGTGCACATAAACCAGTTTGAAAATAGCCAAAACCGGTTTGAGATAAACCCGGTTGAATGTAGTATCAGACCCAACTGATTTGGCTCAAACTGGTTTATGCAATGCCTGTCTCAGACCCCTTGCTGGTTTAAGCTAAATCAGAGACCCCCAACATTGCAGCATGCTCTCTGGGCTGGGCTCTGTGCCAGAGAAGCTGGAGCAGGGGTGGGGCATGGCCAGATCCTGGCCTGCCATAGCCCCTAAGACAAATTCCTCCCTCTGTCCATTCCCCGCCCCTCCCCCCCGCACCCCGCTTGCAAACTCTGCAGACCTCCACGGCTTTCCTGCAGCCCAGCAGAGATGAAGTTAATTCCTCCCTCTGTCCAGCTACCCTGCAGCCAGGGAGGGGATTAATTTCACAGTGGTCCAGAGTAGGGGAGAGAGGCAAGCTAGTCCTGTTAGCCCAGAGCTAAGACCTGCAGGACCAGACTGAGAGATGGGAAGTGTTGGCAAAGACCTGACAATCATCACACATGTGCTGGAGATGGAGTTAAGGGAAGTTGCAGACCAAAGAATGCAGAGAGCTACATTTAAATTTTAAAACAGAACCTGTGAAGCCTAAGCAAAGCCTTTCTGAATGCCTGGCTGTAAGGAGACACTCTGCCCTCAGGATTAGTAAAACTTATGCAAGGGTTTCTCTTGTCTTCCTGCTTTACATTTTAAGTTAGACTAGGTTGTGTATGCTGTGTTTTACTGGGCTGTATCTTAGCTTAGACAAAGATTTTTGGTAGTGCTTTGTTGTATGCTTTGCAAATTGCTGTGTTAAACACATGCTTGCTTCAGAGAAAGGAGTTTTTTCACATCCCCACTCAGTCTGCCAGCAGCTTTCCCCTCCCCCTCCCTCCCAGCTGGTGGCTTGCATGGTGTGTGTCCTGCTAGCCTTGGCTGGTGCCTGGCCACACCCCATCTGCTCCAGCAGGGAGGGGTGAGAGCCTTGGAAGGTGTCTCTCTTCCCTCCCCTTTGGCAGTGGCTGGCAGACATGCTTCTGGGTTTTGCCCCCGCAGGCACCAGCCCGCATTTCTGGCTTGAGCCACTGCAGGCACATGCCTGCATTTCCTGGTTTAACAGAGAATGTCTGTTCAGTTATTAATCAGTTTAAGCTGAGCAGCTTAGATGAACATGCAAAGAGTGAATCAATTCAGGCTCAGGCTTTTTGAATGTCTGTCCCTAGCCCTGGTGTTGTTTATCACTTAAACTTTGCATCCATGCTCAAAAGTTTCACATGAAAAATAATATACTATGACTGTCATAAACTGCAGCTCCAAATAAAAGTGTCTTTGCATGGAAATTACGTTCTCCAGCAAATTGAGGAGGAAAGGCAAGTCTGATTAGGTGAATGCTGGGATTCAAAGCAAGTTTTCAAATACTTCGGAAAGAATGTGGCAGACTATTCAACAGCAGCTTGACTCTGAGCACATGAACTGCCCAGTTAAACTCAAATGTGTAGAAGCTTCAACAGGATTGGTGTCTTAGTGCAAAATCTCAAGACAAATATTCTGCTGCTAACAAAAATTATAGGAGAATCTGATGAATTGACTTTGCTGTGACTGGGCATACAAGTGCTTTAAAGAAGCCTTTTGTGTGTCTCCTCTGGGGTTGATTTAGCCTTCTGATAACCTGTAAGGACTAGTGCTGCTCATTGCTCATATACTACATACAGACTTGTCCTGTGGCTTACCATATATTTTTCCTAGGGGATCATTTAACCTTTCTGTACAACTGATTAAGAAAAAAAAAAGAAGAAAACAAATGCAACCCAAAATAACATTTAACATTTTTTTTGTCATCTTTCTCTTGGTTAGGCAGGAATGAGAACTTTCAGAGCTATCACATTTGTTTTAGGACCAAATTTGTAATTGGTTATATAACTAAAATACTTCATGCAGACATTAAAATGATGCATCTCAACTGAAATATCCCATCAATTTAAAATTTACATGCCTGTTCAAAATCAGTAAGTCCAATTATTACAAATAAAACTGATATTATTTTCACTGCAACAAGTAAGGAAAAAAAGAATACCTTTATTTTTCATTTTTGCTTTATGCATTTGACATCAAGCCGTGCATAGCTGCTGTATGGATTCCCTGGTTTGGGTTGGTCTCAAGCAGCAACAAGAGAAAATATTTCTTAACGTAGGGAAGATAATTGAAACGCCACAAAACTTGGCAGGTAAACTCACAAGCAGGTTTAGCATTGGAAACTTATTTTGATCTAGTCTTAAAATTAATTTTCAAGTTGACAGAGTCTGTGGACCTCTCTGGTCCTGACTAAGCAATGAACTCTGCATGGAAAATCATGGGCAGAGCCCTTGTTGGGGAACTGGAGATGCAGAGCTCCATATACATGCTCAGGGTCTTTGATTTTGCACAAAAAACCCTAGTATTTTGCATGGACATAAAATGTGTTAGCTGTACCTGCTTTAAAAAAATATATGCTTATTTCCCCATTCCAGCATGGCAGAATGAAGGGATAATAAGGCTGGTGGAACAACAGACAGAACATACCTATTAAAATTTACTAGGCAGCTTCTGAAAGCATTTGCAAAGCACTGAGGGTACTGCAGAAGCTTCAGACATTTGTTTAAGCAGGAAGCTATTTCAAGCAGCTGTAAGAAATTAAGTGCTATTCAGTTCAGCTCTATTAAAGCTGCTATGCCTATAGCATAACTTTAGTAAATCCAGAGACCAGTAGTGTAACTAGTAGGGCTATGTGAAGGTTCGGTACCTTATTTGATTCAGTGGAGATTTGGCCCATTCGGTGGCCAAATCTCCAAATCAAATCAGAAGACCCTTTAATCTCTCTGAATCGATTCAGAACCCTCTGAATAGGAGAGATTTGGACAGATTCAGTGATTCAGATGTAGATACAGCTTTAAATGTTTTTTCTACATACCTCTAGGTAGCAGGGGCTCTGAATCCTGTGGGGCTGGGGCAGATGGAGCATCCCACAGAAGCACAGGGGGCTCCCCAGAGCGTTCGGCACCAGACCCGGAAGTGGACCAGAAGCACTTCTGGTCCACTTCCTGGTCCACCAGGAGCATGCAGGGGGGCCCCCCATGCCCCCTGGCTTAGCAACTGGTGCATCTGGGGTCTGGGGGAGCACCTGGGGCCCCCCTGCAGCCAACTGCTGAGCCGGGGGTCCCCCAGTGCGCTCCCCAGCAGACCTGGAAGTGGACCAGAAGTACTTCCGGTACACTTCCGAGTTCACTGCTAAGCATGCTGGAGAGCCCCCCGTGCTGCTATGGGACTCTCCATCAGCCCCAGCACCACAGCGATCACAGCCACACCTGCTATCTCAAGGTATGTAGAAAAAACTTTTAAAGCTGTGCCTGTGTCTGAATTGCTGATTCACCAAATCAGCATCGAATCCTCAGATTTGGATTCGGCTGAATCGAATCAGGGACAGTAATCTGAATCAACAGACTGAATCACTGTCCCTGATTCAGGCTGAATCTGAATCAGAATTGAATAGGGCCCATTTCGCACAGCTATAGTAACTAGGGCTGGGTGAGTGGGGCAACAGCTTGGGTGTCAGCTAGGAGGGGCACCAGAATCACCCCCTCCTCGGAGTCTTTGCCAAGGCACAGGCAGCCCTGAATTGCCCCAACCTGGCTATAGGGGCAAAGCAGAGTAGCACTGCACCAAAGCAGTATATCTGGGGGGCAGAGGGCAAGTGGAATGGTGCTCCCCTAGCCCCTTCCTCTGGGGAACCTTTGACAGAGAAGGCTCAGCCCTGAACCCATAAGTTTGTGTTGGGGAGGAGGAGGGAGCAAATGGGGCACTAGGGTTGGCTTGTAAGGAGCCTGCCCATGTGGCTGCTGCTGCCATACTGGAGCTAACACTGCTACAGAAGCAGCAGTGGCAGCAGTAGCCCAGGAAGGTAAGCTTTCCTTTCCACTTACCCACCTCCCCTACCTCCTCCTCATCTATAGTCATCAGAACACCCCCCCCCCCAGCCCCAGGTGCTCAGTGAGCTCACTACACCCACACCTGAGTCCCTTATAGGATAATTTTATTTGCTGACATATTTCCATCAATCCAGGATTACTATGCATTTTTTTGATCCAGGCACCTTAATTTTATAACCTAGTTGATGTATATTTTTTTTCTTGTATTTATGAACCGCTCTTGGAATACTTCTCACTAAAGCTACAACTATACAATCTGTGTGCACATCAGTTACACTTGAAAGAGGCATACTGATCTGCAGAAATGTCAATATGCTTGTTCAAGTACTGGTTTTTCTGGGCATATTGATGTCAGAGATAAGGACCACATCCAGACATGCAGGCATGTGCAGTTTGTGACACTACAAACCACATGTGTGGAATGTTAAAATGTACCCTATGCTGCAAATTTGCAGTGCAGGGCAAAATCTGCTACCTGGACTTCCCAGTAGCAAAGAAGTAGAAAAAAAGTAATGCAAAGCATGGGAAAATTGTGTGCACTGGAACAAACAGAGGCTTGGTCCTCCGGTGAGATGCTCCAGTGATTAGGAAGAGTCAGCATGGGTTCACCAAGGGCAAGTCATACATGACCAACCTGATTGCCTTCTATGATGAGATGACTGGCTCTGTGAACACAGGGAGATCGGTGGATGTGGTATACAGTAGACCCCCGTTTTACGCGTATTCGACTTACCCATGTCTCACATTTATGCAAATTAATATTAACACCCAAGCAAAAAAATACACCCTGAGATGCACATCATTTGCGTATATATGTGAACGCCTTGCAAGATGCACAGGCTGAGTCAAACAGAGTTATGTGCAAATCGGGTTCCCAAGCAAGATTCTGGAGGCTCGCTCAGTCTCAGTGTCGCCATTGTGGTAGCAGCATCTCCTCTTAACAGTCTCAGTTAAGAGCTCTCCTAACCCCTTACGCTTCATTAAGTGTTCAAGATGAGTGCTTCCAATAGTGATTCTACAAGTGCTTCCACTTCTACAAGGAAAAGAAAAGCTGTAACTTTGAAAGAAAAACTTGAGGTTGTGAAGAGATACGAAAGAGGTGAGAAGACAAAGGAAATCAATGTGCTACTGGGCTCAGTGAGTGAACTTTCCGTACAATTATGGACAACGTGGAGAAAATTAAGGAGTCCTGTAAGAGTGCTACACGTTTATCTACTGCCCATGTTTCATTAACAAGGTCGTGGAGAAAATGGAACACGTGTTGACAACATGGATTGAGCACCAGAATCAAGAACACGTGCCACTTTCGACCCAGGTGATTCAAAGGCATGCAGCATTTGTGAAGTGTTAAAACATGATGATCCTGAAGTGAAGCCATTTAATGTAAGTGCCGGATGGTTTGATAGATTTAAAGCATGATGTGGACTTCAAAATCGCAAAGTGACAGGCTAAGTAGCAGCTGCTGATAAAAGTGCTGCAGATAAATTTCCTTCAATCCTACAGGCTGCCACTGAGGAGGGAAGCTATGATCTGAGGCAAGTTTTCAACTTGGATGAAACCAGACTCTTCTGGAAATGGATGCCGAGTTGAACATTTATCTCAGTCAAGGAGAAAACCACCCCAGGGTTCAAGGCCGCGAAGGATTGCTGCACACTGCTGCTCAGAGTGAATGCAGCTGGTGACTTGAAGCTCAAACCGTTGATGGTTTACCAGGCTGTAAACCCTTGGGCACTTAACGGTTATGCAAAGGGACACCCGCCTGTTTATTGGAGAGCGAACCAGAAAGGATGGGTTACTGAATCATTGTTTGAAGATTATTTTTCCAGTCTGCTGCATTTGGAATTGAGGGCTTATTGTGACAGGCAAAATCTGCTTTTCAAAGTTCTACTGCTTCTTGATAATGCTCCAGGATACCCCACAAGCCACCTCAGTGAGAACATTAAGGTGCTGTTCTTGCTACCAAACACAATGTTGCTTATCCAGCCCATGAACCAGGGTGTTATTTGAGCTTTCAAGAGCTATTATCTATGGAGGACCTTCAAGAAGTTTATCAGAGACAGAGTCAAAGGAAAAGACAAATGTCAAAGAATTTTGGAAGAAATTTAACATCAAGATGGCCACAGACATCATCAGAGAAGCCTGGAATGATGTTATGCAGCAGTGCCTTAATGGTGTCTGGAAAAACATCTGGCCTGCTGTTGTGAATGATTTCCAAGGCTTTGTTGCTGACGAATTTATCAGCGATGCAAGGCATGAGATTGTTGAGATGCTAAGTGTGTGTGTGGGCTTTGAGGAGGTTGATGAGGAAAACATGGCTGAGCTGTTCAATTCCCATAGGGAGGAACTCTCAAATGAAGATCTTCTTGAGCTGGATAAGGAGCACCATAAAGAGGAAGAGCCCATGGAAGAAAGTGAAAGGCCATCCCACCGAGTTCTCATGATGAAAGGCATGGCTGATGCATTCAAATTTCTGGATGGTTACCTAGCCTTCTTTGATGAAAATGATCCCAATCATGAAAGAAGTGCTAAGGTTGCCAGACTGATGAAGGAAGCCAATGCCCGCTACACAGAGCTTTACAGGAAGAAGTGGCGCAGCTCAGTGCAGTCTTCCTTCGACAAGTTCTTCAGGAAGTGGGACAGCACTATCTTGACTCTATCAACTGACTCTCAGCCCTTGTTTACTCTCTCTACTTCTGGGGTAGATCCAGCTCTCCCAGAACTTGTCCCCAGGCCTTCCACCCCCATTCAAGAGATATCACTGCCATCTTTTGATGTGTTCAACCTGGATGAGAGACAGCCTCCATTGATGGATGGATTGAAGATTATTGTATGTCCATTTTGTATTTTTTGTGTGCATTTCTTATAATGTAACTGAATAAATATGTTTACAATATGTTTTTGTAACATAATAAATAAAGTATTGGTTAAAAAAGGTTTTATTTTGGTACCTTTGGTGTCATAAATGTGAGGTCTAAGGAACACTTTTCTATTATTTCCTATGGGAAAATTCACCTTGAGTAACACAAATGTGACATATATTGCGTTTCCAAGAAACCTCACATATGTGTAAGTTAGGAGTCTACTGTACCTTGATTTAAGTAAGGCTTTTCATACAGTCTCCCACAACATTCTCGCAGGCAAGCTAAGGAAGTATGGACTCGATCAATGAACTGTAATGGATGAATGGATAGAAAACTAACTGAAGCATCGGGCTCAGAGGGTAATAGTCAATGGCGCAATGTCTAGTTGGCAGCTGGTCTCAAGTGGAGTGCCCCGGGAGCCGGTCCTGGGGCCAGGTTTGTTCCATGTCTGTATCAACAACCTGGAAGATGGCCTAGAGTGCACCCTCAGTGAGTTTGCAGATGACACCAAGCTGAGGAAGTAGTAGATACACTGGAGGGTAAGACAAGGATTCAGAGTGACCTAGACAAATTGGAGGATTGGGCCAAAAGTAATATCATGAGGTTCAACTAGGAAAAGTGCAAAGTTCTGCACTTAGGCCGGAGCAATCCCATGCACCAGTACAGGCTGGGGGCTGACTGGCTGGTCAGCAGCTCTGCAGAAAAGTACCTGGGTGTTACAGAGGACAGTAAGCTGAATATGAGCCAGCAGTGTGCCCTTGTTGCCAAGGCTAATTGCATTCTGGGCTACATTGGTAGGTGTGTCACCAGTAGGTCCAGGGAAGTGATTATTCCCTTCTCTTCGGGACTGGTGAGGCCAAATCTGGAGTACTCTGTTCAGTTTTGCGGGCTCACTACAGAAATGATGTGGACAAATTGGAGAGAGTTCAGCAGAGGACAACAAAATTGGTGAGGGGGCTAGGGGACCTGACTTCTGAAGACAGGCTGAGGGAACTTGGCTTATTTAGTCTAGAGAATAGAAGATAGAGGGGGGATTTAATAGCAGCCTTCAACTACCTGAAGGGGGCTTCAGAACAGGATGGAGTTAGACTGTTCTCAGTGATGGCGGATGATTGAATCAATGGTTTCAAGTTGCAGCAAGGGAAGTTTAGGTTAGATATTATGAAGAATTTTCTCACTAGGATGGCAGTAAAACACTGGAACAGGTTACCCAGAGAGGTTGTGGAATCTCCGTCCTTGGAAGTTTTTAAGACCTGGCTAGACAAAGCTTTGTCTGGGATGATCTATTTGGGGATGGTCCTTTGAGCAGGAGGTTGGACTAGATAACCTCCTCTGGTCCCTTCCAATCCTAACTTTCTATGATTCTATAATTTGATTTTGACTTGTAAACTGGAAGACTGGTTGCGGCTATAGGGGAAGAGAAGGTGGCTGCATAGAGAAGGTTCAGGTGTGCCTTCCTTATTTGTTTTGACATAGGGGCTAAAAGAAAATCCCAAGCCATGGGATGGACCCTAGCTCATGGAGAAGGAACTCTAAATCATTGTGAGATAGACCATTGAGGCTGGACCTAAAGCCCAGAAGCTGAAGTCTTTACTAGTGGGCCAAGGTGGGTGTAGCTGGAGAGAAAAAAGAGTCTAGGCTTTAACAGCTGGAATGCCAACAAACCCTTAGAATACCTGCAGGGACAACCCTGATGAATGAGGGAACCCCTGTGTGGGTGTGCAGGGGCAGATGGACCCAAATAAGGTGACCAGTCTGGAAGTGGCCAGGTAGCCTCCAGAGCTTCTACTAGTCCTAGGACTTCCTTCCACTATCCAATATCTCATAATATCAAAGTTGTGGCAGGTGAATAAAAGAGACATAGGAGCATAGGAGGTTGGGAGAGGGTAGTAACAGAGCAGCGCAAGCTCTAGTTATGTTTGTGCTGTGGTTTTGAAGAACAGGGACATGATCCTGCCAAAGTCAATGAAAATTTGTTGTGAACTTCAGTTGGAAAAGACAACTGCATATTTTTGAAGGTTCCATTACATCACCACAAGATTTGGATATTTGTGTCTCTACATTTTCTGCTGTTGGGGCCTATTTATATCTCACTGAAATCAGTGGAGAATAGCATCTAAAGTCTACCTATGGAAAGTGAATTTCAACAGTTCTACACAAGGGGACAAAAGCTGCTCAAAATTATTGCAGCTGTCTTAATTTGTAAGGAATAAGAACCTATACACAGATAACAGCACCACCTAGGAAGAAAGGCATTAAGGATACTTTAAAAGGGTTTGCCTTCTACAAAGGCTGCATTCAGATAGTTGCCTTTGTTGCAATATCAGTGCAGTGCAGTAATGAGAACATGCATTAAATACTGCATTTTATTCACGTATAGCACACAATCAAATAAAACATGCCCCTTGTCTTTAGAAGGCAGATTGTGGAAAAGATTTTTTCTAAGTCATGGCATAGATAGGGCTGGCAGAAATTGATTTTTTTTTAAATAATTTTGACAGATAATATTAATGTACTTCAATTTTTATCTATTTACATTTTCAGGTTTACATGTAATTAGGGGTGTAAGGGGCAGACAATTAATGACAGTATATTCTTAACAGCTTTACAAAATCACATGGCAAAATATAAAAAGTAAATATTCATAAATCAATAAATCATACCTGCTTTAATGCATTCTGTTCATTTGGTAGTATTTCCTCTACCAATAAAGATTTTCTTGGTTGATACTAATGGCTGATACCGATGGCCAATTAATCAGCCATATTGGCCAATTCCAATCCAACAGCTGATTTGCAGGAA
>NW_005842172.1:699169-705395 GCF_000455745.1 Alligator sinensis
GGGGGGGGAAGGGGTGGGGGGGGGGGGGACAGATTGAGGCCCCCACAGTGAGAGACAGAAAGGGGCAGGGGCAGGGTGGTGAATGTGACCCTGGGGCAGGGACTGTGATAGAGCTGTGGGTGGGTCATCTAGGTGGTATGAGGAGGTGGTTCCCTGCTGCTGCATGCACTCTAGGGGAAGCATGAGGGGCACGTGCCCCCCGGATTTGTGCACACGGTGAGGGCAGGGGCTGTGCCAGCCTCTTCCCAGTGGGGAGGGGCTGGACCAGGGTTGCGCTCAGGACGGGTGTAGCCAGGCTGGGTTTAGCTACATGGGGTATGCAGTGGCAGTGGTGGCACTGGGAGGGGTGTCAATGGGGGGCTATGGAGAATTTTGTGGTGGCCAGAGCTCCCTGAGCACCCCCCCCCCCAGTTCCCAGTGTCGCCTCTGCTGCCTTTCCCTTGGGAGCCCTAGAGCCCTGAGCAAGGGAAGCACTAAGGGGAGCTTAGGGGACTCTAGCCACCCCAACATTTCCCATAGCCCCACCACCATGTGCCCTGCACAGCTGAGCCCACCCTGCCCCCACCCACCCCGAGCATAGCCCTGGCCCAGCCTCACCACTGGGAAGAGGCTGGTATAGTTCCTGGCTCTGAGCCTGCAGTGGGCAGCCTGCCCTCACCCATTGCACAAAGCCAGGGGCACACATGCTTCTCCCAGGGGTGCATGCTGCAGTGGGGAACTGCCCTCCCCCAGACAAGCCACCCACATCTCTGTCCCACTCCCAGCCCTGGGGTCACATGCACTGCCCTGTCTGTGCAGCACCTGCTCCTTTCCTATTCCCTCCCTCACCATGGGAGCCTTGATCTGCCCCTCCCCTTGCCCCTTTCTCTCCCACAGATTTACTGGCAGGAAACCGCTCTCCAAGTTGCCAGCCTGCATTCCTGGGCCCATGTATGCCACAGCTACGTGCATGCACACAACATTTATTGGTGACATTGGCCAAAAAAAGCCAGTTGCCAATAATGTTGATTTTCCTGTTATAGGTGCCAATCTGATATGTGACCGATGCATCGGTGCACCTCTACTTCCTCTTCTTTCATTCCTAGGCCCCTAGGGTTTCTGGCAGTTGCAGTCCAAAATACGGTCAGCATGGTTCTGTAAGACTGCTCCCCCTATTGTTACATACTCCATCAGCCATGATTTTTCTTACGCCCCTTTTTTATAAATTTTGATTATTAGTGATGGAAATACATTTTAATTGGTCTGAGTTTCAGATAAAAACTGATGTATATCAGTGTTTACCAATTAAAAATTGAATCCTGCCAAGCCTAGACACAGAGTAAACCCTTCTGGGAATATAGTGTCTGGAAAATGTAGCATCTTAGGAGACAGTCTGGAAGCAGCAGAAACTTCCTGGTGCCAGCTGTCTCATCCATACTGTCTTCCTGGACACTATATTTCCAGAACTTACTCTGTCACACAAAGTTAGGTCCCAGAACCTAGCCAGGGCAGTGGCGAGATTGTTAGTTCTTCACTAAAAGAGGTTTTTTATATAAACGTCTGTAAATGAAGTGTTGCTTCCATATTGCAAGCCACAGCAAGATACTACCAGCAGATCACTTGCTGCTTCAGGCACAATCTACAGTGCTCAGCCAATAACTATGGCTGCGAGAGGTTTTAAATGCAGGGCTCTGGCTCTACAGCTGCTGAAGCAGACACAAGTGGCAGCCATCTTGGAAGCCACATGGCATGCACACTGTCTCCAGGCTTTCTGCTTTTTCACAGAAGAAATGGCTTTCCCACGTAAAGCACACACCCCACTTTTGGAGGGCTGATTTTTGGGGAAAAGTTGTTGATTTTGTGTAAGAACACAGTATATGTTCCACAGTTGGCAGTTCCAGAAGACTGCAATATTTTTGGTGGATGTAGCCATAGTAAAATGTATTACCATATTAAGAGAAGGTACTTATCTATGTACCTTAGAATACATATTTTAAACCAAATGTAGTAGAGAACACATTAAGCCTTCTGTTTTTGGTCACTCATGCAATTCTTAGGTGATTAAAAAGGATGACCTGTGGTAATGTAATGATGAATTATACAGTGCTCAGAAATAAAGGGGTATAGCAGGACCAGGCCCCAGGGGTGGCCATGACACCACCTGGTGGCCAAATAGGTACTGCCTTATGCTGTTTCTAAATACCCTTTCTTCTGCTCTCACCTGCCATGCCTTGATGTAAACATTAGATGGTTAAAGAGAAGCTGCCTAAGGGTTCTAGACCATGTCACTGTGTTTTCTTCACCATTGCATCTCTTCCCGGACCCACTAGCTTAAACCCAACCTCTCAGTAGTTGGGCCCTTCTGGCCAGTGTTCCCGCTAAACTGTGTGGCGTGCATGGCCATGCAGGCGTGCTCATGCCGTGCTGCCAGGCACACCTGTATGGCCGTGCATACCACACAGCTTAGAGGGAATGCTGTTCCTGGCCCATACATGCCTTGAGGCAGCCAGCGCTGCCTCCCCTGTAGTCCCAAGCCCAAACCACCGGTTTAACTATAGCAAAAGAGTAAGCCCCCTGGCTGTAACCTAAGCTCCCCTACACTGGGTTTCAACATAACATCAGCTCCCTGGCTGAACCACCAAGCTGAACCACACTGATAGACTGTGGAGGGGGGACGTGGATTGGGAGCAAGGGGCACCAGAATGGGAAGGGGAAGGGCACCAGCATATCAGGGCTGCTCAGAGCCACAAAACAGCATGGGAGGACAGCCACAGCTGGGCCTGTGTCCCAGTGAGCAAATGGGGTGGGGGAGCTCTAATTTTCCATGATAAAAAACCCAAAATCAAACGCCAAAATTTATAGGTATTTAGAATTTATTCTATTATAGTGATTGAGGCACTGGTAGGCTTCCAAGTTGCTTTAAACTTGTAAATAAATCAATAAACCCTTATGTTCAAGTGATACCTATATATAGAATAGCATTTCATTTAATTTCAATCATGAAAAAAGGCAGATTTTGGGGTTTTAATCTGAGAATTTGAAATTGTGTTATCAGAGAATTTGCAATTTTTAAACAGAGAAAACCAGGATCCCTCCTGATGACCCTCCTGCTCTCCCCACTAGGGCTAAACTCAGTTCATGGGCTGCCTCCCTATCTGTCTTAGTGCATTTTGTTGCTTTGTCTCCAATCCCTGTGTCAGTTACCTTCCTAGGTTGGACCTCTAGCTGGATCTAGGAGCCTGTCTGCTTGCTGGCAGCAAGCTCCTTAGCAGCTAGCTTGCTTCCAAGCTGCCAGCTGTCCCTGATCCAGCTCAGTTTACACTAGTTTCCTCTTAAAGTAGGAGCTTTCTGGTTCCCTGTTACAAGGGAGAACATTTCTGGTGGCTGTTGTTATTGGTAGGGATATATGTAGAGATGTTATTGTTTCATTAATCTCTTTTGCACATTCTGATATTCATAAGTGACATTATGTTTGCAGAAATATTCCTGCTTCAATATATGGGAGTTGAAGTTCATTTCTTCTGACACTTGAAATAAGTAAAATCTTCTTGCGGCAATTTGTCTACATAAAGTGATTTTATTTTGCTAAAATCCTTGATTTGACATTTGGCTAAAACAATGGTCCCAAGTCATAACTAATGTGATGCACACAAATTTATTCAATGCATAGATCTCAAGACCCACCCTTTAAGTGTAGTGTTAGACAAAAAGGAACTAAATTTTGGTGCGCAGGTTGTTGGATAATTACAGACCCAGAAACTGGCAGCGTGGATCTGACAATATCACATAGGTTCTAGCAGTAGCATTGCTAAGGGTGGGTAACTGAGCTATGACCTCTGGGTGCTCAGTAAAGGGGAGTGCCAGAATGGAGGCAGGGGACTTGAGGCTTCAGCTGTATGGAGCAGAGTAGAAGTGAGAGTCAGCCTCACCCACCCTTTCAATGGGAGACACAGTGATGCTGCAAGGAGATGTGTCCCTTGCCAAGAGCCAGGTTAACCCTTCCCTGGCCCTGAAGCCATCACTGAATTAAGTGCTTTGGCTCTTTCTTAGCCATGCAAAACTACAACGGTTGCTGGACTAGAGAAGGGTTAACTTGGTTATTGGGGACGATACCTCCTTTTGCAGCAGCGTCTTGTCCCCATTCTGCTCTATGCTGCTGGAGCCTTGAGTCCCCCTGCCATCATTCTGACACCCAAGCTAGGGACAGACATTACACATGAACTGGTTTAAGTGATCAGAAACTGGTATAAACCTGTAACAGAACAGATGTTCAGTGCACATTAGACAGTTTGAAAATGGCCAAAACTGGTTTGAGATGAGCGTAGTTGAATGTAGTATCAGGTTTAACTGATTTGGCTCAAACTGGTTTATGCAATGTCTGTCCCAGACCCCTTGCTGGTTTAAGATAAACCAGACTCCCCCAGCATCCTGGCATGCTCTCTGGGCTGGGCGAGGCTCTCTGCTCCACAGTAGGGCTGGCCCCTCCCCTCTGCTCCCCAGCTGGAGCTCCAGCAGAGACTGCAGGTACAGCAGGATCTGCGTGGCTTCCCCCTGCCCTACCCTCTCTCTCCCTTGCTGCTTGCTGTACAAGCAGGGATTCCCCCTTCCCTCCTTCCTATCTACCACACCATGGACTGTAGCCTCACAGACCCTAGGCATGTGGTATGCTAGCTAATGCTGACAAGGCGTCTCTGTGTGTGTGTCTCCAATTTCACTGGGACAGGCAGAAAGAGCAGTGACTGCTTAGGGTTTTTTGGAGCTAATCAACAGGTCAGCTGGTAAGGTCCCTTGGAAAAAGCTGTTTAAGAAGAGTTTGAAGTAATGGGGAGAAGTCATGGAGAGCTATTGTTTTGCTAATGGGGTGATAAACACTGTTATCAGCCCCCAGCTGGCTTGCTTGCCTGTCAGTTTGCTGCAGATAGTATAAAGAAGCAGGGAGAGGGATTTAAAAGCTCCATATCATCAGCAGATGCATGCACTGTATATTTCCCCCACCCCCACACACCCCTTGCCTCAGAGTGCTAGCAGAGGGATGGGAGTGTTGCCAGACCCCATCCCTTGAGCAGTGAGCGGGGAAAAGCCTGGGATGGTGCAGGCAGTCCTCCCTAATTAGAGTGCCCTCCCAGGGCCTGGCCACACCCCTCCCCAACTCAGAGCTGTGGAGAAAAGGGAGGGCTGCTCTAGCATCCCCCGGCTTCCAGCCTGAGCCACTGCAAGCATTTGCCAGCATTTCCTTAGTCCAGAGGGGATGTCTATCCAGTTACAAACTGGTTCAGCCTAGCCAGATTAGACTAACCTGCAAAGATTGAATCAATTCAGGTTCAGGCTTTTTGAATGTTTGCTCCTAGCCCCAATGTGCAAACTCTACCAGTTATGGCTCTGGGCATTAGTGACTTGACTTGTAGAAATAATTTGATCAGAGCCATGAGTGAAATGAACTACAGACATTACACTGACTTTCAAGCTAGGGTGAAATATGCTGGAACAACACAATTATTGCTAGCATAATTGAAAGTATGCCTACTGCGAATCAACAGTTTTAAGTCAGAATGTAAATTGGTAGTAGAGCTAAGGTAAAGGACAATCTACTGTTACCTTAACCAGAAAAAACAAAGTCATTCCCTTGCTCATATGCAGGGATCCTGGTTTTCTCTATTTAAAAATTGCAAATTCTCAGTTTAAATTTTTATTTGCAAATTTTCTGATTAAAAACCTCAAAATCCACAATTAAAATCAAACACCACTATGTATATAAGGATCAGCTGAACACAATTTTATACACACACACACACACACACACACACACACACACACACAATCTTAAAGCAATTTTGAAGTCTACCAGTGCCTCAATCACTATAATAAAATAACTTCTACATATCTATACATTTTGGCATTTAACTTTGGGTTTTGATCATGGATAATCAGAGCTCCTGCCCACTTCAATCACCAGGATACAGGTCCAGGCCCCTCACTCCCAAGCCACAGCCCCTGCTGGTGCCCCTCACTCCCCACCCACAGCCCTGCCAGAGGAGGCCCCCCATCTGCCAGGGCTACAGGGGCAGGGACCTGAGTCTGTAGCTCCCTACCCTCCACAGCAGCACCTGAGCCCTGGCTGCCACCTGTGGGAGGTGGCAGCTGTTGCGGCAGAGTGGACCATGGAGCCTGGTTCCCTCTCCCCAACAGGGGACATGGCTGGAGTGGGGCCTGGGGAGGGGAGGGGAATGGATACAGGGTGGCCGCCGGG
>NW_005842172.1:705411-726942 GCF_000455745.1 Alligator sinensis
CTTTCCCTCCCCTAGGGCCTCCATGGCCCAGTGAATACCTACACAGCAAGGCAGAGTAGGGCCAAAAGCAGAGGCTCATGCTACCGGTGCAAGTAACTTCCTGCCTACCCAGTAGGAGCAAGGGGCACAACTATGCACCGCCACCCCCAGTGCTGCCAGGCGGGAAGGGAGCACCTCGCAATGGTGATGCAGGGCTTTCAACGACAACACTCAACTTCCCCATGCCACTCTGCCCTGCTGTGCTGGGTCGCAGCTGCTGGGTTCTGAAGGTCCCAGGGAGAGGGCAGCATGGTGGAGGGCCCAAGCCCACAATGGCCAGGACACACCTGCCACCACCCCATGCACAGTACCTGTGACCTATCCCTCCCCTGGGAGTGTGCATAGCAGTAGGGAGCCAGCACACCTCCCCCCCCGGCCCTTGGACAAGCTGCCTGTGGCCCCATGCCACTCCTCACCCTAGCCCTGCAGCTGGACATGGCCCTGGACCCCAAGGTCCATGCACCGCCTAGGCTGGGCAGTAGCTCCAGCCCTAGCCCTGCTAAACTCCCTCCCTCCCTCTCTATGGGGGCCTCAATTCCTGACACCAGACTCACCTACAGGGAGCTGCTCTCCAGGCTGCCTGGCAGCCATGTGCATGTGTACTTGTGCACATGCACATGGCACCCCCTGCTGACCACCCTCTACCCATTCCCCTCAGCCTCTTGCAGGCTAGAACTCTGCCAGCCTGCAAGGGGAAACCTGCCATTTCCCATCTTTTTCTCTTTTAAAGGAGAGAATCTATATTTTTCTCCTTACAATTAGAAAATTCAGGTTTTACTGCATTTTTCTGTGGCAAACAGAAAACCCAGATCCCCGCTCATGTGGCTATCCCTGCTCCCTGACAGCAGAACAAGACAGGAAATGTGAACAATACTTCACTAACTGTTTTGATGCTCCCATGTGCAGGGCCTAAGTATAATGCCAAACAGGAGAATCTGATTTCAGGGCTTTGTATAGGCCCTGATTCAGTAAAATGATTAAATAAAGAAAAAAATAAATATATCTTCAGCATGCTCTTAGTTCAATTTCTATTCAGCAAAGCAGTCAAACTCATGCCTAAGCTTTAAACACAAGATTTATACAACTTGCTGAATCAAGGCCTTAATTTAAGGCATTTCTGAAGACATGTTTGGTGTAGGGGGCTGTACCCGATGATCTTCCAAGGTCCCTTCTGGCCTTACAATCTATGACGCTATGCTTAGAGACAGCCATCTGTAGCAGGAACTTACAAACCAACATTTTTTCAGTAGGAAAAGAAAAAATTATGGTGATCTTAGTAGGCAAGCCATATCAAGAATGTAGAAAGATGGGCCTTATAGCCTAGGGATTTGTTAGTAATGGTTTTGGGTTTTTATTCTAATTAATGTTTAAAGCATACAATCAATGAAATCACATTTTCTCCACCAAAAATGCCTTGTCAACCTAAATTCTATAGAATTAGGGACTGGAAGATGCTCCTGTACTCAGTTTTTTAATAACAAAGACTTCTGACAAACTCTTCTTGCACTCTATCTTTCCATGCATCAGAAAAAACATGGATAACCTTTTAGAAAATTAATTGTATTTTGGAGAGGTCTAAATCCACCATAAGGTCAAATAACTGAATAAAGAATCCACTATGTGAAGAAAACGCAATGTTCCCATTTATTATCTTATGCCACCATCCCAGGGTATGAACAAGCATTCAGACAACTCAACTCAGGTTAGGCGGCTTTCTTTGAGCCACCTAAACCTGAATTAGGTCCTGCCATGTACATGCCAAGTCTGCTGGAGGAAAGTCAGGATGGGTGGAGGAACTGGCAGGTCTAAGAAGGGCCTGGCAGGTCTTGGGGGGTAAAACAACACAGCCCAAGGTCTAGGGTGAGTGGCTGGGCTTTCCCACCTGTGAGGCTGTGCTGTGAATGCATGCAGGTGTTTATTACACCAGATTAACCCATTTTAGATCTCTTGAGGTAGATCTAACTTAGATCAGGCACACCATTTTTGGGGTGTGGGCCCTGTGAATTCCTGAATGACTAGATATTTAGATCAACCTAACCTTGGTTGATCTAAATGCAATGCTTATACATATCCTTGGCAGATGGATCATAATCCAAAAACTCATTGTGGAAGGTTTTCCTAACTTCTAAAGTGGCTTTTGATAGAAGGTAAAAATGTTCCATCTATGTTATTTACATCACCACCCATGTTCTACATTCCCCTCAGTCAAATTCTAGACCAGAACAGAGTTAAATCCTGCAAGATGTTCCATCCTGCACTGATGGAAGTTGATGGAGCAGAATCAAGTCCATTAATAGAAAACTGTAGCATGCAATACATTTTATCCCTTAGACTGAAGAAATCATGATGTGGGGGGTCAGTTACTGTGTCACGGCAGGGTCCTATAGGAGGGCCGTGATCTCCTCAAGGTCCCTTGTTCCATGTCAAGGCCGGCCCAAGGCACGCTCTTATTCTCGCCCGCCACGTCTTTGATGTTCAGTAGGTTCGGGAGGTTGCCTATGACTCCCTGGGCACGGCTACTCAGGACCTCTGTCCCCATGTGTTCCTGGACCCCCCTGGGGTCTCCCAGTGTAATGGGTGCTCCCCAGACACCCTAGCCTTATGGGCTACGCGTGGCTCCTACCAACCCCTAATAACACGCCCCAAGCCTCGCAGATGCACCAGACGTTGGTCCGTCAAAATACACGCCCGCTCCCCCGGGCCTCCTCTGTGATCTAGCCCACTCCGGGCTCTCTCTAATACCCAGCTCCTCACTGGGACTCTCGTCAAGCCCACCCTGGGCCTTCTCTAAAAGTGTGGTCCCGCTCAGGGACCCTCTAGCAGGTCTCCAGTCCTTCAGGCCAACCGCACGGGTACCCTCTCTGACCCAGGCTCACCGTACTGCTATCCCCTCTCCTCAGGGACAACCACAGCACCTTGCCTCTGTCTGAGGGGTGTTGCCCCTGTGCTTCTGCCGGGGGGGTGTTGCCGCACTAGCCTATGGCTGGGCTCGCTACGCCCATCTCGGGCTTCTCAGTATGGCGCTCCCCCTCTTTGGGGCTTGCCGTGCCCACCTTGGGCTTCTCAATAGTCCCCCCCTTTCTCGGGGACTCATTGGGCCCACACTGGGCTCCTCTAAAGTGCGCTCCCCCCTTTTGGGGCTCGCCACGTTTACGCTAGGGCTTCTTAGCAGTGCCCCCTTCTGGGACTTGTCATGCCCCCTCTGGGGCATCTCAAAGCTGCCCCTTTCTGGGGCTGGGGTCTACGTGCCCCGCATACAACCCAGGGTCTCTGTTCCCCGCCTGCAACCCACTGGTTGCGCTCCTCGCCGCCAGTTACGCCTTCACTGGCACGCCAGCTGTGCCTTCCCCAGCGCTAGGGCACCCCACACTCTCTGGGGTCCCTATGAGGCCTCCTCCAACCCCTACAGCCTCACCCAAACCTCCAGTGTAATAACAGAGCCAAACATAACCACAAGCCTCCTGGCTATAACTTAAACACATGCCCTCTGGCTATAACCACATTGCTCCATATGACAGTGGTACTTGCTACTAGGCTCCTCTCCGCATCCTCACTCCTGGAGCTCCTGCCTCCCTGCCTGCTGGCAGGGAACTGCCAGCCTGGCCTCAGCCCTGGGCTTTATCAGGGCCAGGCCCTGCCTCCTACAGGCAGCTGGCTCTCCTTAGTTGCCCCGGCAACCCGCAGCTGTGCTCGTTATGTTCTGCCAGGGCTCTCTCTCCCTGGCAGTTTCTACTCCCTAGGAGCAGAGCACTGAGGTGCCCTGCGACATACTGGAGAGGTAGAAAAGATACAGAAGTGAAAAGACATGCTTCCTCACTAGTTACTCCTACTTCTATTAGTAAAAACAGAATGCTAACATTTGATTAAGCTTTCAGTATATAACTCTGTGCAGTTTGAGCAAACAATATAAAATAAAGATTATAAATGAAGTACATCATTATATGTGCAAACACAGTACAAATAATTACCATTATGCAACTGCAATCAATCAGACAATTCTTCTGATGTCAGTGGGCCGTATTTTGATCACATTAATATCAGTGTATATTTAGATCACTGGTTCCCAACCTTTTTTTTCCATGACCCGCTCCTGGGAGCGCCCGGTACGTGGCGCAGCTTGTCTTTTGTGTGTGGTGCCACTGGCATTGCCCTCACAACCGTCATTTGGATCGTGGCCCAGGGTTGGGAACCACTGATTTAGATCATCAACATTGAGTTCATAGAAATTATTCTATATCTACATTAATATAAATGAGGGATACAACTTTGGCCTTACCAAAAATAATGGGAAATCTCCCAGTGACTTTACTGGACTTATGATTTTGCCCAAGACCAGAATATAGAATCACAGAAGCATACAGAAGTAGGTCTGAGAAGGACTTCAGGAATCACCCAGTTCAACACTCCCTATCCAACCCATGCCATACAAGTCCTTGTCTAACCTTTTCCTAAAACTACACAATCAACTCCGGGACACAGCTTCAAAGCATATTGACCCAAAAGACCGGGACCAACCTACCTGTCACAGGTAAAGCATAGTAACAAAACCAGGATTTGGTACTGTGGCTCTCTAATCTTCAATATAATTAAGATGCTCACAAACTAATATAAGAAACATGCAAAATGTACTAACATTTCATGAGGAAGAAAACTCAGCTAAGAAGAGTGTGGCAAAGAGACATTTGATGTAAATTCAGGACAATGATTTCAGAACTGAGAAATATATTGGCAAAAGTGATAAATATAAAAGAAAATATGTTAATTTCAGTCTGCTTAATTTTATTTGGAAGGAATAGGTGTATATGCAATTTCAAGTATTATTTAACAAATGGAAAAGTTACAAGCAATATCAATTATTACTATAGCAATCATAATCAGCCAAACTGCTTTTTCACTTTATTTTGCTGTAATATGTACTAGAGTCAGTCAGTGAATTCCTAATAAGATGCATAGATGGGAAACTGTCATTGCACTGACAATACACAAAAAATTGTGACAGCAAAATGTAATTATATTTAATTAAATATTGAGTATCTAGATTCAAATCTAAGTAGCAGAACTCTAATCTCATTACTGTATTTATTCAGAAACAAAAAAACCCTAAATCAACATGGCAAAGTTTCATAGTAGGAGCAGCCAGAAGCCAACACCATTATACATGTGCTACTTAAAACTTGGACACCAGTTACTAGGACAAATGTTACATATTGACTGTCTCAATAGGGGTCAACCAACAGCAAATAGTAGAGGGAGAGAAAAAAGAGAATGATGAAGTGCATGCAAGTCTGCCTGTCTCTTTATTGCAATGATTCAATTATTCTAAACTCTACCAGCTACAGTCAGATCCTAACAACAATAGAGAATGAGAGAGATTTTTATGACTATGATATAAACCCTAGTTTACCCAATTGCAGCAATACACTGCCTTGCTGAGTTATACCAAAGGAGACTGCTAGTGGGGAAACAAACCAAACAAAAATAATTAGAGGTAAAGATTAGACAGCTGGGCTTAACAACTTCAAGGAGGCTAAGATAACAATGGTTAAGCCATTAAATGTGAACATTTATTTTCCAAGTTGTCAGGCAGAATTAAAACATCTGAGAAAAATCAGAAAACCTAGCAATGTTAGAGAATATAAAGAGTTAAAAAGCCCCCTTTTCCCCTCCCTCCTTCCCCTTCCTGAAACACTGAAGTGGGCTGTGGCTTGGCAGTAGCTGATATCAGTAGCAAGGATATATTACTCAGACAGACAGACACTAAGAGAAGGGGAGGCACCATAGCAAGCAGGCTGTCTTTCTCTGTCACACAGGGGTAATTGGGTTAGTATAACTCCAAGTTTGCAAGAAAATATTACGGGTTGGGAAAATATTGAGGTTGGGAAGGTAAAAGAGATAAAAGTGATACCCTGGAACCTGAAAGACTGAGGTTCTAGTCCCTTCCACCAACACACTGGGGAACTTTGAGCAAGCCATCTAGGTCTAAATTCTGTTTCATGTTGTGTGCCTACATGGTGCATGCTAACTGTAGCTTTTGGCATTTAGGCACAAATTGAGATTCTGTTTCCCCCTAGAATCATCCTGTGTGAGTAATTACTGGACAAGAGGGAGCGCTCATGTTTTAGCCCAATAGCCTAGTACAGAGCTGTCTAACATATAAGTAGCCAGGGACTGCCCACCCACTGGGCCACACCATGCGGGCCATGCCAGAGTGCATGCCACGCTGATGCCTCCTACTGCACCATGGACCCATGTGGGTGGTCTCCCCAACTGCCTCACTACACACCTACATGGGCACCTCCTCCTCCACTACACTGCATAGCCCTGGCCTCAGCCTCCACTTCCTGCACCATACCACAATGCACTACCCCATAAGGCAAGGTGGGGGAGACCACAGACTCTAGTTACTATTGCAGCTGGAGTGATGGGGAAGGGGAGCAATAGTTAGGTGGGAACTTGGGGTCCACAACTTAATCCCCCTGTGGGCTCCTAGTTGGACAACATTTAGGGCACTTGCCCAGGAAGAAAGAGACATGGGTTCAAGGTCTCCTTCAAACAGAGAGGGTTTAATGGATGCCGAATGAAGGTCTGGCAAATGAGAAACAGGTAGGTTGGAACTGATAATTTTATCCCTTGTCTTTAACTTGCATGTATCTTTGGTTGAATAAATAGTGCTTTGTCTTTTCTTCTTCTTCTTCCTTCTCCTCCTATAGTCAGCTGATGGTCACATGCTGCTGGAGGACAAAAGGGCTTACAGGGAGCATCTACACAAAACATTTATGCGGAGTAGACTAATTAGTTCCACACTACAACTCTCAGCATGTACAGATACAGGGCTTTTAGGCTGAAGTAAACGAATAAACTCCACAGCAGTGCATGTGTAGATATTGACCTGGCTGGCTGGGGCATGAGGGTTCTTCAGTGCAGGGGCTGCATGCCGGCTAGGCCTGCACTAATGCACACTTGCGTTGGAAAAGCATGTTGAGCTGTGTTGGAGCAGCCCTGGGCTGGCAGGCTGAGGCCCTGGACGTCTTGCCAGCCTGGGCTGCTTCACCCAGCTCAATGTGCTGAGGTCCTGGGTGCAGATGTAAACATGGCACCTGGGAACAATAAAATCTGGTGTGATAAGTGCTGGAGTTTGTGTTGCATTAATATGCGTGTATAGATGTGCCCGCAGTGGCCAAACACTATAGAACCTGATGTTAACAGAGTAAGCAAAGGAACTGTAGCCCAACGCCTCAGTCTAGGAATAAAGAGGTAGTTGTCTGTGTTAGTTTGGAGTCAGAAAGAAGTTAGGGCAGGGTGGCACCTTAGAGACCAATTCAGAGAGGCATGGGCTTTTGTTGGCAAGAGCATCCTTAGTTAGTCACCCTGTTCTACTTTCAGCCTAGGAAAGGTAAAGCTTAATGGCTCTACCTTGAAAGGGACGAAGGTGAAATCTATCCCCAGGGCAGGGATTGAGCAAGAGGGAATTGAGAGGGACAAAAGAAGATGGAGGGGAGGGTCTAAAAATATAGCTCATCTAGAAATGGTTACACCACTCTTTTTTGCTTTCTTTATCCTGACCAATGGCAATTTAAGAAAATATTTTCCTATTGGTGTACAGAGTGTTTGCTGCACAGCTCTGATTAATTATGAGTGCTCTGGAGTTCTTGGTGCATGTTTCCCTCGCTTTATGCAGGTTTTGTATGTGCGAATTCGCTCTTATGTGATGACCCTTTTAATACCAAAAATTCATTATATGTGAGGTAAATTCACGCTTACGTTATCGGTGTGGTGGAAGCCTTCAGTCAGCTGCTTTGTGCAGTGCATTGTGGGAATGATGCACACCAAAATATAGTCTCCTGTGTGTATCTGTGCTCCTGGCTCGTTGTCTGCAACATGTGTTTCTGTAGTTGCCATCCCCATTATGACAGTTCCCTGTGCTTGTGTGTTCTGTCTGCTGTTGGTGAGTACCGAAATTGTCTTGTAAAAGTGGTAGAAATGGGTCTCGGGGTCAGTACAGTCAAGGTCTTGGAAAATATCCCTGTTTGTTACATTGTAAAGTGAGTTCCCTTTATGTGAATTTGAATTGTGCCATTTTCCAGGAACGCATATACAGGCAGTCCTTGACTTACAACATTTTGAGTTACGTTTCACACTTACAACATTTATAACATTGACACCCTGTTTCAACTTTATGATGTCAGTTTTGACTTTACAACGCTTAATCTGATGCAATGCCACACCAGTGAACAAGTTCGCTGCGTCACACGTGTCCCTGGAGAACATCTGTCCAAACTTCCTTAGACATTTTCTTTAAGAAAGCAGACAAGACTCCAGAAAAACCTTCAGCCAAGACTCCTGAGATGACTCCAGCCAAGAACCCTTCAAAAAGTCCAACCAAGAGCCTTTCAAAAAGTCCAGCAAAGTCACCTCAAAGAAGTCCTTCCAAATCAACATGATTACTATTTACCATATAAATACATTAATGTAGCTATATTACTCATCTATAATTGATAGAGCACAAAATTCTGGGGTATTTTTGGTGAAAATAGGGTCAGGAACCAATCCCCCATTTATAATATTGTTTCTTATGAGAAAATTGGTTCTGAGTTACAATGTTTCGACTTAAGACATGGTTTTCAGGAACCAATTGTGTCGTACGTCTGAGGATTGCCTGTACAGCATAAAGTGAGGGAAACCTGTATATGTTAGAGTTGTGGCTCTGCCATTGTTTTGAAATTTTATCCTATGTAATTTATTTTATTTTTCAGCTCATTTCTGAATGGTTTCAGAACATAGGAATACCAGATAAATGCCATCATCTTTGCCATGGGAAAGCAAAGATGATATTCTAGGTGTCTTCCCCCTCACTGGGAGTGTCTATAGAAGACACTTAATGGTGACTTAGCATAGTTTACTGTGAAGTAAGCATGTGAGTCTACACATGCACATATTTACCTTACAGTAAATCTCCCTAATACCAAGTAAATTTGCTACCTGAAATTGCAAGTAGCAAATTTACTTGGCAGTAGTAACGTTGCCATTGCACCCATGTATACACTTTGCCAGGAGCCAAACCTGCCCCCAGTCAGCCATCCACCAGGGGGTTGGAGATAGCTCCCTGCCCCTGGGAGCTTGCAGCTGCCAAGGTGGGCTCCGCCACAGAAGCCTGGGTGGGGACTATGTCCTCCTGCCCTGCAAGTAGGGAGCTCCAAGCATCCTGCTCCCAGATCACGATCATGGGCGGGGCTAGGAGACCCTTATCTCCTAGCCTCAGCTACATAACTGTAGGGCTTTGGCTGGGAGACCCTTATCTCCCAGCAGCAACTCTCTGACTGTGCTTATCTCCCACCAGCAGCTCCACAGTTGCAGAGCCAGTGCTGGGAGCTTCCTGCTGGTGGAGGCTAGGGAGCTTGTTCCCCACCCAGCTTCGCAAGCACAGATTTGGAGGAGGGTGGGAGGGATAGAATAGGCTGGGATCACCATTACAATCACCAGTCAAAGGCTGAATGGAGGAGCACATGCAGCCTGGAGGTGGTTGGGGGACTGTCCTGTTTTGGGCAGTCTGTAGCCAGCTCCAGGCTGCACATACAGACTTCCCCGTGCAGACCATGGCTGGCCGAGAAATGTTGCGGTCAGGGTCAGGTCCCAGCCCCATGACCCAATTGGGTTATCAAGGCACGGGGCTTTGAAAGAGCTGCACGGGTGGGGCAGGTCCCAGCCCTCTGCCTTGATTTGCCAGCGAGGAAGCTAGCTACCCCTCCCCTGCAGCTCTTTCCAAGCCCTATGCCCCTGATTGGGGAGCCAGGGCTAGAAGCTCCCTGCCCCAGCAGCAGGCAGCCCCCCAGGGCCAGAAGACAGCCATCTCCTAGCCTGGTGCTTCCTGCCAGCCCCTGGGCTAGTGCCCTGGGGGAGTCTGGAGCTCCCCCTGGTGGCAGCAGGGGTACAATGCAGGGCTGCAGGGAACTGGAAGCAAATCTTCTCGGTAATCTCCACATGTGTAGACACCAATCCAAAAAACCTTAATGTGCAGTAGTTTACTGCAGAATAAATCTAGGTTAGAGTAAATGCGTGTCTAGACATGCCTACTGAAAAGGAAAAGAAAGACTGTAATAAAAATGAAAGAGGCATTTGAGGCTCATTTTATAGGGAATATAAATGCTATATACAAAAGGGCCAAATTTAATACGAGATACCAGGAACCAAGGGAAGCAGTCAAATATTTTATTACTGCAGTTCATGCTCTTGCTGAATACTGCAATTATGGAGTTTTGAAAGAACTCATAAGAGACAGGATTGCTGTAGACATCCAAGAGGGCAGTTTCTCAGCACAACTGTGGTTAGATCCACCCTTCATGCTAGCAAGTCATAACGTAAGTTAAGATGCAAGAAACAATAAGTAAACAGCAGTATAACTTACAAGCTACCAGTGTACCTAAGCTTCATCAGATAACATGGATATAGCAAAGAGAGAAGGATCCATGAGGGGAATGGATCTTCACATCCAAGTTACAATAACGAGCAAAAATTACAGGAATTACAGACCCATCAGTCTGATGTCCTTCCCTGGTAAGATCTTGGAGAAAATTATCAAAGGATCCACCTGCAACAGGCTAACAGAAGGCAACCTACTGCATGCCAGCCAACATGGTTTTATTACTGGAAGGTCTTGCCTGACCAACCTCATCTTCTTCTATGACCAGGTGATGCATTGCCAGGACAAGGGAGACGAGGTTGATGTCATTTATCTGGAGTTCAAGAAAGCCTTTGACTTGGTCTCCCATGATGTCCTCATGACCAAGCTGGGGAACTGTGGGCTCGACCATCTCATGGTCTGATGGCTGGGGAACTGGCTCCGGGATCAGACCCAAAGGGTACTAGTTGATGGGAACAAGTCAGTGTGGCGCAAGGTTACCAGTGGAGTCCCCCAGGGCTCAGTGCTCAGAGCAGTACTCTTTAATATCTTCATTAATGATCTGGATTCAGGTATCAGATGCGGATTGGCAAAATTCATGGATGACCACGGACCTCCGCCTTGGCTTGTTGGTGATTCAATTTGTTTTTCTTGGAGTTGGTGTTGTTCTGCCAAGCACAAAAGGTCTTGTGCTTTTGGTCGATCAATTCTTGGATCTCTTAGTCATTCTCATCAAACCAGTCTTGCTGTTTCCTGGTACAGAATACAACAGTCTCTTTGCAGGCACTGATGACAGTTGATTTTAAGGCATCCCTAGTACTGCTGACATTCTCCCATTAATTTTTCATTGAGGCACTGGTAGAAAAGGTATCACTTGATTGGGCCCTTGAGTCCTGCAGTACTGACCTGCGGTCATAGAATCTTCTATGATCACGGGGCGAGGTGGGCACACTAGAAGGAAGGGACAGGATACAGCTGGACCTGGACAGGTTACAGGGATGGGACAATGAGAATAGGATGGGATTCAATACTAACGAGTGCAGGGTACTGCACTTGGGCAGTAAGAACCAGCAGCATACCTATAGGCTGGGGAACTCCTTCTCAAAAGCACAGTGGCAGAAAGAGATCTTGGAGTCATTATCGATTCCAAAATTAACATGGGCCGCCAATGGGAGAATGCAGTCAGTAAGGACAAGTGCACCTTGTCATGCATCCACAGATGCATCACAAGCAGGGCCAAGGAGCTGATCCTCCCCCTCTCTGCGACACTGGTCAGGCCACAGTTGGAGTACTGTGTCCAGTTCTGGGCACTGCACTTTAGGAGAGATGTGGCCAGCATCGAGAAGGTCCAGAGGAGGGCCGCTCACATGATCCGGGGACAGCAGGGCAGACCCTACGAGGAGAGGCTACGGGGCCTGAACCTGTTCAGCCTTCACAAGAGAAGCCTGAGAGGGGACCTGGTGGCCATCTACAAACTTACCAGGGGGGACCAGTGGGGAATGGGAGAGACCCTGTTCACCCATGCATCTCCCGGAGTAACAAGGAATAACGGCCATAAGTTGTTTGAGAGTCGGTTTAGGCTGAACATTAGAAGACGCTATTTCAAGGTCAGGGCAACTAGGGTCTGGAACCAACTTCCAACGGAAGTGGTACTGGCTCCTACCTTGGGGGGCTTTAAGAGGAGGTTTGACAGTTTCCTAGCTGGGGCCATATGAGCCCAGTATTCTCTCCTGCCCAGGGCAGGGGGTTAGAATTGATGATCTACTTAGGTCCCTTCCAACCCTACATCTATAAATATATGAATCTATGACCTTCCATCAGCATTGCTTCTGTTGCAGCTGTCATTTGGAAGCCAGTTTGAGTGACATAACTGAGTGGATGAGTCCGTGATCAGTCCAGCAATCATCAGTTCCTATCATAGCTTGAGTGATATAGACATCTTTGTAATACCGGGCAAGAATGATGACTTAATCAACTGCCAATGTTTAGATCACAGGTGTTGCCAGGATGTCTTGTACCTATTTTTCTGGTGGAGAGGGTGTTGGTGATGGTGAGTACATGTTCTGCACATCTGGTCAAGAGGAGGATGCTGTTAGATTTGACCTTTCCCACTGTCTCCTTTCCAATGGTTCTGTTCTAGAGGTTCTAGTCCCTTGTGACTGGCACTGAAATTACCAAGGAGAATAAACCTGTCTCCCTCCAGAATGTCAGAAAGGACATGGTGAAGGTTGGGGGAAGAGTTGGGTCATATGTGCTGATGACAGTGGTGGATTGGTTCCCTGCCAATCTGAGATAGAGTATCATGAGGCACTCATTAATTCCAGTAGGGAACTCACTGAGTTGGTTTGCATCCATTAAGGAGATCTCTTAAGAGCTATATTAGCTGTGCTAAATTTGGCCCAAATTTTCCAAACTTGTTGGCCATACCAAGTAATCATCTAATGGCAGGAACATCTTGGGGTTCAGGTAAGCCACACAATGCCTTTATTTTCTCTGGGGCTGTCTGAATTCTATTTTAGCTAATGATATGTCCAATAAATTTTATTTGTTTCTTGCCAAATTCACAATCCTCATTCAAGGTGAGACTAGATTGGTGGAAGCACTGCAAGACAACATGTAGCTGTTCATTGTGTTCCTGTTTATGTTTGCCATCGACAACGTGTCATCTGCATGGCAAAGGTGGTCAAGCTGTCCCATCACACTCATGAGAGATTTGTTTTTACAAATGCTCTGGTATTGATGATGTGCCAAAAGGAAGCTGATTGAAACAATATCTCCCAAATGGGGTAATTAATGTAGTCAATAGTCTAGATTCTTTAGCAAGAGGGATTGCTAAAACCCTGCTGTAGCATCTAGTTTTGAGAACACTTTAGCTTCTGACAACTGAGCCAATATCTGTTCTACTACAGGAAAACACGTGTCTTTGCATATGTTTTTGTTGAGTAAGGTCTACAAACACGTGAATTTTTTCACTGTTTTTTGGCACTACAACTATTACTGCACACCAGTCTTTGGGTACATCTATTTGGGAAATAACTTCCATTGCTTCCATCTGCTTTAATTCTTCCTTTCTGTTGCAAAGGAATGAGGATGTGCTGAGAACCTGTTAGTGCAAATGGAGTTGGTGATGGCACCGATTTAATTTTATATTCCCCTGACAGCTTCCTCAACCTCGTGAGGACACATGTCTTGTATGGCTTGTGTTTTGCTATTAGTTGCGTCCAGTTTCTCTGCTAGGTATAGTTCTTGTTTCACTAGCAATCCCAGTATGGGAACCATTGCATCATATAGATAGGTTATGATAAAATTGCATCATATAGATAGTTTATGATAAAAATTTTCCTCTTTTTTTCCCCATTTGCATTTGAACTAGCCGCATACTTCTAATGCAATATTACTTGCCCATCTGAAAATTTTCTCTGACCTTTGCAGATTTCCATCCCAGGATTGCTCACAATCTTTTGCAGGGATTGAAGTAACTGTAGATCCAGTGTCTATTTTGAATTTAATGATTTCACCGTTGAGAACTATGTTAGCATACTAAGTTGTTGATAAGTCTATTGAGGATATAGTTCCTAGTAGCATAGGCTCATTGTCATCTGATACTTGTGGCATCTTCTGTTTTTTATATTTATTGATGGAGACTGTTGCCATTTGTGGCTTGTTGTTTTGGTACTGCTGCCACACCTTTCATTGCTTTCACTGTTAAAGTTTCTTGATTGTTTTTGCATCATTTTTCATAGATTTCATAGACATAGATAGTTTAGTGTTGTCCGCGAATGATTATGGATTCCTATCTAATTACCCTGATTAGCTTTTGTCACCCCCTTTGGTCCTATGAGTTTACGCTTCATTTGCTTCTTTCTCCTAGAAAAGGCCCCTCCCCCTGCCTTTATCTCTCTCTCTCACCCTTCCTTTGTCTTCTAATTTCTCTCTCCTCTTTATACTCTTCTTTCTACATGTCCTTCCAGCATCTGATGAAGTAAACTTGGGTCCACAAAAGCTTGTGCTCAATGTATATATCTTATTTAATTAGTTTATAAAGGTGCATCTCTACCCTACTTTCTGACTGACTTCAGACTAACACCGCTACCTATGTCTCTCAGGGTGCATCTACACGTGTTGCTCTGGCAATGTTATTACTGTGCTGTGATTTAGTAATTCCTAACAGCCTGTACTGCACTGTATGCGCTGTTCATGGATATTTTTAGCAACTACTTTGCCATAGCGGCTCACTACACTGGAGAGCACACTGCTATGGCAAAGTAGCTGCTGGTCACATGTAGACACCAATGAATGCTATGTCAGCATAGTGCGTTGAGACAGTGTCACATGTAGACATGCCCTCCATGTCATTTAAGTCAGTGGGACTATTCTCATGAAGAAAACTGCTCATGCATAAAGGCTTGTAGAAACAGACCTAGAAACTCCTTGTAAGCAGCAGGTACCATGTCTTTCTATTGAAATAGAAGCACTATTGAACACTGTAAAATAAGTAGTAATGATTGTAAAAAAATCCCTCAGAAATTGCATGAAAATGCTTTGTAAAATTATCTCAATCACTATTGAAATTTTTTTTGAGTTGCAGAGGAATGATGCAGATGAAAGATGTACAACAGAGTCCTAATCTGAGTTTTTAACACAAAGATATGTCAATAACTCAGTAGTAAGTTTTTCATTGAATAAATAAATATATAAATGGCTACTACGATGCAAAACTCTTCAGGCTGACTTTGGTACAGTTCATGTTGCCTTAAAGCATGCACAATAAGAGATTACTTTTTCTGGTTACTTAATTTAGAATTCCAGATATCATAAAGGTGTGGAAAAAGCTTGAAATGTGTCCAGTTTTGTTGGAAAAAAAGTTTCTCTTTCTACCACCAAAAGAAAATGTAACAAGGGATGAATATATGAATTTAGTTAAAAACAAGTAATATATTAAAATAGATAAACAGGTAAGATGGGACTGGCAGTGATTCCATTATATTTTAATCCTTATGTGATATAATAACCTTGAGGATTAACAACATCATGCATCAATAAATCACACAGCAGTAAATACTGACATTATAACATGGGAGTGAAAAAGAACATACTAATGATTATTACCAATTTGGAAAGAAACAGAACATTTTTGTCCATTTAATTTTTGGTCTTGCTCTAAACTAGTGGTTCCCAAACTTTGATAGATTGTGCACCACCAATTAAAAAAGATACAACCTTAAATACCACCAGCAATGTTTTGTCATATAAAAGTAATTATAATAAATCTGTTAATGCATACCACTGACAGGCTGTCTGCATAGCACTAGTGGTACCCGTACCACAGATTGGGAACTGCTGCTCTAGGTGATCTTATACCATTCAAATCAAGAGGATGCTTGCTGTTAACTTCAACAAATATCAAATCTTAGATTCTGCTGGAGAGGCAGATGAGGAGGAAGGCTGTAATAGAATGCCTCTCCTCAGCAATGAGCATCACTAACCAAAAAGCGAAACAATTTTCCTGACCACGGATGTCTTATTCCCTGGCATATGTAATACATTGTCACTAGTAAAAGCAGTTCACAGTTAAGGCATGTACTATAGCACACTACATTCAGATCCCTTAGTTTTGAACTGTATTTACCAGTGCCAACATTTTGAAAGCCCTGACTAAATACAATTACCATATTTTCGTGCATATATCCCACTGGGTATACGCAATTTTACAAAAAAAATGGATGGGTGCGGGCTATCGACGGACTTGTTTTCCGCGGGGGCCGGGGCGGGCTGCACCACCTCCCCGCTGGGCCTGGGCAGGCCGGGCTGCATCACCGCCACCGCGGGGGCTAGGGCCGGGGCAGGCTGCGCCACCTCCCCACTGAGCCCGGGCAGGCCGGGCTGTGTCGCTGCTGCTGTGGGGGCCGGGGCCTGGGCTGCGCCGCCTCCCCATGTATACGCCGCTGCGGGGAATACATGGGAGTGGCGTATACACGGACTAATTTACGAAAATACAATTTTCCGCAGGTTATACGTGGGCGTGGCTTATACTCGTGGGCGGGCTATATGCACGAAAATACGGTAATTCAGGAACCTCAAATTACTTTACAAAGCCCTTAAATCAGCCCTCTGCCATACTGCTAAAACTTCACTCAACCACTGCCTTATTAAAATTTTCTCTATTTTAGTTAATATAGAGGTACCAGGAAAGCCTAAGAGAGGCCAGGTACAGAAGTTACACTTATTGTGCAGTAGGTGCACAGAAAGCACTCTGCAACCATAATCAAACTGACAGCCCAGGCACGTACAGCATGGTAAAAATTGCAGATCCCACTCTAAGATAACTCTGGATAGATGTGGTATCAGATTTCAGCGCTTTAGGTTAGAGCATCATAAGAAACATCTGTACCACATCCCATCCCACCTCATAGTAGGTTACATTCTGCTGATATCCCATACAGCATTGCAGCACCCTGCTCCCCCGCTCCCCTCCAGGGCAGCAGTCTAGCCTAGGCCTGAACTTGTGTGATCTGCCCAAGCACTGGGCCAGCCCTGCCTCCAGGCTGCCTCTGACAAGAGTCAGGGTAGCCTCTGTCTGCAGGCCCACCCACATCCTCCCTCCAGGGAACATAGATCGATCCATGGTGCAGAGTAACATAGAGCCCCTGAAGGACAAATCAGGACAGTTGATGGTTGATGCAAGGAAAAGGTGGAGCTTTTCAATGAGTTCTTTGCTTCAGTATTCCTAAGTAGTGACTAAGACAATTCCCCCACCTTGAACACAGACAGATATCTAAAAGGCACCAGACTGCCAAAGGTTAGTGCTGACTTAGTTAAGGAGCACTTGGAAGGGCTGGATGGGTACAAGTCAGCCGGCCACGATGACCTCCACCCATGGGTGCTGAAGGAATTGGCCTGTGTCATAGCTGAGCCGCTGGCACGGCTGTTCAAGTACTCATGGTGTTCCAGCCAGGTCCCTGAGGACTGGAAAAGGGCCAGTGTGGTGCCCATTTTTTAGAAGGAATGAGCCAGGTAACTTTAGGCCAGTCAGTCTTACCCCCTATCCCTGGGAAAATTCTGGAAAAAATCATCAAAGAGTGCATTTGTGAAGGCCCAGCAGGGGAAATGATGCTGAAAGGAAACCAGCCCAGGTTTGTCACAGGTAGATCCTGCCTGAAAAACCTTATGGCCTTTTATGACCAGGTCACACGCTGCCTTCACACAGGAGCTGAGGCTGATGTCATCTACCTGGTTTTTAAAAAGTCCTTCAACACAGTTTCACATCCTATTCTCATAGGGAAGCCAGCAGGCTGTGGAGTGGACACTTACACAATCAGGTAGGTGGCCAACTGGCTTAGGGGATGCACCCAGAGAGTGGTGGTGGCCGGGTAGGCCTGGAAGGAGGTGGACAGTGGGTCCCATAGGGTTCGGTCCTTGGACCGGTGTTATTTAATATCTTCATCAGCGATTTGGATGAGGGTGTGGAGAGCACCCTCTCCAGGTTTGCAGATGATACCAAGTTATGGGGCAAGTTAACACACTGGAGGGTAGGGAGCAGATACAGGCTGATCTGGACAGGTTGGATCAATGGGCAGAATGAAATAGGATGCAATTCAACAAAGATAAATGTAAGGTACTCCACCTAGGGAGGAGGAATCCCCAGCACACCTATAGGTTGGGGGATGACCTCCTCAGCAGCTCAGCAGCTGAGAGGGATCTTGGAGTCATTAGTTGACTCCAAGATGAACATGAGCTGGCAGTGTAACGAGGCCATCAACAAGGCCAATCGTACCTTGTCGTGCATTAGCAGATGCATGACCAACAGATCGAGGGAGGCGATGCTCCCGCTCTATGCGGCATTGGTCAGGCCACAGTTGGAATACTGTGCCCAGTTTTGGGCCCGCACTTCAAGAAGGACACACAGAATCTGGAAAGGGTTCAGAGGAGGGCCACTTGCATGATTAGTGGCCTCCGTGAAAGACCCTATGAAGGGAGGTTGAGGGATCTGGATCTCTTCAGCTATCACAAGAGACGTGTGAGGGGAGACCTTGTAGCCACCTATAAGTTTATCAAGGGAGGAGAACAGGGAATTGGAGATGCGATATTTACCAGAGCGCCCCTAGGAGTAACTAGGAATAATGGGTATAAACTAGAGGAGAGTAGATTCACATTAGACATTAGGAAGACATTTTTTACAGTAAGGGTGGCCAGAATCTGGAATGGGCTTCCAAGAGAGCTTGTGCTATCACCTAACTTGAAGGTCTTCAAGAGGAGGCTTGATAGTCACCTGGCTGGGGTCATCCAACTTCAGTCCTCTTTCCTGCCAGGGGCAGGGGGTCAGACATGATGATCCTTTGTGGTTCCTTCCAACTCTACAATCTATGAATCCACACAAAGAAAACTGCTTATTGCTGAATTTCTCTTATTGCATATTCTCACAGGTGCAGGTGAACAAATGCTGAATGTGGGTCTGCTGCTATTTTGTTCCTGCTCACAGTTAACCTGTCTCAAGAAGTGATTCATCTGCACTGATTTCTGGTAACAAGCAAGTTCCCTAATGGAAGTGTAGCAGACTTGCCTCTTGAGCTCCAGATGAGTCCTGGGCTCAAGGTTCTGCAATTCCAATTGCTGGAGTCTATCTGCCAATCAAAAGCCATCCAGGGAAAGCAAGGCCATGCCCTTTCCCCAAAGGGAGAGGGCAAGGAGCAGTCTGGACCTGGCTAGAGGCTGAGCCCTGCCAGGTCTGGAGAACTTTGGGGGTGGAGCCCCTGAAGCATATAAAAGAAGAACGTGCTCAGCACACTGGGGGGAGAGACATGGCAAGGGACAACGAAGAGAGAGGAGCTTCAGAGACAACCATCCTTGGGACCCCGTCTGAGCCTTGATGACTAACACAGCCTTGATGGTGCACAGATCAGCACATGGTGCTCAGGCTCTAGGAGCGGCTCAAGACAGCTTGAGCCTGAGAACTCAACAAATGGCTGGGTAGGTGGTGCTTGGATCGGCACATGGAGAGCCGGCCCTGGGAGCAGGTCAAGGCTGCTCAGGCCCCACCCAGTGTGCAAATCGGCACGTGGAGAGACATCCCTGGGAGCAGCTTGAGGCTACTCGGGTCCCACACGGTGTGTGAACTGGTGCATGGAGACTGGCCCTGGGAGTAGCTCAAGGTTGCTTGGGCCCCATGTGGTGCGCAGGTCGGCACACGGAGAGCTGGCCCTGGGAGCAGCTTGAGGCTGCTCAAGTTAGCCCCGGCTCTAGGCCAAGTAATCGGAGCACCACAGTGTGGCTACGCATTAAATTAAAAGAGCCCCAGTGCCCAGAGCGTGGCCCAGGAAAGGGAAGGACCCTTGGTATGAGGCCAGGCAACTGGAGCCAGTAAGGGCTTGACTCCCATGGGAACATCCTGCGTGCCCAGTGCAGGGCAGCAGGCCACGAAGAGGAGCCAGAGGTGTCACCGGAGAGATGTCCTCACAGGACTGGTCACCAGAAGATGAGCCTTGGCTGCTTCAGAGCGGAAATGTGAGTTGCTGGGGAAGCGCATCCCACAGGGGAGGTGGGTTTGGGAGAGGAGGGTCTGCTGCCTCCACCTTCCTCCATTGTGGAAGGGGGTATGTCCCCATCCTGGAGGCCCTAAAGGGGAGGTACAGGAACACCCCATGAGGTGCTGAGTGTACCCCTTTATTTTGTGATTGTTGTTATGTCATATTGTAGAGGTTTAGGGACGTATAACTCCTTAAGGGAGTTTATATACCTTTATGTGTCTTTATTGCCTATATGTGTTTATTGCCTTTTGTCGGAACATACCTGTACTGTTGCCTGTATACGTCTATCGTACTGCAACCTCAACTTACCTGGGTTAGCTTAAGTTGATGCTCATATGTGTTAATTGTGTTGATGCCTTGACTTACCTGTTCCAAAGTGTTTAATGCTTCCTTTGTGTAGGGGGGTTAATTATTGTACATGCTGTAAATCACCTGGATTATATTTTGTAGTCCCTCAAAGTGGTTGCATGTTATTATATGTGGTGTCACATACTCATTTTACTGTAAATATGTAATGTTCCTTATTTATATTTATTTATTGTAGCAAGAAATTTGTAGATAGTTAAGTGCTTGGTCTCGGCCTGGCTCTGCAGAGAGTGGAGGAAACTGCTCCCAGGTAGCAGGCCCCTCTCTCAGCACCCTGCCTGACCACCATCCCTTCCACTGGTGGCCAGGGCATACCCCTGGGTGTACCCGGGCTGCAGAAGTAAAACATGTGCTTGAACATGCCCAAAAACTACATCAACACACCTGTGCATACTAATATGTTGCATCACTGCTTTCTGACTTATCTGGGAAAACCGAATGCATGTGTAAAAGGTAGAATGTGAGAAGGACTTACACTGCCTTTGCTCAGTACAGGATGCAAGATCAGAAACTCATAAGTTCAGCTCACAGATATGAAGTCTCAGAAACCTTAGATGCATTCAATGGCCCATAAAGAAGCAGACAGTGTTTCTCTGTTCTGATGTCTTGAAACCAATTTCTAATAATCCTGGTCAGTAGGGCTATGCAAAGCTTTGATTGCTGATCCAGTTCGGAGCAGATTCCGCCCAATTAGGCATCCAAATCTCCAAATCTGAATCAAATTGGGAGACCAATTAAAAGGTCTGAATCGATTTGGAAAAGATTCAGAAAAGATTTGGAGATTCAGGCAGTCCCTGCTTGCCATCGCAGGGAACTGGACCCAGGCTTCGTGCTGGTAAGTGGGGGGAGGGGGGGGCATTGGGGGACCCCCACCAGGATCCATCCCCTGCCTGCTCCCCCAGTCCCCCCCCCCCCCCTCCCCCCCAGCCCCGTAAATGGCTGCCCCATACCCCAGCACTGAAAAAAAAAAAGAAGCCTCGCACTCACTGGATGCTGCAGTGGCCATTAGGGTCTCTGGGGGCTCATGGCAGAGGCCCCCCACACCCCAGCACTGAAAAAAAAAAAGAAGCCTCGCACTCACTGGATGCTGCAGTGGCCATTAGGGTCTCTGGGGGCTCATGGCAGAGGCCCCCCACACAGCGTGGGGCAGTGGGGGGCAGCAGGGATTGCCCCCCTGCCTGGCAGGAGCCGATGAGAACGGGGCTT
>NW_005842172.1:726952-727577 GCF_000455745.1 Alligator sinensis
GAAAAGGGCCTTTTTTTTTTTTTTTTTTTTTTTTTTTTTTAAGTGCTGGGATGCTGGGGCCAAGCAGGGCAGCCATCAATGAGGCTGGGAGGCTGGGGTGGGGGATGAGGCCTGTTCAATTCAGAGGTTCAGCCGATTCGGCAGTGGCCAAATCTCCAAATCAGATTCAGCTGAATCAATTTGGGACAGTGATTCGAATTACTGAATCGAACCACTGTCCCCTGAATCGGCCAAATCCAAATCTGAAGTGAATACTAGCTGCTTCACACAGGCCCGTTGATCAGTTTGGAACCATGTGCAATCAATAGAAAGCTGGTTCAAGCAGTCTGTTACAGCATTTGAGGTATGTTGCTGCAAGTTCCATAGATACATAAGTAGGGCAGCTAGCTTTTTTTGTCAAGCTCCCACATTATTTGTTTTATTAGTTGAAATTGTTCAGCTGTCGCCTTTCCTGACTGTATAAATAATAATAGCCAATGGTCTTGCTACTCTTCCTAGAGCAAGTCACCCCCCTCCCTTTAAAAAAACAACAACAACAAAACATCTGGGACACAGTGTCCACAATGCTCCCCTTAGGAAAAAAAAACTGGCATTCTTCAATGGGAGAAGAGGAATTTCTTTCCCT
>NW_005842172.1:727608-740318 GCF_000455745.1 Alligator sinensis
CCCCCAATCTGCTGTTAAAAAAGAAGCCGTGACTTGATTTTTCCTTCTGAACCCAGTTGATTTCCTAAAATCTGTACAGAATTTTACAAACCACCAGACACAAAGGGTCACACTCCTGAAGACCTAGTAAGTGGAGGCAGTCAGGTTATCCCATTTGCTGGCTCATGCCCTAGAAAGGATGACTTATGGTCACCAGATACTTGGTTCTTTGTCAATATTCCATCAGTTCTTTTTTAATTACCTAATTAGCTGGCGCCCTAACATTACCAGTCAATTGGAGGTGTTCTGTGTCTAAAGGACAGGCAGTGGAGCCTTGATTCCATGGCCTGGGACAATACATTGTTTACAAAGAAATTGTTCAAAGTTCTTAAAAGGCATTGTTTGTTTGTACTCAGGGCAATTAGACTTCCAAGTGTGTGTTTTCTGAAGTGGTCTAATGGATAGTGCAGTGAACTTGGGGGGGAGGGGAGTAGCTGTTTTGGGGGGATTTTTTAAGTGCATCACGCAGTCCGTCAGTCAGATGCAAGCTTTTGAAATGTCGTAACACTTAAATCTGACACTGGGGTAATTTTCCCTTGATTTCAAATGGAGCAACGTAATCATTACAAGCATGCCAAAATTCTAGTTTGGGGGAGAGAGAATATAGCACATTCAGGGGTGAATTAAGTCAGCTAAGGCTTATCAGGTGAAGCTGCTGAGCCCTATACAGCTGTAAAGAAAATAAGAATAAGACCCAGTTATGTGTGAAAGCGTAAATTAGGTAGCAAAATCTTGTCTGAATATTTTAATAGCACTCCACTTTCTTACTCCATCTTTTGTGGGGGAAAGAAGAAACCAAAAAGTAAACCAGTTCTTGTTTCCAGTAGCTACAATCCATAATATCTACTCTTGCCATTCTGCAGTCGACAAAGTGATTTCAGAGGCATCTGATGCAGTAAGCACCTGCTTACACTCGGAAATATTTTGTAATGCCCAGATGCAAACAGTGTCTTTTTCAAACCAAGTCTGTGTTTGCCTGAGACTTAGGTTTCTTCTCAACACTGAACCAAAAGCTCTCTGGACTTTTCTAATTCATTCAAAAAAACACTTTCACATACAGAAGGGATAAAGCCTTTGTGGCAGTGCACCAAGTGCACCTGCGCCTTTAAGGGAACTGGCAGCCTGCAAAAGCAGCTTGCAAGTGGTGAGGGGCTAAGCCCTCCACCTGCCAGGAAAGGGGCTGGGCTTACCCAGGAGTTAAGCCTGGACCCTGGACAGGAACAGGCAATAAGATCTTGGAGGCTACAAAGGGTTGGGATTAGCTGAGAGGTAAGCCCAGACCCTGACTGGAACAGGATGCAAGATCTTGGAGGCTGGTGAGAGGGAACATCATCAGGCAGACAGGCTGCAAGTGGGGCAGGAGGCAATCAAAGGCCACATAACCAGGGAAGGGGCTGGGCTTAGACAGGGTATAAACCAGAGGTGGGCAAAAAAGGCCAAGGGCCAGATCCGGCCTGTGGATGGACTTTGTCCAGCCCATGGCAGGTCCCTTGGTCCTGCCTGGCCTAGACGCCATCTGGCCTGGGGTGTATCCTGCTACCCCCTGGGCCTGCAGTAGGGCTGGGGTGGCTCCACAGCTGGATTGCCTTTCTAGGTAGCCCAGGTGGCAGCTCCTTCTGGCTGCTGCTGCTGGCCCCTGCCCTGTTGGAAGGGACATGCATACACCCTGAGTTGAGCCAGCAGTAGGTTACAAAGGTTGCTGAGCAAACATCTCCTCAGCAAGATGACTCCAGCTCCTGACTGCTAACTGGGGAGTACACCCTCTGGCAGTCTGGCCTTGAGAGTCACAAAGGGAAGAGCTGCAGACAGCCGCTTGGCTCTCGAGGTGGGGTAAGCAAGTCTACCAGCCTGAGAAACAGGGGAGTAGTAACTGAGAAGAGAGATGGTTGTACATAAAGGCAAGTGACTGCAGGTTTAAGACTGGACCCAGAGGACCAGGGCCAGGAGGGACCACTGCCAGAGACAGAACCCAAGGGAAGCAAGTTAGACCAAGGGGAGCTCAAGGTGTCAACTGGTCTGAGGTGGGGCCAGGGCCCAGGAGGGGCTAGAGACCCCCAAGGAGCTGCAGCTGGGGCTTGCTGGTGCAGGGTAGCCCTAGAGGGTCAAATGTGAGCTGGGTCAGTGGGTCCAGAAGTCTGTTGCCTAGACGGGACAGAAAGTCTGTAATCTGGAAGTGTGAACCCAGAGAAACCAAGGGCTCTGAATGAGACCAGCGGGCCTGGGAGCCCAGAAAGGAGGTGTGACATCAGCAGGAGAAAGAGGTCAATGAGTCCATAGCTGAAGAAGGGAAAGGATGGTCAGGGCAGGATAACCCAGAAGTTGGTCCTGGGCAAGATGGAAAACTACACCCTACTGGGGTTTGTGGTCACAGTGGTAAGGCTGCTTGTGGCAAGACAGCCTCTAGAAAGTGCCACTGGAGACAAACCTCGAAGAAGGTTGAATATAGGGCACTTGAAAATCCCAGCTCTCCCACTGCCTTGTGGTTTACCCCATGGACAGGGAAATCTAGGGGAGCACACCCCAGTAGAAAAGCATTTAGAGGGGTCAAGGAAGGGATCAGAAGATCAAAGAGCCCAGGGCCCATAGAGGGACTAGAAGTAGGATCAGAGGCTCCAAGGGCCCACATAGAGAAGAAGGGATCAGAGGATCCAAGAGCCCAAGGAGAAAAGGGGATCAGAGGATCCAAGAGCTCAGAGGCCAGATGGGGACTGAGGGTGCAATTAGAGGATCCCTGGACCCAGAGAGAGAGAGAGAGTGGGGGCTACAGAGAAGGGCCCTGCCAAAGTGTCATGTCAGCATTGAAGGCCAGGGACTTGTAGCCTGAAGGGGGCATGAGACAGAGTCAATGACTTCTAGCCCAGGAGGGGTGTGCAGAGTCAAGGGGCCTGGAGGTCTCAATCTGCAGGGTCAAGGGGCCTGGAGGGCCAGAGTAGGGCCAGGGTCCAGGAGGGACCAAAGTCAAGGGAGGACCACTGCAAGGGCTAGACAGCCCAGAGATCTCAACTGATCTGGAGCAGGGACAGGGTCTAGGAGGGAGCAAAGATCAAGAGGGCCCCAAGGCAGAGAAGTGTGGGACCAGTGAGGGTCCAATAGCTTAGAGAGGCTGAGAGAGAGACAGAATGGGACCAAAAAGGGCCCAGGGGGCACAGAGAAAGGGCTAAGAGAGTATAAAGAGAACAGCAAAAAAGGATGCCATCTGCGAGCCTCAGGACATAGTGTAGGGGTGGAATAGAGCCATGCAATTAGCCCATAAGGCAGCAATCACAAACATGTAGTGGACATCATTAGGGCAAGAACCACAGGCATTGGTGGTCATTACAATGAGATCAGATCTGTGATGCCCCGTGGCAGCCTCCCATTTATAAACAGAAAATACATCAAAGCGAGGCAGGAAAGTGAAGGGGTGACTGTCCCCAGAGAGTGAGTAGGGTAGACAAAAGAAATGTTTTAGCTTCCAGGGGCTTACGGCCACCCATGAAGAAGGTGCCCTGCTACAGTCTTTCAATTTAGGTGCTTGGGGGTGCATTTGCATTAGTCTTAGATCTGAACCTGGCATGTGGTTTTGGTTCCAGAACTAGAATAGTTCTGCTTGGGCACATCTACACATGTGATTAATGCATACAAATAAACTCCAGAGTTGATTGCTCTGGAGTTTTTTACTCCCGGGTGCACCATTTGAACATGTGTCTGGGAGCAAAAAACTCCGGACCATATTATTCCGGAGCTTATTCATACACAGCATGTGGAGCCTGGTCGGAGCAGCCCAGGATGGCAGAGGACCTGAGGGGTCAGCCTGCCAGCCCCGGGTTGCTCCAACTAGGCTCCATATTTTGCGGAGGGGCTGGCTAAGGCACAAGGGCGCTTCAGCATGGGTGCTGCCTGCTGGCTAGCCCTGCACTGAAGTATCCTGTACCCCAGCCAGATGGGGCAATGTCTGCACATGCACAACTGTGCACTAAAAAACAACAACTCTGTAGCAGGGTAGTACTTGTATTTACAAGTACTTCCCCGATGCAGTTTATTAGTTTTGTGCGCCCTACTAGAGGCACACATGTAGATGCTGAGACATTAGTCATGTGTGAAGTAAACATCTTGTGTAGATGCACCCCTTATGTCTCTTCTTGAAGGATTATAGCTCTGGATGATGGAAACGAGTGAGGAGATGATTTTTCCTTATCTCTGTCTAAGACCTCCTTTATAAACTTCCTGTTTAAATCACACAACTTTCAATACCATATCTGTCACCACAAGTCATCCCAACTTTGTAGCTTGCTCAGGTTTATAAGCTACATATCTAGATGTATTTATTTCTTTTTTAAATATTGAAATGAATTTGTGATAACTCAAAAGAAAACAGCCACTTGACAGTGTGGTGTCTTGTGCCTCCTCACTTGTGAAATCTCCTCAAAACAAGGACTTTATACAGTGTGAGTTAGGGGATGGGAAGTAAAAAGGTGAGAGTAAAAAAAAGAAATCTAATAAAATTTGCCAAGTACTATTTGGGGTTTAAATTCATAACATGCCACTAATAGAATCCACTACACTAAAGTCCTCCCTAGTGTAAGGGTGGCTGAGTTGGCCCTTAAATATATGCCAGCCTTTTTTTCTTTTTTTTTTGTAGGGAAGGCTCCTGCCATGTCCTTCATTCTCATTCAGTGAAGACTAACTCCCCCTATTCTTGATTACTGATCAGATAACTAATAGATGATCAACTAGGTAGTTCAGTTTATGAGACAATGTAGTTGGGGTGGGCACTGAACCTCTAAGCCAGGGCGAGCTGAGAGACAACCCCATGATCCTAAGGCACCACATGGGCCACTGGCCCTTGAATTTTACAGTCTGGGCAGGGCGAGTTCATAGTTTTATAGTGCTTAGTGTCGGAAGGGACCTAAACAGATCATCAGGCCCAACCCCCTGCCCCGGACAGGAATGAGTGCAGGGTCATAACACCCCAGTCAGTGTGTGGCATGGCCAGAATCGCAGGGCATCAGCTAAAGCCCCTGGACATTTTGAGATTGTGGTGATGACCTGAGCAGCAAAGGACAAGTGATGCGGGAGCAGGTGCCCCAAGCTTTTGAAGTAGGAGCGAGAACTACAAACTGAGAATTATACCTTCGTGCATCCACCACAGCTTCCATCCCCCCTCTCACAGACAGACCATCACCCACCCATGGACATCAAGACACCATGTGGGCACCTCCGTGGACCATGGAGGAACCTGGCTTGTCCTTCCCCAACAGCTAAACTTGGGAATGCAAGTGGCATTTTGGTGAAATAAAGGATCTCATCACCATCTGGGGCAATTAACACATCCAGTCCCAGGTCCAGATAGGGTGTGGAATCACAGATGTCTTCAAGTGCATCATCCAGCAGATACAGGTGAGGGGTCACAACAAAGACTCGGACCAGTGCCTCATCAAGAACATGTTGACGACAAGGCATTATTACTGTATTCTTGATGCTAGAAAGTGGTCTGTAGGCCGGGGGCAGACCATGCCATTCTACAAGGACCCGTTCCCTATCTCCACCAGGAACAGGGCAGATGCTACCCTCCCACACCCATAAGACCAGTGGTGTCCTGGAGGAGTTGCCTGCAGGTACCCTGCCAGAGGAGGAGAAGGTAGAAGGAGCCCTTGCAACACTCTTCCACACACGGGGGTCACAACTATTCCAAACCAAGTCCTCTCACACATCTCTGTGCCCTTCCAAGAGGTGCAGCATATCAACCTTCCCAGTACCAGCACAGCATCCGCTGTGTTGGCATGACTTCAGGACCTGTGGCCAGTTCTCCCAACACTTCTCCTGATGAGTCAGATCATGCCTATGGACACTGTGATGATAAGGTTCACCTCTGCTTCATGCGACCATGATGGGGACCCAGGTCCTGAGGGAAATGCAGAGCCCCTGGGGTGGTGGGAAGAGGCAGCAGGGGGAGCCAAAGCCACCAGAGGCCACCTGTAGTCACAGCCGTCTCTCAGGCCATTATGGCTGAGAAGACTACCTCTAACCCCGCTTCCATAATTGCTGGCCCATCATGGCCCGAGCTGCCCTTCCCAATGCCCAACCCCCACTCCTGCAAGCTAAGCAACTACTCCCCCTTGTCTGCAGACTCTGCATCTGCGCATGGAAGGCCAGCTCAGTGGCTGGCATGGTGAGCCCAGGACGGGCAGCCAGACACATGCTGAGTGAGTGAAAGCCATGTGTATGAGGTACCAGTGAAATGAAGAGATATTACAAGCTCCTGTCACAGCCTCTGAGCTCAGGCTATGCATCACAGACTAGAGCTACACACCTGGCAGGAGGAATGAATCATGTCATGTATAAGGGAAATAGACAGGCAAGGGGCTGCTTATACCCAGGCTGCCGAGTCACGTGACCAAAGGCTCAAGATGGCCACCCACTACTTGGAGGAGGCACCCCATGGCACAGCAGTGCTGAAAGGGTCATAGTGCCAAGATAGGGAGTTAATGCACATGGTTCTGAACTGCTGCCAGTCGTCCTGTAGATATAGGCTCCCCAAATGGATCCAGGCTAGTCCTGAAGGGATGCAGGAGAGCTCAGAATGGGCAGGAGAGTGAAGCCCACTAGCCTGCTGGGCCAGGTGGTCACTACAGCAGCTGGTAGTAGTGCTGGTGATCCCAGCTTATTCACCCCCCTGCTAGGAGGCCCAAGGAGGTGCTCTTCCATTGCCTGTGGCCCCATTCCTGCGGAGGACTGGGGCAGCCTTGGAAGCCTGACATGAGCCCCAGGCATCAGCAAGGGCCATGGACCCATGGTCCTTAAAGGGGGAGATGGGACAGTTGTCCCAAGTAGGAGGGTCAGCAGTCTTCAGCACCCACTTTGGTGATGCCTCCTAGCCTGTGATGCCTAGCCTGCTTTCTCAGACACACACTGGGTCTGGGATCATGCAGCTGTCCAGCTCTCAGAAGAAGTCCATGGTCTTGACTCTAGACCCCTGAAAGTAGGGTGCCAGATCAAAAGCCCCCTACCTTGTGCCTCCCCTCCAATGTTTCATATTTGTTGAGTTCAAGTCCTGTGGCATTTCTTCTGACTCCAAACCTCCTTCCAGGTTCCAGCTCCCCTGTTCTCACCACCACTCCCCATCCCACCATCACCAAAGGAACAAATAATATCAGAGTAAATGTGGTGCCTAACTCCACATCACAAAGTCAGAGAAGTGATATCTTCATGTTCTCCTACTTGGTTAAAGACATAGATAGTAAAAAAAAAAGTTCCATGTTATTTCATGTACGTGTGTAGTTGGGGGAGGGAAGAATCTTGTATTTGAAAAAAATCTATGGCAGGGATGCACAACCCCCAGCCCAGGGGCCAGATCCAGCCCCAAATCAGTGTAATTTGGCCCACAGGGTTCCCCACAGACCCATGGAGAGCTCCATGGGCTGTGGCCCTGTGCACTAGATTGGACACACAGGGCAGTGTGGGGCCCAATGACCTATATATTGGGGCTGGGCAGAGGTGACACTGGCCCCAGAGCCTGATCTTGGCTGGACAGAGGTGGAGCAGGGCCTCTGGAGCCTGATCCTGGCCAAGCCGCGGCAGCATAGCACATGGCCTGGCCTGCAGACTGGTCCATTCAATTGGCCCATGGGGCCACAACTGTGAGCATCAATGATCTGTGGTATAAGAATAAAGCCATACTATGAAAACCAATTCAATTTTCTACTGAAGCAGTTCTGTCAGAAAAATAATCCTAAGCATACATTAACAGTATTTGGAATTTCTGATAAATTCAATTGAGCCTATGTAATCTCTTTGTAAATTATTTATAATGACTTGAATGTTAATACTAGAATTTACTGAAATAAAAAATTCTTGCAGTATCTTCCAAGTAAGGCCAAGATTATTATTTTAAGTTATTTCTAATACCTACTAAACCATACTGAATTAAGCCATAGAAGAAAGGAGCCAGGCAGAAATGTCTTGCTCATGCATTGCAGGCTACCCAAGTTTCCTATCACTGAAATCATTTAGGAAATTAAAGCATATAAATTAGCATCGTTTAGACTTCTGGAGGGCACTGTTTGCTTTGGAATGCACTGAACTGCACAAACTAGCTTTTACAATTATTACTAAAAACATTTTCCTTGGGGGGGAGTACCTGTGGGCCTCAAACATATTTTATGTTCTTTTTAATTATGAATGCAGACTGTACATCTTCTAAATGGCATCCCTATCTAAGGCAATAAAAACTATTTTAAAACTATTTAAAAAAAAGATACAGACATTTGGATCAGAAATGGGAACAAGAGGCATATGATTTCCACGTGCTTAATCATTTTTACAGTCTGCAAAAGGGCAGATGTTTCTAGACTTGGAACTCTTCTTCATTCTGCTTGAGTTCCTATGAAAAGTAGTACTAGCTTATTAAAATAATATTAACATGAATGTTAAGGTCCATTTACCGTTCTTTCTGAGAGAGGTGAAAACTTGTTACTCTGTTTACTTGAATATAAGATGAGCTTCCCTTCCCCCCCTTCCCCAATCAGCATGGGGAAAAGATACCAATCTCATGCAAGGAACCATTATTAAATACACTGCCTATTTTTAAACTGTGGCCAAAAGCAGCATATGCTTATTAATGGAAATCTACTATGGAGTTGATTAAAATGCATCCAATACTGAGCATGACTATAAAACACATGGACCATAATAGCCAAACATATTGATAGGAACCTACACGGCTAGATAGGAAACTACATGGCTAGATTAACCCAGCACATCTGAATAAGATATATGGTAGTGTCCATTGTGCTCAGACTCCCCTTCCCCACACCTCAGTACTGACTCATCTTTAAGTCATGGTAAGCCACTACACTGAATACATTCTGACTTCCTCTTCAGGGCCACAGCTTCCAGTTTCTTCACCAGCCTTAAATGTCTGGCAAACATCACCAAACAGGACTCCAAACAGTTCACCCATATGCCCTCTGTCACCCCTTTTCTCAGCCTGTTGCACGTGATTAGTATGGCCCCACTCTCCATGATGTGGAACTGGACCAGGATGACCTGAACCTCATCTGCATATACATTTTTGGAAGATCCCAGGACTTGTGACAAGAACACCTGGTTCTAGTAATGAATGGGGGGGGGGGCACTAATTAGGACATAGATACTTTGGGGGGAGCAGTATCTAGAGTGGGGCATACTAAGCAATGCTGAGCCATGGGGTAAGCCATGCCCCCGAGTGCTGAGCCATGGCTTAAAATGCTGTTGACTGCTGGGGCCCAGCCCAATGAACTAAATGGTAAAACATGAGCCTTTTGGCTTTGAACTAATACCCTACATGATTTGCCAACTTCATAGAAATCGGAGACTCCTCCCTATCTTGTTCCTGCAGCCATATGGCTGAGGGTAAGTGAAACTCAGGGGCATGTCAACCTCAAGTCTCCGGGCTTGGGCCTGCATGCAGGATGCCTCCCAAAGGATTTGGAAGTATCTGAAGCCCCAGGGTGGGGTGGAGGATACTTGCTGGTAGCAGGGCCACATATGTTTCTTGGATAATTCAAATGTATTTGGACCTGATCTGGCTAATTTAACCTGAGACATGAAAAAATCCTTAAAATAATAATAGTAACAACAATAACAATAATAATAATAATTTGTACTCTACATAAGTAGGTACAAAAGTGCTGTTTAAAGGTTTGTTTATGGAGTACCTGTGCTAAAACAGTTTTAAAAAAAGATAATATGCTTCAATTCATCCCAGTATTTTCAAATTTCCCCCTTACTTCCATGTAGTCAGGGAGAGCAGGGTCTGACAGAGAGGTGAGGGAAGGGCCTCAAGGAGGAAGAAGTGGGGTGGGAGGCAGAGTGTAAGGGGACCACTCGACTCCCCTCCCTCCCCCCAGCCCAAAAATAATTTAGCACTAGCAGTGGGAAGGGGACAAAATCAAGGGAAGCCTACAATAATTACATTCTATACAAAATTATAACAAACTTATACATTTTCTATATAGAGAATCTAATTATTGGGGGGGGTCATCTTATAATCGGGGTCATCTTATATTCAAGTAAATACATATATACACATGCTACACTGTATAGAGGTCTAAATGCATAAGCAAGAATTTTTGCAGGTGATATATTTTACTGAACCAACTGCATTGTTGGGATAGATATAGACAAGCTTTCAGGATAACGATGAGCTTTCAGATATAGACAAGCTTTCTGGCTTAGGGACTGCACCCAGAGAGTGGTGATGGATGGTTCCTTCTTGGCCTGGAGGGAGGTGGGCAGTGAGGTCCCGCAGGGTTCAGTCCTCGGACTGATATTATGTAGTATCTTCATCAGCAATTTGGACAAGGGCGTGGAGAGCACCCTCTCCAAGTTCGCTGATGATACCAAGTTATGGGGCAAAGTTAGTACACCAGAGGGCAGGGAACAGATTCAGGCCGACCTGGACAGATGGATCAATGGGCAGAGAGAAATAGGATGCAATTTAATAATTGCCCCACCTGGGAAGGAGGAATCCCCAGCACAACTATAGGATGGAGGATGAACTTCTCAGCAGCTTGGAGGCAGAGAGGGATCTTGGAGTCATAACTGACTCCAAGATGAACATGAGCCAGCAGTGTAACGAGGCCATCAACAAGGCCAATCGCACCTTGTCATGCATTAGCAGGTGCATGACTAATAGATCAAAAGAGGTGATACTCCCCCTCTATGCGGTACTGGTCAGGCTGCAGTTGGAGTACTGTGTCCAGTTTTGGGCACCGCACTTGAAGAGGGATGCGAGGAATCTTGAGAGGGTCCAGAGGAGGGCCACTCACATGATTAGTGGCCTTTGTGATAGACCCTACGGGGGGAGGTTGAGAGAGCTGAATCTCTTCAGCCTTCACAAGAGACGGCTGAGGGGGATCTTGTGGCCGCCTATAAATTTATTAGGGGAGGTCAACGGGGAATAGGGGAAGCACTGTTCACTAAGGCGCCCCAGGGAGTGACTAGGATTAACGGGTATAAACTAGTTGAGAGTGGATTTAGGTTAGATATTAGGAAGAAATTTTTCACAGTAAGTGTGGCCTTCCCTGGAAGTGTGGCCTGGAATGGGCTTCCAAGAGAGGCGGTGCTTTCACCTAGCTTGGAGGTCTTCAAGAAGAGGCTAGACAGTCACCTGGCTGGGGTCATCTGACCTCAGTCCTCTTTCCTGCCAGGGGCAGGGGCTCGGACACGATGATCCATTGTGGTCCCTTCCAACTCTACAATCCATGAATCTATTGAACTACTTTGTCAGGTCTCTGGGAAAGAACATACACTACAGCAAAGCTAAATAGCATCTACTAGAATGCTAGCATCTGCCAGGGGCCGATTCAAGGGTAGGTACAGTGCTCACTCACACCTCCCTGTTTGGACTACACCACAAAAGCAGCAGCTGGGGAACTTTTTTTAAGTCATCAAAAGAGGTAGGAATTGGCCCCCCTCCCCAGCACTCCTTCCCTTCCCCTCCATGCTCAGTGGCAGCCCCCTTCCCTCCCATTTTCCCTCCCACTGAGAGGAAAAAAAATCTAATACATTTTTCTATTACTATCATCTGTAAAACAGATATGGATTAGACATTGTTAATTAAACAAGCAGGGACCAAATGATAGTCATGGAAGTTTAACTTTATTTTCACTAAATCCAAGAAATACTAAGTTACTAACAGCTGAATTTAACTACACTTCATTTAGTAGGCAGCAGATGTAGGGAGCAGACCAGGAAAGCCAAGGCTGCAACTGAACTCCAGCTAGCTTTGAGCATCAAGGACAATAAGAAGTCCTTTTTCAGATATGTGGGGAGCCGGAGGAAAAGCAGGGGCAACATTGGACCCCTGTTGAACCAGATGGGGCAACTGACAACTGACACCCAGGAAAAAGCCAACCTATTAAATAGGTACTTTGCGTCAGTCTTTCATCAGTCCCATGGGACGCCCATGCCCGCTACAGGGCCGGGAAGTCCAGGTGAGGGTGATCCCCTGCCCTCCATTAATGCTGACTTTCTGAAGGAACATCTTGAGAAGCTGGATACCTTCAAGTCAGCTGGCCCTGACAATCTTCACCCCAGGGTACTCAAGGAGCTGGCGAGCATCATAGCCCAGCCTCTAGCACGGATCTTTGAAAACTCTTGGCGCTCTGGTGTAGTGCCCGAAGACTGGAAGAAGGCCAATGTGGTGCCTATCTTCAAGAAAGGGAGGAAAGTGGATCCGGCTAACTATAGGCCCATCAGCCTGACTTCTATCCCGGGGAAGATCTTAGAAAAGTTTATTAAAGAGGCCATCCTTAATGGACTGGCCGACGCCAACATCTTAAGGGATAGCCAGCACGGGTTTGTTGCGGGTAGGTCTTGCTTGACCAATCTCATTTCCTTCTACGACCAGGTGACCTATCACCTGGACAAGGGAGAAGAGATTGATGTCATATATCTTGACTTCAAAAAAGCCTTCGATCTGGTGTCCCATGATCGCCTCTTGGAGAAACTGGCCAATTGTCGCCTTGGGTCCTCCACGATCCACTGGCTGGAAAATTGGCTCCGGGGTCGGACCCAGAGGGTAGTAATCGATGGAAGTCACTCATCGTGGTGTCCTGTGACCAGTGGGGTCCCCCAAGGCTCTGTCCTTGGACCCATACTGTTCAACATCTTCATTAATGATGTGGACACTGGAGTCAGAAGCGATC
>NW_005842172.1:740408-747443 GCF_000455745.1 Alligator sinensis
CACCCAGCACTCTTCCCTGCCTATGCAGGGGGTCAGACTCGATGATCTCAAGCAAATCCCGGGACGTCTCAAGCAAATCCCGGGACGTCTCTCAAGCAAATCCCGGGACGTCATTCTCCCCCTGTACTCGGCCTTAGTGAGGCCGCAGCTGGAGTACTGTGTCCAGTTTTGGGCTCCACAATTCAAAAAGGATGTGGAGAAGCTTGAGAGAGTCCAGAGAAGAGCCACGCGCATGATCAGAGGTCAGGGAAACAGACCCTATGATGACAGGCTGAGAGCCGTGGGGCTCTTTAGCCTGAAAAAGCGCAGGCTTAGGGGTGATCTGATGGCCACCTACAAGTTTATCAGGGGTGACCACCAGTATCTGGGGGAACGTTTGTTCACCAGAGCGCCCCAAGGGATGACGAGGTCGAATGGTCACAAACTACTTCAAGATCGTTTCAGGCTGGACATAAGGAAGAATTTCTTTACTGTCTGAGCCCCCAAGGTCTGGAACAGCCTGCCACCGGAGGTGGTTCAAGCGCCTTCATTGAACACCTTCAAGATGAAACTGGATGCTTATCTTGCTGGGATCCTATGACCCCAGCTGACTTCCTGCCCTTTGGGCGGGGGGCTGGACTCAATGATCTTCCGAGGTCCCTTCCAGCCCTGATGTCTATGAAATCTATAGTGCTGCTGAATCTAATTTTTATTTATCTAATTCTAAGCCAAATTACTAATACTCTTAAACTCATCTTAAAAGAATATTTTGGATATGACTCTGGAAGCAAGAGAATAACAAGGTTTATAGCTTCTCCAACTTATACTATTATATGATGTAAAGTTTTATACCTTTAGGGTTCAGTTGACAAGTGTCTTCTTAAAAGGCCTACAATTGCTTTACATATGTTTTCAAACCTCTGAATATTAAAAAAAAAATGCATCTAACTCACTTCATGCATCTTAATACTCCTTTGTGTACAGCATTATAGAACTGAAGAACATATTCCTGTGGACATATGTCCCTAAGGGTTGTGTGCTTATAAGCCATCTCAATTTTTTTGAGGCCAGTAAAAGACTTGTTTTTCTTCATAGAAAAGAGAATGAAGAATTTGGTTCCTATTCCTTAAAGTATGGTCCAAGGTTATTTCGACAAGTATGGGTGGATACACTTTTTGACTTGCACAAAATTATTTTGGCTTGTTCCTAAGAGTAAAATGCTACCACTGTTATGCCATTGCTGTGAAGTGGAAAAGCATTCAATGCATTAATATGTAACTGAGCACAGCAAGAAATTCTAGAAGAATTTTCACTGTGAGTTGGGCCAGAATATATAGCGTTATATACTGAATATAAGTTTTCCCAGGCACAACTATGAGCTCACTTTTCTCTTTTAGGGCTCATCTGCGTGTTGCAGTAACCTGAGCTCTTCAAAGAAGACAAGAAGAAAGGTTATCTACATACTTACGTGCCATACCTTTAAAAAACTTTTTTGGGGGAAAAGGAGGCAGAAACAGCTCAACATTAAAACTTTCCTCATTTTTCACCAGGATACTGACCAACAATTCCAAAATGGACCAAAGGGCCAAAATCTTACCAACTCCTGAGATCTGCAAAGCCATCTCTCTGCTAATGACTACATTAAGGATTTCAAGTTTTCAGTAAAAATAACCATATTACATGCAGATATCAAAAGGCCCAGCTACACTCAACTGACATTAATTCCCTTCCTCTCTTTTTTCAGATTTTAGATAATCTTCACAAAGCAGGAGATAAAAAGTGCAAGGGGCATAACAGCTTCTTGTAACACTTCAGCATAAACTCTTCACTTTAATTCTTTAGATAAGGGATGTATTATTCAGGAACTGCAGGCGGGTTTATTAGGAAGGTGACAAATTCCCAGGTCTGATTTGATTTTAATGTAGTAATCATACTGGATAAATCCTAACCCTAGTTTGGTAAAACAGGAAGTAAAACAGAAACTGGATTGGGTCAAGCAAATGAGCTATGCACTAAGTCACCTGATCATAAAGGCTAAGGACAGACATTGAAACAGCTGGAACCTGAATCGATTCAACCTTTGCAGGTTAGTCTAACCTGCCTAGATTGAACCAGTTTGTAACAGCACAGACATTCCCTCTGGACTGAGGAAATATGGACACATGCTTGCAACTGCTCAGGCTAGGTGCTGGGGGGCATTAGAGTGCACCCTCAGCTGCAAGGAAGCTGTGCTGGGGGGGGGGGGGGGGGGGGGGAGGGTGTCCAGTCCCAGCTGAACTGGTCAGAGAGGGGTTTAATTCTATCCCTCTCCCACCAGCAGGGACCTGAGCCAGGTCTGCTGGGCACCCCTCTCACTGCCATGGCCACTGAGGCAGTGGGGGCAGGGAGGGTGGTTATTCTCCCCTCTACCCCCACTGCCTCTGGGAGACCACAGCCGGATCTGCCAGACCCAACTGCCGCCGCTGCCGCTCACTCCCTGCTTGGGGCAAGCAGTGGAATAAGTCCCCTCCACCAGATGCTAGAAGGAGGAATAACCCGTCTCTGCCCCCTCAAGGGCCCAGTCAGCAGGCATCTGCCTGCACCCCTGCCCAGCTGCTGCAGCAGCAAGGGGGCAGCAGCCCCTGTCATAGTGTTGGGGAACGCAAGCCGCTTCCTGGCGAGGGGGTCCCACTGAAGGGCTGGCAGAGCAGTGAGGACTGCGTGTGGCAGCGCTAGGACCCAGAGGGGACCAGAGCCCTCCCCCAGTGTCATGGTCCATAGCAGCTTTCCCCACCCCGCAGTGTGCCCCCTCCCCACCAGCCAGGAAGGGGCTTGTGGCTCTGGGAAACCATGACAGTTGCTCCCCCCTTGCTGCTACAGCAGCTGGGCAGGGGTGGGACCAGATGCCGGCCGGCAGGGTCCTTTAGGCAGGGGGCAGGGAGTGGGGTTATTCCCCCATTTGCCCCCAGGGTACTGCAGCTGGGTCTGCCTGCTTTGGCCTCCACCACTGCTCACTCTGTGCCCAAGGCAAGTGGCAGAATAAGCCCCTTCCTCTGGCATCCAGCGGAAGGGGCTTATTCCACCATTTGCCAAGGGCACAGAAGAAAATACACGGAAGGTTGGGTCCTCTCCTCTTTCACGTACGGGAGGAAAGAGGACAGGTCATGAAGAGCAACACAAGAATTCAGTTAATTTCAGGACCATCTGACTAATTTCCCTTCTGCTTCTACCAGAAGTTCTGTACTGATCCCCGGCACATCACCAGATGGGGATGGGGCCAGGCCTAGCAGCAAAATCTACCTGAAAAAACATGACTGTTGCTACATTATACTTCAAAGAAAAGAGGATCTGCACACCTCCTAATTCATAGCCTCAACAGGTACCACAAAATAAATGGAAAGTTGGATGAAGGAAGAATGATAATTAGGACCAGTTGTCTGACAGGGAGTGGGTACCATGTAGGAAGAAAGGGTATTTTCAGGGGACAGCAGCATAGAAACAATGCATTTTTGCCATGAAGTGTCATGTGGCATGAAACTGTATAATCCCTAAACTCCCCCAGCAGAGACAGCAGCAGCTGCTGAATCACTTCTCTGCTCACTATCTCTTTGATCTTCCATCCTGTCGTCTCTTCCTTTACCCTCTCTCTCAACCTGTTCTGAGTATGTCAACTTTCCTACTCTGAAAGGGAAGGGTAGGGAGAAGAAAGGTTTCCATATTTAGGCTAGATAAGAAGGAGCTGAGTAGGAGGTAAGAGAGCAGTTGCAGCCTCTCAGTGTACTCAGTTACTATTTAGGTTTTTTTCTAATTTAGCTAACCGTTTCTAAAAACCTGAGTGTTTTAAGGTATACAGAAAATACCTACCTAGTGCTAACCCCAAATTATAGAAAAATCAATGCAGTTTCATTTTTCCTTACATGAAAAACCATCAACAGAAAAATCACATTCCAGCAGGTTTGTGAAATATAGTGGCATGCGTTCTTCAGTTTCCTCCTGGTAGATCCTTACAGATAAACTCTACTGTACAGAAACTGCTGCAGTTCAGTAATCTTGGTAAAGTGACATGAATTAAAACAAACAAACAAACAATTACTACACTATCAGGAATGGTCTTTTCTCCACTGGCATGGGATTTAGTCAAATATGAAAACCCTAGAAGACTGCGGACCAGGTTCTAGCCCACTGAAGACCCATGTCCTAAGTCTAGTGCAAAGCAGGGAACCATAATGTTGTCTTCATTCCCAGAGTGGAGTTATCTCCACATGGTGTAGAGCTTCCCCCATTTATTTAATTAAAGCAAACCAACAAACAAAACAACCAAAACCAGTATCCAGATCTAAGTACATGTTCTAGATGATCATGATCTAGGTGCATGATCTAGACTGTTCTGTTCCTTAATTAAGCGCTGCTTTGATCCAAGAATACGTGTCCAGATTAACGAAAGCATAATTACTTTATACAACTCTTCCTCGGGGTTTAATTACACGACTCTGAAATGGACCCTTTAATGGAGACTGCTGTTTTGCAGTTTAATTAATTCATTTCTCCTTAATGTTCAGCAGATTGCAGTCTATTCATTATAAGCTAGAGGGTTATCCAAGCCATAAAAGGGACCTGGCTAAACAAGGATTTTCCAGAATAAAAATAAGCTGCAATAGTTTGTATCCGATGTATCTTATTGTAGCTACAGTCAATGTATTAGCCTAAATCCTTTTTATTTCAAATAGAAGAGGAATTTACCTAGTAATATTTATAACATAATGCCATCTTTATGAGCAGATTGTCCACCTGTCACAGAGCACTCAGGGGCTCTGTGCCTGAAGAGGTGAAAACTGTTAAAGAAGGAGCCCTAGCAGTGGCTAAGGAGCGCAGCTGTGGGTTGCCGGGGCAACCAGGGAAGATCAGCTGACCAGAGGGGGCAGGGCCTGGCCCTTATAAAGCCCAAGGAGCTGAAACCAGGGGCAGTTCACTGCCAGCAGCCAGAGGGGCAGGAGCTCCCTAAGGCAGGAGGTGAGGAAAAGCCTGACCGTAGCAACAGCTTATGGCAGATCTCAGAGGCTTGAGCAACATTGTTTTAGCCAGGCGGCTTCCATTTATGTTACAGCCCAGGGGCTTTTTGTTTTGTTGTTGTTGTTGTTGTTTAGACTGGTGGTTTGGGTGAGGCTATTGGGGGTTGGAGGAGGCCTTATAGGGACCCACAGCAGTGTGGGGCCCTAGCACCAGTGAGGGCGCAGTATCCTCATAGGAGACCCACAGTACCGTGGGGATCCAGGTGCCAGTAGGGGCACAGCATACGGGGGGATAGACCCCAGCTTCATAGAGGGGCATTTGAGGAAGCCCAACATGGGCATAGCGAGCCCCAGAGAGGGGGCAGTATTGTTAGGAAACCCAGCGTGGGCATAGCGAGCCCCAAAGAAAGGGGGGGGAGAATGGCAGCACTTTTAAGGGGTCCAAGTTGGACATGGTGAGCCTCAGACAGGGGGCAGCATTTTGAGAGGCCCAGGTGGGGGCACGGCGAGCCCCAGAGGGGTGGGGCACGTGATTGAAGCCCCAGTTTGGACACTGGGAGCCCCTGATAAGGGGCCACCTTGTAGGGAGGCCCAAGTTGGACCCAGAACACCCAGGAGGGGGCAGCAAAGGATAGCGACAACGGTGATTACACCTGCGAGGCTTGGGCTGCGGTACTGGGGAGGAAAGAAGCTGCAGATAGCGCCCCCTGGCAACGGGGCTGGAGAATGGCAGGCCCCCCTTAATTAATATCAAATAATTAATTAACATCAAGGCATAGCAGGCGAGAAGGTGGTTGGTTGCCGCAGGAACAGGGGAGCGGGTCACAGTTTGACTAAGTTCTGGAACAGTACCTGTTACACCACCCTTTGCTAGTATTTTACATAGAAAATAACATAGACAGAGCAGTGACTGAAACAGCAAGTTAGTGCATAATTTTCACAGCAAGCAAGACACTGGCATATACAACAGCCTGTCAGTGCATAATGAGAGTAAAATGCAAATTAGTGTCAAAAGCTGGATATCAGAATATCACTGCAGAAGCCATTATGCTTACTATGGGGAAGCCTTGTGACTCTTTCCAACAAGTCAATTCTACTAGAAATAAAAGGAGCAAACAGATCTTGGTTTTACATCCTCTTTCTAATTTATTTTCATTTATTTTAATCATTAATGTTACCATTACAAAAGGAATTCAGATATGACATTTAAATAGCATTGAATTTACTTCACTAGATTCTGGGCTCAGTCTTTAAATGGCATTTCTTCTGCAAGATACTTGGTGTGAGTGTGCACATGATGATTACCTCTTGATAGGTAGTTGGCTACAGCAGGTGACACTGCAGTGCTTTACCATAAAGGGGAACCAGTAATTGCTTTCATATTTTACCTAAATGATTACTCTCAAAAGAAATTCACTAGAGCTGCAGATACTTAACTCATACCCTGGTGTAACTTAATTCACTCCACTGGGAATGTTTAACTTGTGCTAAAATAAATGTGACTACCTGGAACCTTTCTTCCCCTTGGCTGAATAAGGCTGACATGTCTTAGCTGGATATCTGTTAACCTGAGCTACTAGATATTTGCATGGGTATAATAAGGATCCCCCTTCTATTAAGTGTCTAAAGGTGTGAACAGTGTCAAACTTGGGTCCCACAAGCTGGATCCAAACTGCAGAGCTTCTTAAGGTCCAGATGACCTGCAAGTGGTATTGTTAATCCCCCTGGCTGCTGGAGCTGCTGTTTCAAGCATGACTCTGGAACACAGGAAGTTAACTCCTGCTGATCACCTTTTCCTGACAATTTTAGTCACCCAGGTTGACTAACAACCCTGATTTCAGTGGCAGGGGAGGTGAGCAATATTTACTCCCTGGAGTTAGTAATTACAGTAAAGATATGACAGTGGAGAGTTTCTATTGGTGCCCTATGAGGCAAGGGCTGGAATAAAGTTTCATATTGTAACTATGTGAGCTTTCTTTTTCTGAAAGGAAAAGCAGAGATCTTGAAATTTGCTCTTAACAACCACCAAGCTTTCTCTCCCTCTGCCCAAACACAAGCACACACTCTT
>NW_005842172.1:747453-748305 GCF_000455745.1 Alligator sinensis
TTCTGGGTAATGTCTGCCAAGAGGCCTCTCCTGCATGAAATATTACAATAAGAACTGGCACTCAAATAGGGTTGCCAACTCTGACTGAAGCTATTCTGGGATTTTTGTTTCTTAAAATATCCTATTAAAATTTCCCAGATTGCTTTCAATAGTCACCCAGAGATCAATGCCAATTCTAACAGACTCCCAGCCAATCTGGGAGGGTTGGCAACCCTACATTCAAAGCCTTTCCAAATAATGTAATTTGCACATGTATTCCAGCTCACAGGAAGGGAGATTCAAGCAGCTGCAGCACCACATGAAGAAACCTGCTCTCTGCCCCCCGTGCTATTGAGGCAGTTTTCCCAAAGCCCCTGTAATGCAAAATACATAAACAACACTGGCATCAATGATTCCTCCAACCCCTAAGCCTGCAGTCAGGCTCCCTCATGCTTGCTTATACCTTCGGTCCCTCAGATGCTGTCTCTTCTGGCTGCCCAGCAGCCTAGCCTCAATGTGATAGGTCATTTTCCTGATATTTATGCTACATACCACAAAATATAAAATAATGCCACTTATTACCCATTTTACACCATTTGGCTAGGGACAGAAATTACACATAAGCAACCAGACACTGGTTCAAATCTGTAATACAACAGAAGTTCAGTGCACATAAATCACTTTCAAAATGGCTGAAATGGATTTAAGATAAACCTGGATGGATGTAGTATTAGACTTAACTGATTTAGGTTAAATCAGTTTATTTAACTTCTGTCCCAGATCCCCTCGAACTCGCAGTCCATCAGCATACCAAGATATGTTGTACCTCCCCTATAAGCCCCCCCCCCCCCCCCCCCCCCCCCCCCGCGGGGG
>NW_005842172.1:748336-771552 GCF_000455745.1 Alligator sinensis
TGGCCCAAGCTGTCTGTGTGCTTTGTCGCCTCCTGGCTTTTGGCCTGGGCCACTACAGGTACGTGCCTGCATTTTCAGAATCAAAAGTGAATGTCTGTTCACTTGCTTATCAGTTCAGTCTATTCAGTTTAGACTTAACCTGCAAAGACTGAATCAATTCAGCCTCAGGCTTTTTGACAGTCTGTACTTACTACGTATAGCTGCTGCTACTCCTTTCTCAAATCTTAGCTACATAATAGGTCATACACAATCTTTTGAACCAGTTTTTTAAAACAATGCTGCTCCACTCATATCCATAACTTTGGACTAGATTATTTCATTGATTCCAATGAAAAAAGACATTAAAATGATGGCACAACAATGTCCATTTTGTTTATGCTTGACTTACTTGCCAAGAGTCAGATTATGATTTAGACTAATGTAGCCACCCAGAGTATAATTCCTCTATCTTCTGTAATCACAAGAGTGTACTCTACATCATGGTTTAGGCATAGAAAGGGTTCTAGGTGCAGAGCCCCCAAAAGCAAAAGGAGAGGGTGCCTCAGCTCCACCATTTCAATCCATCAGCCAGCAGAGTTGGCTATTCAAGGAGGAAGAAACCTACACTTTCATACACTGCTGCAACAAATTACTTTTCTTTGGGAATGAGGGAAGGATCATGGTGGGTATGGTAAATCTGTCTGTTCAGGGATAAATCTACAGGTTTAAACTAGTCCTAAATGAAGATATTTATCCAAGTAATAGCTATACTCTCATCTAAATTTCCCTTTTATGGGACAAACTGTGCCACTCTGACTCATGCTGAGTGGTATCTTACTTCTACATCAGACATATTGATTTCAGTGGTAAAGTACAATCTAAGACATGTAAGTACATTGAATCTGGCCAGTGACACTTTTGTTCTGATACTACAGATCTAGCCAGCATATTTGGTCAGCAAAGAGAATGCAATTTCTCTCACAGTTCCTGTTCCCAGAAGTGGCCTGACATCACTGATGAGATCCTTGATGATGCAAATTAGTCATAAACAAGAATTGTATTATGTTATGTGGGAGCAACAGTTCAAAAGAACACAGGTTAATTTTATTCTGTGGAATGATACAGTATTAGAAGAGAAAAAATAATACTTCCTTCCTTCCAAAAGATTTTTCTAGCAGTGAAGTAACACTTAAAATAATTTTAAAAAGTGATACTGCTATGTAATTTAAAATGTATAATGTGATCAAACGACAGAAATAATAATTAATTTATATTACCATGCTAATATAAATGGGCCTAATCACATATGCAGACAAATACATCTTATCCTACAAGTATTCCTCTGACAGAAGGGTGGTAAGGATGATAGAAATTGGCAGAAGGAAGACAGAAATGTAGTTCTACTGTTTCACAACAATGTCACTCCATCCCTTTGTATCAGGCTTGTTGAATCAGTTCCTTGATTGCTAGTTATTTAAAAAACATCATGAACAAGAACAACAAAATCTGAGCATTTCATACAAAATATTAGACATTTTGGACTAAATCCAAATTGACTCTTTAGTTCCTTCCACTACCTAGTATTTAGGCACCTTGAGCCAGATTCTAAAAGGCACCCATCCTAGTGATGTTAGGCTTTGACCTGTCTAAAATGTAGACATGTACACCCATAACTGGAATTGAAAAAGAAGAGTTAGACATCAAAACCCTACTAAATGAAGGGTTACACATTCTGAGGCTCCATAGATTGAACAGGGACACCTAAGCATATCTGGCCAGGATTTACAGCAGCCAACATATCATGGAGGAGGAGGAATGGCCCAGCCCATAAGAAATGAGGACGTGGGGTGAAGTCTGAGAAAAGCAGAGGAGTAACAGCTGACAAATTCCTTCTCCTAAAATTAGGTGGCATATATGCAGTTCCCTTCATCCTTTGATTTGTTTGTTGCTAATCAGTTGAAATTAAGTGGTGTAAATTTACCCTGATTAGCATGGGTGAATTAATTCACTTCTAAACTAAACTAAGCATAAGTATATGGATTGCAATTAATATTATGTATGGTCTGAATGTCTCTACCAATATCACCAAGGCCACAGTCCTAGAGTTTTCTTTAGTCAAACTTATGAGAAGGGTTGAAATGGGCTTTTTTATTATTATACCATCTATGTTACTTTTCCCACAAGATTTTCATGTCCTATTCCATTTTCCTTTTTTGTTTTCTTTGTTTTTGGTTTTTCCTTGGGCGGGGGTTCCCCCCACTGGAAAACAGAAGTGGCCACATGCTCTGAAGAGGAGCTCAAACTAAGCTCACCTTTTGTTAAAAAAAACAACAACCTATGTTTCCCATGGAAATGCTTCTGAACTGGCCCTCAAAAAGCAGAACATCAATAATGTAAGTGAACTACAAATATTGTAAGTGAACTACAAACTGCAAGAGTTCTAGATTTTTGTACTACAAACTGCAAGAGCACTTATATCCATGCTTCTGTGACAGCCGAACACTAAGGAGACAATCAGATTGCTGGAAAAGTACTGAGTATGCCTAGGAAACCAGCCAAGTCACTGCCTCGGTGCTACTAGCTAGACACGGATGCGTCTTAACCCCTGCTTCTCTGTGGAGCTCAGGCATCTAATCAGAACTACATAATAGGTGCCTCCATCCTCTCAAGATCTGGAGCAACTTGAGGGTTGATAGCTACCTGAACCAGGATGCCTACCTGACAAAAGCATTGAGTTTAGTATAGAGTAAGAAGTGCCACAGAGCTATGTTTCTTGCTTGCTAGACTGTTTATGTATTTTACATTATAAAGTAATTGGTTAAAACCAGAACTAACTAAAAAAGTGCCTTCATCACAGAATCAGAGTCATAGGCCACAGTCAGGCTGTATCTTGCTTGCTTGCTCTCCTTTTAGCCCCATGACTTTGACCATTTGATTTCCTAGAAGTCCAACTTCAATAAGCAATTCAAATTAATCTGTAGTTTAGTGGTTAGGTTGTTTCACCTGGAAAGCAAGAAATGTAGGTCTGAATCCTCTCAGGCTACTGAGGACCTAAAACCTAGGTCTGTTACTTTTTTGACACATGTTCTAGTCCAGTGGTGCTCAATCTTTTGGCCCTGCAGGCCAGATAAGGAGCATAGGGCTGGTCTGTAGGTCAGATTGGGCTCCCATGCCAGGATTGTGCAATGTGCTGTCCCTATCTGGCCCTCACACCTGGATCTGACCCCATGCAGTCTCAGACGGGCACCACACCACAGGTTGAGCACTAGGGATCTCCCCTTCTCCGCCCCCTCCCTCCACGCAGGATTCAGGCATTAGCACCCTGCACTGCCCCCCTGCATCAGAATTGGGCTCCAGGGCCCTGCACCACCCAACCACCCCCCCATGCTGGGATCAGACTTTCAGGCGCTGTGCCACCACTGCATGCAGGGACCAGGCCTTGCTCTATATGCCCTGTCCACTGCATAGGGTCATGCAATCCAGCCTGTGGAGCTCCCCAGGGGTTTAAAAATGTGGCAGCAGGGGAGTGCCACTGCTTCCTCCCCTCCCCACACCAAATTTTGGAGCCATGGGTAGCCCCATAGGCCAAAACATGGGCTGAATTTGGCCCACAAACCAGGGATTTACCACCCCTGTTCTAATCAACAGCCTAGTTTGCAAAAGGTGGGCATGATAAGCATTATCTCCTCCTCTGGCACTTGTGTTTTGTAACGAAAGCATCCATGCCATCAGCATCAAACAGCTGCTGAGTTTGCTTTGTGCCTACTTAAGGAATTAGGGACTTAGTTTACGTACCTCTTAGCATCAGTAGGAATCACATCAAACTTAGGCATTTGATCCATAAACTGGCAATCTGGATTGCTTCTCAACTTGTGCAGTAGCCAAAGCCTAGCTGCTTTAGGTCTCTTTTCAGACCAAAATGGAGGCACCTGATGAATGGTAGCACCTAAATGTTTTTGGGGCTGCTGATGAAGGATTAACCTGATCACTTTTTGTGACTTATGCGACTAAAACTCCGTCTAAATCCCCCTGCGTGTTCCCTGGTGGACCTGGAGTACTTTCGGTCCACTTCTGCGTTCACCGCTGAGCATGTGGGGGGTCTCCGTGCTCCTGTGGAACACTCCATCCGCCCCAACATCACAGCGTTCATGACCTGTGCCTGGTACCTCGAGGTATGTAGAAAAAACCCGCACACACAAAACTTCACACACCCCTAAGCAGCAGTCCCATCCTCTATTAAATCTACTTTACATATAGGTTTGGCCATGCCTTCTACTCCCTCTGATACTGATCAGGCTTATGCAAAACTTCCCCCAGTAAACGTTTGTCAATATTATTATACACCTAAGAAAACTTTCAGCTTTGACAAATAAAATCAAAATCTTCCAACAAAAAGTGTTAGCAAAAAGTTCCCAAACAACACAAATGGCAATATATTCCATTAACAATTATATCCAATGCTGCCTATAATGATTTAAAATTTGCTTTCTGTAATACTGAGGGTCATTTAAGCAGTAGTAAATAAATTAGGGAAGAATATAATTTCATGAGACCAAATATCTCAAATGTGCTACCTGTAGAGCTATTTGCATTGGATTTGTCAGAGGGACTAACAGTACTTTGTTTATCGATAAAGTGAAAATGTCCATTTCATTTGAAAAGACTGCTCAGATTTATGCCATATAAACCAGATTTCCATCAAAGATTTCCAATATCCTTTTGAGCTATTTTGAACAGCACTTTCAAGGCATAATCTTAGCATATTACCTTTCCAATAGAAAAGAAACTTACTTTCCATTACAATTGCATTTTTAGAAATGCTGCAGGCAACCGTAATAAATGAAAATCCCGATTTCTTAATGCTAAACCAGAAAGCTGCTTGCTTAACAATTTTCAGAAAAATTTCAGATAATCCAAAGAAACTAAAAACTGCATTTTCTTTTAGCTTTTTTAATTAAAAAAGATAAACAAATTGTGATGAAGTTATGCATTATGAGATACTCTTTCATTTTCCCTGTTTCTGATGGCAACTTTTACTTTCAATTAAAAGGCAAAGGATGATTGACACAGCGTTCAAGTTTGCATAAGTGACAATGAAGAAATTGAGATGGATTTTATGGATGGGAAGAAAGACACTTCATGTGTCTTCACTATTGCTGCTGCTAGGTCAGATCTGGCCTGCCAATGGGCTGGATCTGGTCCGCAGGGGGCGCTCACCAATTGATTGGATCTAGCCTGTGGCTGCCCCCACAGCACTCTGCATGATCCTGCCTGTGTCCGCTAGCCCTGGCCACTCTGCACAGCTTCTGGAAGGGCTGCTCTTGGTGCGGCTGCAGCTGCCCAGGTGCTGCTTGGCTCCCCTTGCCTCCAGTATTGCCTGCTCCTGTCCCTGCTACATAACTCCAGGTGTCAGGGAAACTGCACCTGTGGGGCTCCTGCACCAGTGCATGGGACTCTGGCTCCAGCTCTCAGCTGCCTTACACTCACTCCACTCACCTGGCAGAACGAGCAGCCACCTGTGAGTGGCCAAGCAAGTGGAAGGCAGCTGGGAGCTGGAGGCGCAGCCCTGTGCCTGGAGGCAGGAGCCACCTGGCTGAAGCTTCCAAGCCCAGAGTTGCACAGCAGGGGCAGGAGCAGAAGGAGTAGGAGCCACTGGATGTGAGGAGAACTGAGTAGTACCTGGATGGCTGCAGCCACACAGGGAGCAGCCCAATCAGTAAGCTGTGCACACAGAGCCAGCAGTTGGAAGAGCAGTGTGGGCTGCCCTGGGTGGGAGTGGTCAAGGCTTGGCCCCATGCAGAGCACTATGCGGGCAGCCACAGACCACATCACATAGGTGAGTTCTTCTGCACGTGCCCCCTACCCCCCCCTCCTATCTCCCTCCCTCCCCTCATGCCCAGCTGGCTCTCAGAACCTGGACCCCAGGACCTAATACCCAGGCAGCACTCCACATGCACAAATATACACATGCCCCACCTATACCTCCCTTCATACGGCCTTCCCACCCCCTCTCAAAGGGTAGGGGCATGAAGGGAGCAAATCATGGGTCTGCCCTGGGCGTCAGTGCTGCTCGCAGAACTGGGGCAAAAGCAACAGAAACCTTGTGGTAGAGGTGATATCTTTTATTAGACCAACTAGATAGTTGCAAAGAAATTCTTCATTTGCAAGCTTTCAGGCTCACTTTCTTTTGAAATGAAAACTTCATAATTTTACAAAAAAGAAGCAAAATTCAACACCCTGAGACCTGGGTGCAAACACCTCTGATCCAGCATTTTGTTCAAGCCAAATTTATGTACTTGCAGAGCAGCTTCACCATAACAGAACTTCCTTACCCAGAAGAACCATTCCATCACCAGTCCACCTGTGCAATACGAAACAGCTTAACATGAAAGAAGCAAAATTCAACATCCTGCTTGCTGTCAAACACCTCTGAGGTAAACAGACTACTCCAAATTTTATCCAAGGCTAATTTGCATAAAATGAACTTTTCCACCAAAAAGAACTTATATGACCATCCAGCTCTCCTGTGCAATATCAAATTTCATTTCTACCTGGAAGAAATTTTACTGTCTTTGCATTCTCCTTTGCCTGAGGAAGAGCGCATGAGCCTAAAAGCTTGCAAATAAAGAAAGTTTTTTTGCAACTCTCTAGTTGGTCTAATAAAAGATATTGCCTCTACCACAAGATTTCTAACTGCTTTTGCGTTTAGACCAACACAGTTACAACCTACGTAAACTTGACTATGACATGAAAGGCAAAGTGAGGTTTAAGGAGTGACAAACAGTGATTGTCGCATCGAGTTTGCAGAAAAAATGCTGTTTAAATTTCTAAATGCAGCACAAATGGAGCAGCCTTATCAAAACTTTCTCCAGTTACTGGATATCTTGTTTTAAAATCAGTAGTGTATAATACACATGAATATTAAAAACGATCACCCCATCCCTGTGACCAAGGAACACGGCTATTATCTTATTCCAAGAGAATGTAATTAAATGAGATGTAAGTTTAGATAGCTAAGACATAAATCACAGCAAAACAGCATGATCCATAACCAGCTCCAACTTTTGAGATTAAGGGAGACCCTAACAATGTGGTATTTTCCAATTTAGTTAATAAATTTCCATGGAATTAAATTGTAGAATCAAGTATTGGTAGCTATTTTTCCTTTTACCCTTCTTGTTCCTTTATAGCTGTTACTGCTCTCTGCAAAGGTAGCTTTCTTCTTCCAGGAATTTGAATTATTTTGCAACATTACAAACATTATGATGTAACCAGTGATAAAAACTGGAGGACAGCTCTCCTCCAGAAAAGGTAAAATACACTCTGGAATCAAGAATTATGTGGAATGAATCACTCCATGGTTCTCACTGGAGCTGTCATTTAGTCAAGCCCAGGCTATGTTTCTTTTGAAGTAAACAAGAAACATGTAGTGCTATTAAATAGTAAAATTTGTCAATGTAATATACTAATTTAAAGAAAAATAAAAGCATTCTTTTTTATTTGCACTTTCATAGGGCTTAGTTATGACATAGAGCCTCCAAGCTATAGTGGAGCTGCTACAGAACCACACTGCTTCAGTGATTCAGTTTGCACTGCACTTGACTTAACACAGACACACTCAAGTGCGACTGCCAACAAATCATCACATTATTGGGAAAAATGAGAGACAAAAGATTAGATTTTAACATGAGTTCAGTTTTATGAAGTTTAATGTATAAAAACCATGAATGCAGATACAAATATATTTACCAATGTAATATATCAAGGGTTGGTTCTGATACATTCAACATCAGTTTCATTCATAAAAAGTACCTGTCTCCTCTTGGTGCTTGAAAAATACCATGTACCTGTCTTAATTAAGAGTTTAAAAGGGTAAATAACAAGTACAAATCCCAAGCCTTCCATCTGTTATAAAACGTTTTATCCAGTTTTTCCTTCTGTTATAAGAGAATAATTTTAACAGTCAAGCCAGAGACTAGTAGTGATACTTCATGTCAATTTTTATTGTTGCTTACATCAGGTTGTCCCTACTATTAGCTTGAACTATGACAAAGGGTTGCTAGTTCTATCAGCCAAATACTAACGTTTTTTCTAATGATGTTACTGAAGCCAATTTCAATCATAGGTTAGTAAAAGTTGAGAAGAGTTCAATGTCGGGCCAACAGCAGTTGTCAGGCCTCAATCCTGCAAGCAGTTATGCATCTATTTAACTTTATGAACATGCGTAGTTGCGTTGAAGTAAATTAAACTATTCATACAAGACAATTTAAAATATCTGCATGAGCACCTGCAGGGATTATGTGAAATGAATCACTCCATGTTTCTCATTGGAGCTGTCATTTAGTCAAGCCCTAGAGTGTAATTCAATAGCAGAAAGAAATGACAACATTGAGCTGAATGGCTACATTGCAGAGCTCTATAGAATAAGACAGAAAATATGGTCTAATCTTTCTGGGACACAGAAGATCTGGATTGTGGGTCTGATTTAACCCCAGGGAATCTAGCAAAAGCCTTTTCATTGTCATTAATATAATTTTGATAGTCTTATGATCACTTGTCTTTTAAGGTAGGTAAAATACTTTGGTAGGAAGTGCAAAACATGGAACATTTAATGGTATTCATTCATTTATTTTTGAGGGCAATATCCAGGCAAATCAACAGGCTAGATGAATTACATGTTGGAGGCAAATGTTTATCTCTAGCTCAAAAAGTACAGAAAAGTCTTTTTTTTCCCCTTTGTTCTTAAGTTTAACCTGCCTATTATAACTCTGAAATACTAAGAAGAAAGAAAGGTAGAAATAAGGATGAACAGAATATCAGGATAAGTCAGAAGCAAGTAAACAGGTTTCATTTTGTGATTTTTCTAACATAACATACAGACTACATTCACTTCCAAAAGAGGTGACACTTTTTCATTAAGGATATAGAGAAACAGATGCTTCCAAAATTGTAGTTTTCTACATTTCAGAAAAAAATAAGCTCTATTATTATGCGTAGGTGATTTTTTTTCATTTAAAAATCACTTTAGGTGGTTAAACCTTTCTTAAATTTAGAAATTAATTTGATTTTGACTAACAATCTGGCATTTGGATAGGATTTTATGACTCACCAAAACAATTCCTCCTGCAGCTTCCTGGCAAAAATCAATCCAGCAAAATCAATTTATACTTCTCTGAAAGAGACTGTACTTCTGATTGTGGTGATAGCAAATATTACAGTTCTCCTGTAGCAGGTGCTTATCACAACTTGGATTTTCATTTCTTTCTTTATCAAAGCAACATGCTGGATTTAGTTTGGCAAAAAGCCTTGGTGAAAAGGTTCTCTCTCCCTCTTTTGCTACATTTAATGAATTTTCTAATAAAAAATGTCAGCTGTTGCTGAAGTGTAATGAATAACATTTCTTAATCTAAATCCCCCTTAGTTTTAAATGATCACTCTTAATTTCAGTTGCTTTTCATTTTATTAGTAGCAAATTATTTAGAAACAAAATGTGTTTCCATTTGTGTTTTTATAGTATTTTGAATTCCAGATAATATGCATCTCCTAAATGTATTGGCCACATTCTCTGCTGGGTTAAACTAGTTTTTTTCCCCCAGTTCACACCAGGACAGACTGGATATATAAATTCATCTAGAATTCCACCTGATGATAATTATATATTTTATAACAAAATGCACACAATTCAAATTTCTGTGATCATGGTACAGATTATTAACTTTTTGGACTTTTTCAACTACAATAGCATAATATGCTACCTGCTAATACTAATGGCCTTTACCTATTAATACTAATACTATTTTAACCTGATTAAATATAATAGTCTGAAATATACCCCCTTAATTAAAATTAGACAAAACATAAAAGATGAGCACATGGCTGCTAAGGGGCTAGCCTGGGGCTGTGCTCCAAGCCGCAGGTTGCAGTGTGGATGGAGACTGTCAGTACGAAGCAAAAGGTAAGGGGTAAGGTGGGGTGAGGGGGAGAACAGGGAGCAGACACTGGAAAGGGCTGGGGAGCAGACAATGGGAGGGAGGAGGAGGGAGCAGCTGAAGCTGAGGAGAGAGGAAAGGTGGGGAGCAGTAGCTGAGGGAGAGAGGGAAGAAGGTGAGCTGAGGCTGGGGGAGAGGGGCAAAAGGTGGAGCAGAGATGGAAGGGAAGGGGGCCTAAGTCTGTTTTAGAGGGCAGGCAGAGGGGGCAGGTACAAGCAGTAGGCAAGTTTTTGACCTGCCCCCACCCCACCCCTTGCAGCAGTGAGAGGAATGAATTAAAAATGACCCTCCAATAACTGAATTCTATACATGGAAAAATTATAACACATTGGCCACCCTTAAGGTGACATAAGGAAATTAACATTGCAATAGTCACCATATTTAAGGTCCATTAAGGACAGGCCTACACATGCCTATCCTTAATGTGCCTTAAATATGGCAACTTGGGGCGATCTGAGAGTAAACCTGATACCTGCATAAAGGTATCAGCTCAGCTCCCCCGTGAGAAAGCGGGCAGACTGGATCTGTGTCTACCCCAGTGCCAGGCATGGCATTGCCTGCTCTAGCCTGCGCAGCTTTCTCCTGACCCTTCTAATCAATTCGGAGAGATTCAGAGATTTGGACATAGACACAACTTTAAATGTTTTTTCTAGTTCTCTCTAGGTAGCAGGGGCTCGTGACTGCTGCGATGCTAAGGGCTCCCTGGCATGCTCGGCAGCAGACCCAGAAGTGGACAGGAAGCACTTCCAGTTCACTTCCAGGTTTGCCAGGGAGCACACTGGAGAGCCCCCCATACCCCCCCCCCCCCTTGGTGACTGGGGCCTCCTGGGTCTGGGGGGTGGGTCTGAGGGGGGCACCCTGGGTCTCCCCATGGCCAATCACCAAGCCAGGAGGGTGTGGAGCCCCCCCTTGTGCTCCCTGGCAGACCCAGAAGTACTTCTGGTCCACTTCTGGGTTCACAGCCAACCACATGGAGGGTGTGTCCCATCCCCCCTGTGCACTCCTATGGGACACTCCATGCGCCCCAGCATCACAGCATTCACAAGCTGCGCTGGTACCTCAAGGTATATAGAAAAAACATGTAAAGCTGTGTCTATGTTTGAATTGCTGATACTCCAAATTAGCATCGAATTTTCAGATTCGGCTGAATCGAATCAGGGACAGTGATCCAAATCAATTAACCGAATCACTGTCCTTGATTTGAGGCAAATCCAAATCCAAATTGAATAGGACCCACTTCGCACACCCCTACTGGCTAGTCAGAGTAGATCTGGCTGCCATCTAGGCTCCACATGCCCTGGCTGCCATCACTGCAGACCTAGGATCGTCGGGCCTCCAAGGGAAGGATGCTAGGGCCATCCCAAGTGCTGGTCCCAGCCTCCCCTACCCCTCCTGGGACAATTTGCCACAGTGCACGTACGGGGATGTGCCTAGGGGACAAGTAGCAGCAGCACAAATATGTGCTGCTATTATTTGTCCTATGGAAACTCACATGTATGTTCATCGGGACATGCCCCAGGGATTTCTATTAAAATTTGGGGGTTCATCTTGTGAATCATTTTTGCACACCTACCAGTGCTAACATTGCATGGTACACTGTAGAGCCCTTCAGCAGATTTCAAGGCACTTAACTCTTAGGCAAATTGGTCCTAGAATTAGGAAAGTGGTCAGTGTCTTATGAACAGTGGGAAAATTAGCTTGACTAGACCGGTAGGTCTTGTCTGAAATCTTAAAGAGAATCTTCTACTCTTCGGCTGCTGTTTAAGAAGCTGCACAGAAGTAGAGACCCCAAGTCCTTGAATGATCAACTACTACATGAATGCATACCAGCCACTTTTAATGGATGTCAGTAGATCTGCCCCTTGAGATGCCAAGTCCATCAGGGATGTGCTGTCCGTAATGTTACCAAAAAACCCCAATGGTTTGGCATTTTCATAAAAACAATTTTGCTCCCACACATCTCATCTAAATTGAGAGAACTTGAATTTTTTTCTTACAACAGAACTGAAATAGCCCAAAAAATCATCTTTTGATATAGCAACAACCAGAAATCTAGATGAACATTAATATGTTTCATCATAACTAATGTAACGACTTTTTGTGAGATGCTATAAGAAACATGTAATCTAAGACCCTCTATAACATGGAAGTATCACAAGCAATATCCATTTCCTACAATATTTGAGGAGAAAAGCAAGGAAAAGCACCTACAACATTTGGAATAGTTAATTTATACATTGTTTGTTTATGGAAGTCTCCTAGAACACAACCCAGATAATATCTTTGTACACCTCATGGAAGGGTAAGCATACTTACATTTCTGGGAATTTAAAATACCATATTTTACCATGTACAAGTCAACACCATGTATAAAAGTCAACCCAGTATTGCTGATAAAAAAGTTAAGATTTTTATAGATCCAGTGTATAAGTTAACCCCGCCACTGTGGCCAGAGTCTGTAAGCCACAGCTGCAGCCAGGCGGACAGCAGCAGAGCTCAGCATAGAGACTGCGAGTGGCTGCTGCCCAGGAAGTGCTGCTTGCTCCTGCCACTCTGTGCCCTCTTGCTGCTGGCAGCAGGCAGCAGCATTGCAGCTCCTGCTGCAGGGGAGTGGGGCTGGGTGTAAAGCAGGGGAGGGTGCTCACTGGGGGCACAGGTTTAAGTCCCTGCTCCAACATGACCCTGGCTGGCAGTGCCTGAGCCTTATGCATCATGCCAGGGGTGCCCATGCCCCTTCCTGCGCTGCTGCAGGTGTGCAGCGGGTGGGGCCACTGTGGGCATCCCATGGCCTGTGCCTGAGGCTGTGCTGCTAGCCAGGCATTGGCACAGGTGCTGCCAGCTTCACACCCCCACACAGAATGCAGTGCCTCCTACCGCCTCCTCCCCTGGGCAGGAATGTACCTGGGACCTCTGACTCAGCCACCCTCTGGGCTCTGGCCAAATGCCCTCTGTCAGGCCAGGCTGTGGGGCTGCCCCCCACTCCTCCACCTTGGCAGAACTTTGGTGGCACCCTGGCTGGTTGGAGGTGCTGGCTCCCCCAGCTCAGCACCCCCCACCTTTGTTGTCCCCGGCACTGTGCTGTGCCCCGGTTGCAGCAGGAGGCCGACATTGGGCCCGTCAGGTGGCGGTTCCACCCCGCTGGCCACAGTTCAGCTGAAGTATTGATATGATGTATAAGTAGAGTTAGAAATTTAAGGGTAATATTGTGGCTTTAAACCTAGACTTATACACCAAGAAATATGGTAGTTTCAGAGCCAGTATGACCCCCCAGCCCCAAATCTAATCTAGCTAATTGTCCACTGAAAATGTTTCAAAAACTGATTCCTATCAGGAGTCAAGCAGATGGAACCATACAGTTTCTTCCCAATCTCCCTTATTTATTTAAAATATATCAGCAGTTAAATCTGTGGGTAAAGTAAGTTGGGGAGGAAGTGTGCTTCTGAAAAACTCTACAGCTGTTCCTGAATATAATTATTTTTTCTGGGTTTTTTTTATTTAAATGATTCATCAGAGCAGTGCCCAAAGGAAAAATCTGTCTGTAGCGTTTTTAATTCAGGCCCTATTAGACTATTCTTTTCACTGTTAGCTATGTATGTACAAAACTGTGTCATAGTCTCTTAGAACAAGTCAGGATGCTAATTTCTGAATCATAGAGATAAGGATGTCATCCAAAGTATGGCACTGTGCATCACTAATACATTTACAAACCCAGCTCTCTGTTGATTAAACGTCAACCACTGTGCAGAGTGACAGTAGATTTGGAAAGTCACATCCCATGCCTCCACTAGCCAAACCATCTTGGCATACTGCAGAATTTGATTCTCTTGCTTAGTACTGCAGATTCATAATAATTCACATAATTTGTCATGATAATGAGAAAATTACATGCTATGATCCCTGACCCTAAGAATGGATATATCATTATATCTTAATCTAACTAGTAATGAAGGTCAGGACAAGGTTCTGGAATATAGCTATACAAGGCCTGATCATATAAAGCCTTTATTCAGAAAAAAAATCCCCATTTAACAAAGCATATATGTATATGTTAAATGGAAGTGTATAGTAAATATGGAAAGACTAGAGATAGAGCTGAGCATATGCCTTAATGCTTTGCCAAACTGGGGACCAACGTGAGTTAAATTGAATGGGACTACTGACATGAAAAGGGGACTGTAAAATCAGGCCATTACAGTGTATTTTTAAGCTCAGCATTATGTACTGTACATTTTACATTCCTGTCATTTGCTTTGGGAGCCTTACTTGAATATGAAACATAAGAATTGAAGTAACTATTACAGGATAAGCAGAGGAAATTATGATAGACTTTATTGAGAAACAGGACAAATTTAAAATATACATTTAACCGTTCTCCAGTTCTGCTCAATTGATATGCCTTTTCATTATTCCAGCTCCGGTGGTAGAGCTCATATAAAAACTCATTTAATCAGAAATAAACATACCTGTGTATCTTAAATATATAACATAGCTGAGTTGTGAACTAACTTTTAAGCTGGTCATGTCTTGTGATAACTGACTGTCCTTAAAGTGATTGAAAGTTAGATCTCCCTATGGATTTCTATCAAAGCCAGGCATCTCCATTAGAAGCCTTGCAGTCCTTGCGAGACATATTTTTATTGAACAATAGGTCAAGTTGAGCTGTTATTTAGAATTGGTAGCAATAATATCTTCAAAATAACTTTTTTATTGATCTTTAAAGATTTCCTTCAAGATACACTGGCAAATGGTCTTTTGTTTTCCACAGTTGAATGTCAGTAGGAACCCTCAATTGCTGGACAGAGGAACTTTACACTGCAAACATAATGCTAGTTGTGGGTGGATTTCTACTGAGATATCAAGCTAGTGCTTTATGAATGTAGGCAGTCTGAACATTCTCTTGGAAATTCCTGCTACCAAGTGATTATAACATTTACATTTACAGCTTGCATAAGAGCATTTGTAGAAGTTAACTGCAGGGACACAAGTAAAGAGTATTATTTGCATAAACTTAGAGCCATTAATTTTAATCCAAGGTCACAACTTGATGCCCGAGTTATAGCAGACTGCCTGTATTTTCTGTTGAAATTAAACATTAGTCATACTACACTCAAGCTCTTTATTTAAACTGTTTCCCAAAAATGTATCATATCTGGTAGACATTTCGTGTTCTTTCCAGCATGTAAAGTCTGGAAAGGAATAATTGTTGTAAAACAAATTTCATTCTCAATGCAGAATATTCAGGTCTGGATCTTGACCTAGATTTCATATGATCCAGTGTACTAATATCATACCTACATTAATATAATACCTAATTAACATATTATTTAGCACCAAAAACAGTCAAACCCACCTACTTTTTCAAGCGAACATAACCAGAGTACGGATACTTTCCATACATGGTGGTGCTTACTTGCTTACACAAAAGTTTGCTTGAGGATTAAATTAAAGATGCATATAGAGGTTTCTTTCTAACGAGGGAAAATTTCAACAGTCTATGGGAGGGGTGGGAGCAGCTGACCCTGATGCCTTCTCGAGCACACTCTCAGGAAGGCACAGGCACCTCTCTCCTAGCTCCACTCCTCCTCCCTAGGAGGAGTTAAGACAGAAGGAAGCATGTAGACATTCAGTCTCCCTAGAGAAACACTCCTAGGAGAGGCTTAACCCTAGTTATTCCATAGTTATTATAGTCCCAGCACAGCCATTTTTGTTCTTGGAGAAAAAAGCCTGAATGTTTGTATATTTCTGGTTTCTCTCAGGAGAATAGGGCCTCTCAGAGTAAAAACAGAATGTCTGTATAGAGATAGAAATGGTGCTCATTTCATTGCTAGCTGCTGTCACAATGGAGTTTTTGTTGTTTTCTTTTAACAAAAATTTTCTATATATTTATATCTATAATATGTTTTGAACAATGCTACTGTTGATAGGAACCCTTAAGATGGGCTGATATTTGCAAGTATGGGCCAATCTTACTTGACCTTCAAGAGATTCTTACATAATTTTTTAGGCCTCTAAAACACTAAATACAACTATTGCCAACTAATGGGGCATCTTAGATTCCACAAATAGCAACTCTTTGCCAAAAGAGAACTTAACATACATTTTAGTTCAATGGCCTTCCTGTTGAAGTGGGTCCACTGAGCAAGAAGTGAGAAAATAGTCTGGGGGCCAAAACGAGAGTATAGTAGAGAGCATGTAAATCTGTGCCCCCGAAAGAAGGGCATTGGCCTACTGGGGAGGGAGCTGTGCTTTGGGCCTCTACTCACACCTTCTTCTGTTTCTGCATTTTGCACTTACAAAATATTGATGGACCCACTTGTCCTCTTCCTCCTCCAGAGTAGCTAGTCAAGATTTTTTTCTCTGACTCAAGGTTTAGAGATGTTTGCAGAATTTAGGTACTTCCCAGACAGATTAGAATCACAAGAGATCATAAATGGAGGTAGACACCTTGGAGTAGCACTTCTGAACATGCTCATAAATCCTAAAGGGAGACCTGTGAGCTTAATGTAACCACCTAGTGACTTGGTAACTGTTGTGCAGGGTGGAATAGGATTGTACGTAGTGAATTAGATTCTTAAAACCTGTACAAGTGTCTCTAAGAAGCAGATTAGGATTTGGCCCCTTGAATTTTCTTTTCAAATGATATTTTCTTTCCATTATTTGTCTAATTTAATAATAAAAAAACATAGGATTGAGAACCCAAATGAAAAAAATATTTTGATTAACCTGTGAAGATTTTTTCCATTTGTTTCATCAAAAGAACCAAGAAAATTGTATATCAGGTCAACAATTTATTTATTTCTAACTCAGCCACCAATCAAAAAGAAAAAAGAGAATCAATTAATTGTGCAGTTCTAATGCTTACACTTATTAGAAAATGGTATCTTTTGGAAACATCAGTTTGTAATTTAGGGGCTGACATTAGACTTATGCAACCCGTGTCTTCTTCCATTTCTTTTCCACCGTAAAAGGTAATCTACATGGGGAGAATCACAATGCATTTAAACTTCCTAATATCCTCACTTCACCAGGGAATGTGGAGACTTTCAGCAGAGCCTACAAAGTAGATGAGGCCCAGGACAGATGAAGTGTGTCAAGTGAAATGGATTTAAAGAGCTAGATGTGGCAATAGTAACTAATTACATGATTCTTTGAGTATCTTCCACCGGCAAGGCTCTCATGGAGTCCTGGCTGTGAATTAAAGCTGAGCGCGAATTAATCCCGAGGGGCAGCTGGCATTTAAATGCCAGAGTTTTTTCATGAAGTGAATAAAACTCTAAAATCAGATTTTTCAGAAGTGACTAGTGTTTCTAGGTGCCTCAGATTTTGGATATCAAACCTGAGAGAGCCTAAAGAGCCCTTGTTTTCAGAGGGCAAGTGACCCAGCCTGAATAATAAATGGAAATTTGTATAGCTAAGAAGCCTATAATCAGGTAGGAAACATCAGCTAGGTGCTAAAATAGATAATAAATTACCTCGAACAATATACTTAAAAACATATGTAAATATACTTAAAAACATATGTAAATAGAAAACTCTGAGACAGGCATTCATTTTTTAAAAACTAAATTAAGTGTGGGGAGGATAGGGAAGGAGATTGTGTCTTAAAATTCTCATGACTTTTTTCTGATTGGCTGTTGATAATGATATTTTCATTTTGTAACCATTTGTATATTGGTTTGTAGTTGTCCTATCTGCAGTAAAATTTCAAAACTTTGCATTTGTTTTTTTCTACTCCGAGATTTTTGTTTGATTAAATAACTTTTGAACAGATTTTAAACATGGAAAACTAGTCTCTGAAAATGTCAAATTAAGCATTCAAGAGGCATATATATCCATTTTATTTTAAACTATATCCTATTGTTTATTTACTCTTATTTTGGTTTTTTTTATAAATTATTTTAATTTAAAATAAATTTCAAATACTTTTAAAAAGAAAAAATAATTCCAATACATTTTTGTTCTGATAAACTGGAAAAAGAACTTTGTGACCTTATTTCAATATTTATTTCACTTAATTTCAATATTTATAATTAAAATATTATAAAAAATAACTCTTGAAATAGTTTGATCTCAGTGGATCAGAGTTTTTCAATATAATAATGTTCTGTCAGAAAATATTCAGTCAACTCTACCAATAGTCATTCAATATTTCTAGTGGTAAAGAACAGAGGACAACAGAAGTGAGGAAACAGAAAGACTGATTTTGGGGGTTCCCCATCTGCTAGGTTGAAAGAACTTTTACAAACCATCCCATGATATCATTTCAATTTTAAGTGTATGAAAAAACACTAGACCCTGAAACTCTACATTTGTCAGTGCCATAAAAAATTATATAGGCAGTCAGGTACAAGTACAAAATACAGAGGAAAAACAGAGTTCTTTAAAAACTGGCTGAACATTAAAAAGTGTCAGAAAAAATGTAGACAAGCTTGTTTGGGTAGATGTGATATATCTTTCATTAGACCAACTAACTAGCTGGAAAAAAAATGTTCTTTTCAAGCCTTCTTCAAGCTATCCTTATGTCTGAAGAAGGGCGTGTGTGTCTGAAAGCTAGCAAAGAACGATTTTTCCCAACTATTTAGTTGGTTCAATAAAAGATATCACATCTACCCAAAGAATCTTGTCTGCCTATGTTCTTAGACCAACACGGCTACAACCAACAACCCTAAAGCAAAAAATGTAGTTATTTTCCTATTGCAGTGTTCAACATTTACCCTTTTTTTATTTTACGTGATTCTTTTTTAAATAAATTTTAGACAATAAGCATTATCAAACTTATAGCAAATGTTTTGTTTAACAAAACATGGGTGCATTAATGTAATAAGGGGTGGATGACTGGGCTGAGGCCCTTGTTTCCCACTTAGAGGGGTAGCAAAAATGGTAACTTCTACTGCTGCCCGCCCAACCACAACTGTTGGTGTAGCCCCTGCTACCCAGGGCACAGAACACCTCTGCATGGGTGTTTGGCAAGTGAAAATTTACAGTTATTGTACTGGCAACAAGTTCAATATATTTTTTTAAAATAAAAATTAGGAAGTTAATGTATCAGTGTAATTTTTTAAAATTGAAAAGCATGCGTATGGGGTTGAAGCAATGTTTGGGGGGGTGGAATCTGACTGGCTGTATCTGTAAACTAAAGATTAAGACTGAACAATTGTTTTAGGAACCTCTGAAAAAGAGAAATGCTCTGCTGCTCTACACCAGAGCATAAGTTGTACAAAATATTGTAAAAGATGAGAATCTGAGTAGTCTACTATCTTTAAAAATTGACTAGAAAATTTACTGAATATAAAGTATGATTTCACGGTGAAAGTAAAGCAGGTTCATAGGAAATGGCTCATTAAATATTTTACTCTGCTCTCAATACTTTTAAAAGATATAGAAGTATCTATTGCTTTCTCTTCTGTTAAAAAGAGAGAAACCTATGATTTTTTTTAACTAAGGGTGTGCACAAACATTCACTGCACGTGGTCTATGATCACACAGCTTACTAATAAATGAGTAATCGCAGACCAGGAGTAACAGGAACCTAGTGTAAGTAACTAAGGGTGGGGGAAGGGGTGAGCAGGATCAGGATGGGACAGGGAGCAGGCTGGCAGGCAGAGGGGTTAGTGGATCCACTGGGGAGGTAGTCCATCCAGGCACGGTGAGTGGGGGGGGTGCGGAAAAGAGTGCAAATTGGGGGTTAAAAATAGCCTGGCTAGAGTCAGGGGGGTTGGAAGACCTCAGCCCTGGGGCTAGGGTGAGTGGTTGGGCGCTCTCACCCCTGAGGCTGCACTCTACCCTCTTTGAGTGAACTAACTTAGATTGGGCCTGCTGTTTTGACTCAACTTAAATGCCCGAAAACATCTGCACAGATGGGCGTTTATATTGTCCAAACCCTAGTTAGAAAGGCAGATATACTGCTATCAGAAAAGTATCTCAATATTTTGGTTGTCTGCACCACTCAGGGCAGTAAGGAATGTTTTTTATTTCTAAAAATGGTACTTGAAAAAGAAGTAAATAAAGGCTACTTAAACTCTGTTAGGTATTAGCAGAAAAAATATATTTATATTGTAATGGTTCCAAAAAGCAAAAAGTGCACAGGCAGAAGAAGAAACAGAACACCTATGGAAACAAGAGGATTTGAGAAACTATTCACTTCCCTAGAACTTTAATTCAATTTCTTCTATTACACTGTCATTTATTAATATTGCCAAGACCCAATTATATTTTAAAGTTATATAGGAGCTCTAAAATGTCATATCGTATTTTCCATGACTGATTTAGAGAATGTAGTATAATAATCAGGAGAAAATCATGTTTTCATTTGTCCAAATCAACTAGACTTAATTGAGATCAAGAAGAATTCTGAGAAATCAATGTGCTTTAGAAGAGAGTAATATTTATATGGATAATAGTATAAAAACTCAATATAAGCTGCAATAACATTGCAGTAGCTGCACTTGGAATTAATGTTTATTTTTGTTTTGTCCTTTTCCTCTCTCTATGAAATTAGAAGATTGTTACAGTATATCTGTAGTATTTAATCTCTTGGGCTAGGGACAGATATTACACACAAACTGGTTTAAGTGATCAGAAACTGGTTTAAACCCATAACAGAACATAAGTTCAGTGCACATATACCAGTTTCAAAATGGCCAAAATTAGTTTGAGATAAACCTGGTTGAATGACCCGTTAAGTTAAACCAGAGTCCCCGAGCATCCTGGCATGCTCTCTGGGCTGGGCTCTCTCCTCCAGCTGAGCAGTGCTAGCGATTAGGGGTCAGAGCTGCCATGGACTGTGATGAGTGGCAGCATTGGGGCTCGGAGGGACCATCATCCTCCAAGCTCCCCCCAGCACTGCTGCTGCTCATTTCACACAGTCGGCAGCAGCTTTCCCCACCCGCAGCACAGCCCCCCTGCTGGGAAGAGGCTCATGCTCTGGGACACCATGACAGGGGCTGCTACCCCTATCAGGGTTGTTCCCCCCTCGCTGCTCCAGCAGCCAGAGGCTGGTTGGCACAGCCCCTTAAGTGGCAGAGGCTTCACAAGGTGAGCAGCAGCAGTGCTGGGCAGACCTTGGGGGTGATGGCCTCCTCTGAGCCCCAGTGCTGCCGCTCACTGCAGTCTACAGCAGCTCCGACCCCTGCTTGAGGCCCACCAGGAAGAGACTTGTGCTCCCTGGACACCATAGAAGGGGCTGCTGCCCCATCAGGACCCTGCCCCTTTGCTGCTCCAGTGGCAAGGCAGGGACATGGCCAGAGCCTGGCTGGCAGGGCCCCTTAGGTGGGGGGCAGGGAGGGGGGTTCCCTCTCCCTCTGGCATCTGGCAGAAGGGGCAAGGAGGGAGCTTATTCCACCACTCAGACTCATGCAAGAAGCAAGCGGCAGCAGTCAGGGTGGGCAGACCCCACTGCAGTCTCCTGGGGACAGTGGGGGTGAAGAGGGGAATAACCCCCCTCCCTGTCCCCCTGCCTCAGGGGGGCATGCTGGCTGGTGTGTAGCCACACCCCAGCCCCACTGCTGCAGCAGTAATGGGGGGGAGTGCCCAGCAGATCCTGGCCCAAGTCCATGCCTGTGGGGCATTAAACCCCCTCCCTGGCCAGTTCACACCAAGCTACTGCCAGGGCTGGCCACACCCACCCCCCTAGCACAGCTTCCCTGCAGCCAAGGGTGCACTCTAGCACCCCCCAGCCCATGGCCCAAGCCACTGCAGGCATGTGTCTGCATTTCAAGACTGTTTTTTCACTTGCAAATTGGTTCAATCTAGGCAGGTTAAACTAACCTGCAAAGACAGAATTAATTCAGGCTCCGGCTTATTGAATATCTGTCCCTAACCCTGGTTACTGGCCTCTTTTCCTCTTATTTTATGCTGGTTCTTTTCATCATCATCATAGCATCTAGGAACTCTAGTAGTCATAGACCAGGCCCTCACTGTGCTAGCTCAGGGGTGGGCAATTATTTCAGCTGGGAGACTGCTAAATCAATTTTGGTGAGCTATCAAGAGCTGCAAGGCTAGCCCCACCCCTTGGTTGCCAACTTGGGACCAGAAGTTCCACCCCTAACCCCTGATCTTTGCCATGAGGGGTCCCTCCCTTGCCCCAGAAGTACTCCTTGGGGGTGGGGAGGGTTGCCATCTTGAAACTGGAAAAAAAAAATTAAACATCTAGTATAACTTTTAATTTTATTAAAGTAATATTTTTCTCCTGACTTCTGTGTGTTTGCATAGTGTATCTACAGGCAATTGCATAATAGCTGAAAATAGTCTTGCTCTCATATATTGTGTGTGGGGAGTAAGGGAGTAGATGGGGGGGTGTTGGGGAGTGTTTGTGTGTGGGGGAGGGGGAGGAATTGGTGTTGAGAGGTATGTGGTTTGGGTGGGGGGGGGGGAAAATGTGTTGGGGGCATGCTGTGGGGTATGTGGGTGTATGTGTGTGCAGGAGGTCTCCAGAGTGTGCGGGTCCCTGGAGCTGCATGTGGTAGCAGTGAGTGCACAGCTCCCCATGCTCCCACCCCAGTCCCTGGCTGCAGGTGATGGCAGCATATGGGGCCAGCCCCACAGCACTCCTACCCTAGTCCCCGGCCTCAAGTGCTGGCAGCAAGCATGGCCAGCCCCATCTGGCCCTATAAAAATGCCACTCCCACCCCAGTCCCCAGCCTCACATGGGGGCAGCACGCAGGGCTAGCCTCACCTGGCCCCATAGCCGCAACTCCTGTAGACCTTTCTCCCCCCCAACCTCTGGTCATATGTGGTAGCAGGGTGCAGGGCTCCTGTGGTGGGTGGGACATACCCACAGCTCCTATGCTCCCACAGCCTGCAGGACCAGCCCCCATAGTGCATGGCTCCCCACACTCTGACCCCCTTTCATAGATTCATAGATGTTAGGGTCGGAAGGGACCTCAATAGATTGAGTCCGACCCCCTGCATAGGCAGGAAAAAGTGCTGGGTCTAGACGACCCCAGCTAGATGGTTATCTAACCTCCTCTTGAAGACCCCCAGGGTAGGGGAGAGCACCACCTCCCTTGGGAGCCCATTCCAGACCTTGGCCACTCGAACTGTGAAGAAGTTCCTCCTAATGTCCAATCTAAATCTGCTCTCTGCTAGCTTGTGGCCATTATTTCTTGTAACCCCCGGGGGCACCTTGGTGAATAAATACTCACCAATTCCCTTCTGTGCCCCCGTGATGAACTTATAGGCAGCCACAAGGTCACCTCTCAACCTTCTCTTGTGGAGGCTGAAAAGATCCAGTTTCTCTAGTCTCTCCTC
>NW_005842172.1:772025-772398 GCF_000455745.1 Alligator sinensis
CCACCCACCGGACTGTGTAGTCATCCAAGTCACAGCCTCTTAACTTGTTCACCAGCATGGGGTGGGATACCGTATCAAAGGCCTTCCTGAAGTCTAAGTATATGACATCCACCCCTCCTCCTGTGTCCAGGTGTTTCGTAACCTGGTCATAAAAAGAGACTAGATTGGTCACGCGTGATCTGCCTGCCACGAACCTGAGCTCGTTTCCCCTCAGCATAATTTGTCCTGCCAGGCTCTCGCATATGTGAGCCTTGATAATTTTTTCAAAGACTCTGCTAAGGATGGAGGTGAGACTGACTGGCCTATAGTTGCCCAGGTCCTCCTTCCTCCCCTTCTTGACAATGGGGACCACATTGGCCCTTTTCCAGTCCTC
>NW_005842172.1:772474-778827 GCF_000455745.1 Alligator sinensis
GAGCTCATCTGGGCCTGCCGACTTAAAGGCATCCAGTTCTTCCAAGTGACTCTGCACCAACTCAGGGTCTGCGCATGGAAGTCTGGCGCCTTGGTGCTGCCTCTCTACAACCCCAGTGAGAGACTTGTCGTGCCCCTCGCTTAGGAACACTGAGGCAAAGAACTTGTTGAGGAGTTCAGCCTTGTCCCCCCTGTCCGTCACCAATTGTTTCTGCCCATTTAGCAGGGGTCCTATTCCTCCCTGGGCCTTCCTTTTACTCCCTATATATCTAAAAAACAATTTCTTGTTGTCCTTTACTTGGGATGCCATCCTCAGCTCCATGGTAGCTTTGGCCCATCTAACTGCCTCCCTACAAGCACGAGCAGAGGAGGTATATTCGTCCTTGGTGATCTCTCCTTGTTTCCACTTTTTATGTGCTCCCCTTTTGGCCCTTAGGCTGCCCTGGATTTCTTTCCCCCAGCAGGAGTCCCTGCCCCTAGCCCACTGGGGTCTTTCCCTGAATTCTCATCCTGGCAGGCAGGGATGCTGGGTACCTCCATGGGGTGACCAGGTAAAATGATGGCTTCTCATCTCTAGCTCCCCATAGCTCAAGGCTGGGTCAGGCCAGGCCAGGCTGGGGTGGAGAGGATGGTTGCTTAGCAACCAGAGCTGCACCTCCTGCACAGAGGCACTGGCTTGCAGAGGGAAACCAAGGGCCAGGGCTTACAGAGGTTTTATGGAGGGACCTTGTGGGCCAGATGGAATTGCCTGGCCTAAGTGCTGTAGTGAATGCAAACAGTACTCAGACAGCAGTTTGCAGTTAGGGTGGCCATCATAGAGGACAGTTTGGTTGTCCTCTGTCTTCTATGGATACAAAACTAGACACCTTTTATGTCCTCTATTTCTCTTGGAAAATGTCAGGTTTCGTATCCATAGAGGACACAGGACAGAGTAGCAGATAACTTGAATGTCCTTTATGATGGTCACCCTATTCACAATCATTCCCTGTCAAAATTGGGAAGATAGATTAAGTGGGAACCTACAGAGATTTTGTCCTGGGTTTACTATTTTTCAATACCTTCATTATCAACTTGGATGATGGAAGGGAAAGTAAATGTAAAAAAAAGTCAAAGGAACTGAGCTGGAAAACTGATAAGCACAGCAGCCTTCTAGAGATAGACAATGCTGCACTTGTCAAGACCAGAGAAATGGGAATAACACATACATGATAATTAAAGTATTGACAAGAATTCTTACTATAAGACTGCAGAGAAACAATTTATGCCAGATACTTTTATGCCAAAGGAATCGCCACAAGAATTTGAGTACAGAAATTCATTTCTACAGGAAGATATTTTTGTCAGTAGAAAAAAATATCCTGGGAGCTGGACTATAAAAGATATTCTTCCAGCCTCATGGAAAGGAAGCTTTCCAGCCAGGGAGCACTAGAGGGCTGGTCCCCAAGTCACCCCTGCCCTTAGGGGAGCCCATTACTTGACAACCTGCCCTCTCCCCTGCCGGGGAAGGGAGCAGGTTGTCAAGTGGCAGTTGGCAGCTGCTGAAAAGCATCATCTGCCATAGTCAGCTGAGATAAGGTTCTCACCTGGGATAAATGCCTGGCAAATCCTGCCAAGCAGCTAACTGGCAGGAAGGAGAGCATCCTTCTGTGGTGGGAACCCTTACAGTTCTTAACCCACATGAAAATATCCTTGTTCCTTGCACAATAATGTCTAGATGCTCTAAATCTACACAGAAAGAAGGAATCCATGTATTATATTCTAAAATTAGAGATGGACTTCCAGATATACACGCAGGGCATTCCTGTCATGATTAACTGAACATGACATTTTCATACACACTGTGCCTTTTCTATAGCTAAGAACAATGAGAAATCAAATCAGGCAAAAACAGGCTCTGTATGGCTGTTAGCATAGCAATACTATGACGATGCTAAGAGTCTACATGATTTGGGTTACTTTTCCACAAGATCACCAAGTTGGCGTGGTGAACTTAGTTATAATTAACGTAATTTACTATATGTACACTTGGCACGTATTTTTTTGGCTATCGTGCACATTAATGCTGCTTTTAATTTAGCTAAAATTTTCTTCAAGGATGTATTTATCTTAGAGTTCCCCATTACTATATGTAAGTTGGCTAAAAAGAAGGATTAGCTGTCAGATCTGATATAGTAGAATTAAGAACTTTTAAAAAATGATAATGACAAAAGTATGCAATTGTAAGTGACTCAGGAATTTTGAGAGTTTTGCTTATAAGATTTGATGGAATTTGTATCCTGACTTTAAAAATGAAACTTGGGAAAAAGAAGCAGCAGCAAGCAAAACTTTTTAACAAACTCTTAAGTAACACCATCCAGCTTTGCATACCTCTAAAACAAATGCCTGAGAGAAATCAGAGATAATTTGCTTTCTTCTTAGATGGCAGCCAGTCATTCTCCTCAAAAAATTCATATATTTTTTGAAGCACACAAAATACACACAAAGATCTAGAATAAAACTAAGTATGCTAATGGCACAATACTTGTAATATTATTTCATAAGGCAGATTTGAATTTGAAAGAAAAAAAAAGTGTATTACCTAACTGAACAGCAAAACTATAATAAGCAAGAGACATGCAGGTACATACGCATTTAAATATTCTTCATTCTTCTATTAATATAAATGAGTAAAAGTTCTGATTTTTTGGCATAAAAACTTTTTGTATTGGCATAAAAATTAATGAGATATTGTACAGCAGCTGCAAAGTTATAAATGCAGCATAAAACACTAACCCTTAAATAAATTTCACTGCTGTAACACTAACTTGCCAATTCTAGCTACACAAATTGAAACCACGACAGATGTTAGCAATGCATTTGGTGCACACATATATGTTTCCATCTAAAGAACGTAAAAGAAGGGTACAGAACACTGCGGGTTGTTTTTGGTTTTTGTTTTAAAAAAGGACCTAGAAATGTAGGAAAACAGCATGATGTTCTGATATTCTAAGTTTTTATAAGTATTGTTTATTGGCAAATGTTTTCATAGCATTTCATCCTGATCAAATAATTTGGCTGTGCAAGCATGCAAAGCTATTGCAATACAATATATGTTTGTGGCCCAAATCTTAGTAGTCCTCATCCCTCATCAGGTGCTAAACAATTCAATTTTAGCACTGCTCAGAACCCTTTGTCCCAAATAGATCTACTACCTACAATGTAGAACAAAAAGATTCATAACTGTAAATCAAACCAAATAGGAAATAGGCAGGACATTATTTTAAAAATTGGTGAATGTTTGGTGTGTTCCTGGGTGCTCTCTGACACAGGATTGCTTCCTGCAGAAGCAAATCTAAATGCATTCTTTATCTAGTTATTCCTTCAAACAAAGGGGCTATCAATGTGTAAATATATACTATCTTCTCTATCGTACACTAAGACTGAAAATTTAAAAGTCTGTTGATACAATTACCCTTTACAAATATTTCCACAAGTATTGGAGAGAGAGAAGAATTCTTTAGACTGAAAAAACAACACTGGCACTAAATCAAATGGCTACAAAGTGGCTATGGATAAACTTAGAATGGAAACTAGAATATTTCTAACTTTCAGAGGAATGAAGTTTTGGAATAGTCTTCCAAGTTCAGTAATGTGGACAAAAACTGAGCAACTTAAAAACTGAGGTCAATAAGTTTATGAAAGATAAAAAAAATAGCTTCAGAATTTCTTGATTTAATGTTCAGTGTGGGTAGTGTGTAGATTCACCTTTTTTTCAATCCCCACACTGGGCTATAGAGCTACTACTCTTGTAATGAGTCATAACCCATTTTTCAGAGTTTTTGCTAATCACGTGTATGGGCCAGGAAGGAATGTTACTAGCTTGTAAGGATTTTTGTCTCTCCTTTTGTTGTTGCTGTTGTCATAGTTGCATTCCTCTGAAGTAGTAGGACACTAGCCACAGGTAAGGCTCCAAGTGTTTGACTGAGATTTTTTTTTTAGTGGTATTCAGAAAACTGGGAAGCGGGGGGGGGGTTGGTTCTCGGCTGGAAGGTCTTGCTTTTTTACTCAGGGTCATACCTATTTAGGCCTGCCATACCTTGTCATGCATCCAAAGGTGCATCTCAAGCCGGTCCAGAGAGGTGATGCTCCCCCTCTATGCGACTTTGGTCAGGCCACAGTTGGAGTACTGAGTCCAGTACTGGGCGCCACACTTCAGGAGGGATGTGGCCAGCCTGGAGACGGTTCGGAGGAGAGCCACCCGCTTGGTGAGAGGGCAGCAGAACAGGCCCTATGAGGAGAGACTGAGGGACCTGAACCTGTTCAGCCTCAGCAACATGAGGCTGAGGGGGAACCTGGTGGCTGCCTACAAACTCATCAGGGGAGATCAACAGCCAAAAAGCAGAGACCTTTTCTCCCCAGCACCACATGGGGTGACAAGGAACAATGGTAATAAGCTGATGGAGAATAGGTTTAGGTTAGAGATCAGAAGGCAATATTTTACAGTTAGGGTAGCCAAAATCTGGAACCACCTTCCCAGGGAGGGGGGCCTTCCCCCTACCTTGGGCATATTCAAGAGGAGGTTGGATGATCCCCTGTCTGGGGTCTTGTGAACCCAGCATTCATTCCTGCCTGTGGCAGGGGGTCAGGCTAGATGATCTGTTCAGGTCCCTCCTGACACTAGGTACTGTGAAACTATGTCAAATGTGGGGTGAAGAAGGAATTTTTCCCTTGGGTCAAAATGGCAGAGGCTGTGGTTTTTTGCCTTCCTCTGTAGTATGGTATACAGTCCTTCCCTAGCATTTTCTGACCAAGTGGGCATATCTGGCCCACTTGGTCAGAAAATGACCAAGGGGGCATATCCTACCAAGTGGCAGACAGTCGCATCCAGGACCTGAGCTGCTCGCAGTAAACCGGTACCAGTTCCTCCAGTCCGATTGGAGAACAGGTATGAGGCCCTGGCGACCCTGCAGGAGATGGAAGGAGAGGAGGAAACCTCTGGGCAGGAAGCAACGCCACATTCTCCACACTCCGGACAGGTCAAGAGAACCAAGCGGACCCAGAGGAGGAGGTGTCGAGTAATCGTCATAGGCGACTCCATCCTGAGAGGTACGGAAGGGCCCATTTGTCGCCAGGACCCCTCAACACGAGAGGTCTACTGCCTGCCCGGAGCAAAGATTCGGGACGTGACGGGAATAATCCAGGCCAGGATTCAGCCCACCGATTTCTACCCCATGGTCCTTGTCCATGTGGGTGTCACAACCCAAAGGTGTGATTTTTGTTTTTGTGTGCGCTTTGGCACCACTGAATTATTTTCCCGCCGTTTGAAGCTTTCTTTGAAGGGTGCATTTCTTCTTTGCAGCTAAGAAATGCACGTTGCAAAGAGTTCCCACCATTTGTATTATAATTCGAGCCCCATTATTGGCTTGCGTTAAATTATTCACACGTGGCAGCTAGTGATTGGCTTGCTAGCCGTATAAAAAGCTTGGGTGGTTTCCGCCCAAGTTGGAGAACTCCGAGGAGAACCCCCACAAGGGAGGACTCCACGAACACCAGGAGGAGGAGACTTCACGCTGTGTGAAGATCTCTAAGCGCTGCGAAGCCTATTGGACCCAGTGCATTTCAAGCAGGCAACAGAGGTCTGATCAGCCTCTAGCCTCTCCCTGTCAACATTCGCAGTCCTCGACATATCCCTCTCCCTGCGTGCAAAAGGATCCACGGAGCCTCGACAACTCTGTGGGAGTGATCCGAATATTGTCTGAGTCCTCAAACGAGGATTTAAGCGGAGCTGTGCTTGGAAAACTGTCCAGCCTACACCGCGACCATCTTCGGTGTAAGTAAACAATCTTGAATCAACCATTACGCGTCCATGCCTAATTCTAGTGTGTCGCCTGTTTTCTCCGACCCAGCGTGCCTGGGCTGCTGGCCACAGCCCGCGCGGAGCACAAAAAAGGGCCCGGATCGCTCCCGGCCCGCACAGTGGGTACCAATGATGAGGCCAGGAGAAGCCCCGATCACCTGATGACGGACTATCGTGCTCTGGGCGGTGTGCTGAGGGAGATCGGTGCACAGGTGGTATTCTCTTCTGTCCTACCAGTGAGCGGACGGGGAAGATGACACGAGAACTGCATTAGAGAGAGACCAACTGGTGGCTTCGGCAATGGTGTCTCGAGGCAGGCTTCGGCTTCCTTGACAATGACCCGCACATCATGACAAGGGACATGCTCAGTTGGGATGGGCTTCACCTGTCCCCCAAAGGTAAGCGTGTGTTCTCTTCTAGGTTGGAGGATCTCCTCCGGCAGACTTTAAACTAGGCTTGTCAGGGGGAGGGGAAGATGAGGGCGGGGGAAGCCATGGACCATCAAACCATGTGGGACC
>NW_005842172.1:780986-781195 GCF_000455745.1 Alligator sinensis
GGGGGCACAGAAGGGAATTGGTGAGGTTTTATTCACCAAGGCACCCCCAGGGGTTACAAGAAATAATGGCCACAAGCTAGCAGAGAGCAGATTTAGACTGGACATTAGGAAGAACTTCTTCAGAGTTAGAGTGGCCAAGGTCTGGAATGGGCTCCCAAGGGAGGTGGTGCTCTCCCCTACCCTGGGGGTCTTCAAGAGGAGGTTAGATA
>NW_005842172.1:781572-783274 GCF_000455745.1 Alligator sinensis
CTTATGCAGGGGGTCGGACTTGATGATCTATTGAGGTCCCTTCCGACCCTAGAATCTAGAATATTTGAATCTGTATACTGCCATGCTTTAGTACTTCCTTTTGGAAGTACTAAAGCATAGCGTAGCATGAGTGGTTACTGCACCATGCATGGGACACAGTTGTTCACCGCTACATCATCGTAGCAGTGCACTATACTGGGGGAGTGTACCACTGCAGCAACATAGCTGGTGATCAAGCGTAGACCCACATGATCACTACGTCACTAGTGTGCCATACAGTGATGTAGCAAGTTGCTATGTCACTGTAGGGAGACATCTAGATGTACCCTATATTATCTAACTACTTCCTGTCACTGCAGGAAGAACTGATAGTGTCATTATCCCCTCTACTTTTCCCTATGGCATATCATAGGGTGTTCTTAAGGTTTATGATTTATAATTGCATGCAAGTGTTTGAAGTAGTGATTGGGAGGATTCCTTGAGTAAATGATTGCTTATTAAATCCAGTCCCCTGGGTCCATGCCCCAGGAACCCCACCCTCCCCCCTGCAGACTTATATACCCGTGTTTGTCTTTTACCGAGACCAAAAAAGAAATATAGATTACATATTAATTTATCCATAAGTTATAACAACTTGTCAGCAGCAGAAATCTATAACCAGCTGGAGAAGGAGAACTATGTATTACAGTTTTGATACAAAATTAATTCAAGTTAGAGACTTTTCATTGACTTGACTGGCTTCATATCTGGCCCTGTTTATAGAAAGCTACACTCTACCCATTGCAACTTATTACACTGAATAAAGCAAGAGTTGTACAGTAGGACACACATCCAAGGGTCAAAAAAAAAGATTTAGGTACCTAAATTGAAATTTTGATGAAATTTTTGATTGAAAAATGCTACTCGGTTGTTGCCCAGGCCTGCAGGTACCTAAACTTTGTAAACATCATGCCTTTGGGCTTAAAAGTTTCCCCATGTGTGAAGAGTTGAGCCCCTCTGCATAATCAGGACTGGAGTTTATAAGGCAGTACCTAACTCATGTCTAAGATTGATCAGGACCCAGGGATAAGGCATTCCTATGCTGTAGTTTCCTAAGGGACTTGATCCCTGGTAGACAGTACACCTTCTTGAAGCCCTGGATGAGGCATGTCAAAGTTCAGATACAAGACATCTCCATCTTCAGAGGCTATGAATAGATGTTTCATTTGAGGTTTGTCTTGACTGATCCAAGTCAAAAGCTGGTACAGAAGAAAAGCAGCAAATGTAGCTTTACAAAACAGTCCTTCTCAGGTGCTGATGCATCCTCGGTCTAACTCATGGTGCTTCACAGAAATCTCCCAGTTAGACCAACTCTCCCAACCCCAAAGACATTGACTGTTGGATAGAGAGGGTGGAGGATTGAGCTCTACTTTGAAGCCAATCCAGCAAGAGAGGCTTCATGTCTGCAGCCTCTCCTCCTAGCACCCATCCCCCCCTCCCCGCAGCTCTGACGCTGTCTCAGGATAGGAGGGATAGAAAGTAGGGGAGGGAGGTCCATTCTGGGGTTTCAAAGATTCACAGAAGTTTAGGGCTAGAAGGGACCTTGTGAGATCATCCGGTCCAGCCCCCCTGCTCTGGGCAGGAAAGACCACTAGGTCCAAATAACCCCAGCAAGATGTGCGGCCAGTCTCCTTTTGAAGATCTCCAGGGTAAGTTCCTACAC
>NW_005842172.1:783305-795753 GCF_000455745.1 Alligator sinensis
CCACTGGGAGTCTATTCCAGAGTCTGGTCACACAAACTGTGAAGATGATTTTCCTTATATCCAGTCTGAAACCTTCTTCTAGGAGTTTATGACCGTTGCTCCTGGTTTTCCCCTAGGGCACTTCGGTGAATAGTTGTTCACCTAGCCCCTGATGCTCACCCCCAATATACTTGTAAGCTGCCACCAAATCCCCCCAAAGTCTTCTCATTTCTAGGCTGAACAGTCCCATATTTGTCAGCCTTTCTTCATATGGCTTGCTCTTCAGGCCTGTAATCATATGAGTGGCTCTTCTCTTTGCCCAACCTGCATTGCAGGGGAGGGAGGAGGGAAATAGGGCTTCAATCCACCTGCCCCCCCTACTCCAGCACAGGCTGAACAAACCTGAGATGAAACTCTCTCCCCTCCCTTCCCCACTCCGATCCTGAAGACAACAGTGGGGATGGGGATGGGCTGTTTTAGCCTAGCCCTGCTCCTAGTGCATACTTACAGAAGTTAATAAAGGCACTCTGTTTTGGAGTGCCTTCATCTGAACCTTCATGTAACAAGGGCTTATCATACGATTGGGCACCTTTTAAAATGCCAGCCCCGCACCTGCCAGTGGACAGCTATAGAGTGCTTTCAGTAATTGATCGCATAACAAAACATCACTTCTCAACAGGGATACAGCAAAAGCTGCATTATCCAGCACTTTACAAACTGGCATGCTCCATTAACTGGCATGCCAGATGACACAACAAAAGCAAAGCCAGAAGTGCCCACTGCGGCACTTCTGGTTTCGCCGAGCCCCCACGGCCTGAGGCAAAGCAACCTGCATGGGGCCCTCCTCTGTCCCCTGGCACACTGATGCAGCCGGGCAGGGTGCACCAGATGCAGCAGCGCACCAGATGGGTGGCAGCACATCAGATGCAGCAGGAGGGGCGGTGGCCCAAACTTGCAAAGACGCCTGTTTGGGCTTCTCAGGTAACTGGCATATTTGGTTATCCAGCACCCCACATTCCCCATGGGTGCTGGATAACAAAGCTTTTGCTGTATTAGGGAACCACTGAAACAGAAAAAAGAAGCATATAAGCAATGGAAAAATGGCTCAGCAACCAGAGAGGAGTACGTTTATACAGCCAGGGTGTGCAGGTATGAGACAGTGAAAGCCAAGGCAGGCATGGAGATCAAGCTGGCAACTGAAACAAAGGACTACAACAAGTCCTTCTATAGGTACATAGGGAGCAAGAAAGAAAGAAAAAATTGAGCTCCACTGTGGGACCCCTACTGAATATGGAGAGACAACTCACAATTGATCCCCATGAAAAGGCAGAGCTCCTAAATACGTATTTCACATCCGTATTCCTGAAATCACACGGGAGCTGTTCACCTATCCAGAGGCCTAGAAAATATGGGGAAGACAATAGACCACATGAAATCAGTCCCAAACAGGTGACGGTACTCTTAGAACATTTGAACATTATCAAGTTTGCTGGGCCAGATGACCTGCATCTGAGAGTCCTGAAAGAACTGGCTCAGCTCATAGCAGGGCTTCTCGTAAAGCTGTTTGAAGAGTCATGGAACTCAGGAGTGGTCCCAAACAACTGGAAGCAGGCCAACATGGTACCCATCTTTAAGAATGGGAAGAGGGATGACCCTGTAAACTATAAACTGATTTGTCTGACTTCAGTCCTGGGAAAAATATTTGAAAAAATTATTAAGGAGGCCATCAATTACAAGCTTGTAACTGGTGGGGTATTAAGAAGCAACCAGCATGGCTTTGTTGAGAGTAGGTCATGCCTAACAAACCTGATGTCCTCTTATGACCAGGTAATAACCAGCTGGACAAGGAACATGAGGTTGACATCATTTCATGAGTGACTGGCGCCTCCTGAATCTGGAGGGGGGGCGGGCGGCAGCACCTACAGAAGCCGCCAATGGCAGCGCCCCTGTCAGGGGGGGCACCAGCCCTACCAACAGCATCACTGTCGGCTATTGGGGGGGACACTGGTCCTGTCAGGGGGAGCACGTGCACCCTCATATACCCCCTACCAGTTGCCTATGCATCATTTACTTAGACTTCAGTAAAGCCTTTGATTCTGTTTCCCCTGAGATTCTCTCAGTTAAACTGGAGGGTACTGGCCTAGATCAGTCTACAGTGAGGTGGGTAGACAACTGGCTTAGAGGCCGATCCCAAAGAGTTGCAATCAATGGGATGGCCTCATCCTGGAGGGCTGTCTCCACTGGTGTTCCCCAGGGATCAGTGCTTGGATCCATGCTCTTTAACATCTTTATCAATGACTTGGATGAGGGGGTGGAAAGCATAATGATTAGCTTTGTGGATGACACCAAGCTGTGGGAAAATGCAGGCACAGAGGATATGGTAAGGATCCAGGAAGACTTTGTAGACTGGTCCTATGGGCTGAAGAGAATAAGATGAGGTTCACCAGGGAAAAGTGGCAGGTCCTTCATCTGGGCAGGAAGAACCCTCACCATAACTGCATGAGGGTGATGGTTCACTGGCTGCCACAGCATCCGAAAGGCACCTGGGGGTGACGATAGACCAGAAGACAAACATGAGCCAACAGCGTGATGCGGTTGCCAGCAGGGCAAACAGAACTCTGGCATGCATCAGCCGATCTGTTGCTAATAGATCCAGGGAGGTGCTTCTCCCTCGCTATTTGGCATTGGCAAGGCCACAGCTGAAGTACTGTGTCTAGTTCTGGGCACCACACTTCAGGAAGGATGTGGATAAGCTCAAGAGAGTACAAAGAAGGACCACCCATATGATTAGGGGCCTGGAGAATAAGCCCTTTGAGGACAGACTCTGGGAACTGGGTCTGTTCAGTGTGAGTAAGAGAAAACTGAGAGGTAACTTGATAGCCGCCTAGAAGTATGTCAGGGGTGAGCACCAATATCTAGGGGAGCAACTCTTTAGGAAGGCACCACTTGGGAGGACAATTACCATTGGGCACAAGCTAATTGAGGAAAAATTTAATCTAGACATAAGGAAAAACTTCTTTTCCGTAAAGGTAACTAGAATCTGGAACACACTCCCAGCAGAGATGGCACAGTCGCCATCCTTGGAAATGTTCAAGAGGAGGCTGCATAAGCACCTCATTGAGCTTGTTTGAACCCAATAACCTGCTGCCCATGGCAGGGGACCGGACATGATTATCTTGCAGTTCCCTTCCAGTCCTTTGGTTTTACGATTTTCTGAGCACCCAAAATGTCTGTTTATACCCAGTATTTCCTATTGACCACTTCTGGCAGTTGAAGACAGAGGCATGGGCACAAGCATTGTTTCTGTCACCCTCCTGCTATAAATTATTAGCATACAAGCATTCATTCAATTTCTCCCAGGGAAGGAGGGAGGGGGATGGGGAGAAGACACTCATCACACTCCCCTCCCAGTCAGGTTTGCGAGAGAACTGGAACACTGCATTAAAAGCTCCCACTCTTTATTCCCTGCTCTCCAGACTGGGCTTCCTGATTTGAGGAGTGGGCAAGGGTTTGCTCACGGTGATCCCTCCGCTTTGTTCCCAGCCACCTGGAGCAGAGTATAGAAGCAGCTGCTCCTTGCTCCCTGCCCACTCAAACTGGGAACCCTGATCTGAGGAGCAAGCAGGGGGCTTTGGCCTGCTGCTCCCGTCTCCTCCCAGACTAGTCTATAGACTCCCCACCCGTTCTTCAACCTGAGTGTCCCCAGTCTGGGGAAATATAGAATCTTTTCCTGCCACTCCCCTTATCCCTGAGCCCAGGAATGGGAGGAGTGGAGCAGCCACTGCTCCCCACACCTTCCCAAGACCAGAATCACCCAGTCTTGGGAAGGTGTGAGGAACAGCAGAGAAGGGACAGGTTGCAGGTTGAATGCCTCTACTGCTCCCTCTCTGAAAGATTTTTAGCCATAGAAAAGTATCAGGAAGTTTTACTGATAACATGAGCTCTTGCTCATGGCCAGCAAGTGCTAAGGTCAGGCATTCTGCCAGTTTTGGATCCCATTGACTTGTCTGTGTTTCTCCAGAAACTGTGTAGAGTTCCATTTCGAAGACCAGAGATTGTACTTTTAGTCATCCAAGTCCTTAACTGAATCTAGTGCTAGGTTAAAATAGTAAAACAATAATTTGGGAATGTTTGTCCTGCAAGTTTAATTGCATGTATAAAAATATCATTACCAATGGTCTAAAAGCATTAAAAGTTTTAAAATTTAATTCTGCAGGCTTACTGAAGGAGTTCAGCACTCTGCTAGCTTGGTTCTGGGTCATGCAGTTTGAATTAGAATTGACCTTACATTCCAAGACTAGGTTGAATTGTTCATTTTCAAAAGAGGAAGGGAAGTGCTAATTAAACACATGCTTTACGAGTTGTCATTTTGCATACTTCAGCAACCACAGTTATATGCAAATAAACTCCATGCATTATTAATGTATAAATAGCATACTACCAATCTAGTAACATAGAAAGTCTCCACAGAGAAACAATTTTCTCATTTTATTTAAGAAAACGAGTTCTATTCCTATATCAGAAACCATCAATCTTAAAACACTAATCCTATTGATTAAACCTAAACATTTAAGGGTGGTTGAAAACAAATTTAAAAAAGACAGAAATATTCTCAAAATGGTGAAAAAGCACTATAGCTTCACTGAAATTACTAGCTCTACTCCAATTTATACCAACTGAGGGTTTGCCTCTAGATTAAATTTCTGCCATTTTCCCCACCCAGAATGCCTGAGAAGTTCTAGAAGGCAGTTTTTCAACATAGACCTAATTTAGTCTCACTAAATTCAGTGATCCTAACTGGTTCAGAGAGGCATACATTTTCATTGAAGATGGCCTAATTTGTCAGATACTACCAAGGATCTAAGCAGACGTTTTCCACTAAATGCAAAAGTGTCATTTTCCTGCCTTGGGTAGGCACAGAACTTGTTTCTTTTTCTTATTTGCCTCTTTTAAGGCATGTAAAATGACAGCTCATGAAAAGCAGCTAGTGCCTGGCTGGAAAGTTCTTTGTTTTAAAACATCTACAAAGCACCACAGAACCTAATGGTACCCAAGTAACTACTTGCCTTTTCTGAATGCAGTGCTAGTTGCATCCCTCTGTTGTATGCTGTTGGTATAGAAGCTACATGCCTTGCTACAGTAACACTATGGCTAGGGACAGACATTCCATATAAACCAGTTTAAGTGATCAGAAACTGATTTAAACCTGTAACAGAAAATAAGTTCAGTGCATATAAACCAGTCTCAAAATGGATGAAACTGGTTTCAAATAAACCTGGTTGAATGTAGTATCAGAATTAACTGCTTTGGGTAAAACAAGTTTATGCAACATCTGTCCCTGACCCCTTCCTGGTTTAAGTTAAACCAGAGTTCCCCAGCATCCCAGCTGATTTGCAGCCCTGGGCTGGGCTGGGCTGGGCTGTACTCTCAACTCCAGAGAGCAGGGCTGGCCCTGTCCGTCTGCTCCTTAGCCAGAGCTCTGGTAGAGACTGTAGGCACAGCAGGGACTGCTTAGTTTCCCCCTGCCCTCCCCACAATCCATCCTCCCATCTCCCACAGCAGACTCCAGCTACACAGATCCTAGCTGGCACATGGTATGCTAGCTAATGCTGCAAGGTGTCTGTGTGTGTGCACATCTCCAATTTCACTGGGACAGGAAAAAGGCAGACAGGACAGTGTCTACTTAGGACTTTTTGGAGTTAATTAGCAGGTCATGTGGTAATGCCCATCTGTTCCTTCCTTGGAAAAAACTGTTTAAGAACAGCTTGAACTAATGAGAGAGGCTTGTTTTCCTGATAACACAGCGTTTAGCAGCCTATCAGCTCCCTGCTGGCTCCCTCACTTGGCAGGTGTGCAGACAGTATGAAGAAGCAAGGAAAGGAAGATTGAAAAGCTCAGTATCATCAAAAGATGCATGCACCACACACAAGGAGTCCTCCCTCCCCTCCCCCCTTTGCCTTAGAGTGCTAGCCAGGGGCTGGCAACACTCCCACCCCTTGAGAAGTGAGTGGGCAAAAACCTGGGATTGTGCAGGCAGGGTGAGGGTTTAAACCCCACCCTAATCAGAAGTCCTGCTAGAGCCTGGCCATACCCCCTCAGTTCAGCCCTGTAAAAGAGAAGGAAGGGCTGCTCTAGCGCCCCCTGGTGTCTACCCTAAGCCACTGAAGGCATGTGCCTGAACTTTCTCAGTCCAGAAGAAATGTCTGTGCACTTACAAATCAGTTCAACCTAGGCAGGTTAGATTAACCTGCAAAGATTGAATCAATTCAGGCTGAGGCTTTTTGAATGTCTATCCCTAACCTATGGATTCAGTTGGATCTTTCAATGGTTTTGCCTTTTCTACACAAAAGCGTGACCTTTCATTAGCTCTTCCCGATTTGCAAGCACAGAGGAGTAGGAGGCCTCTCACTGCTACCTCCAGAGGAAGAGTGAGGGAAAAGATTTCTTTCCTTTCCTACCCTAGCATTCTATAATTGTAACTATTGGAGTAGGAGACGGGGGGAAATTGAGAGAGATGAAACGAAGAACATAGGAGATATGGCTAAGTGGGGAAGGAAGGAAATGGTGAGAATGAAAGGTAATGGAACAGAATGGAAATGTAGACAGAGAAGGGTTAGTGGGCAAAATTAACTTGGAAAACTGAACAATAAAAAGGAAAAAAAGATGAGGGGTGGAAAAAAGAACAAAAACAAAAAAAAAACCCCAAACACACAGAAAGCAACTTTCAAAGAAGAGGAAGAATAGAAACTCTGGGATACCAGGCAAGTAAAAGATATAGTTTTACTTGCACCAGATTTTCTATACAAACATATATAATAACGTGCACTTGTATTAGAGAAGTAGTTTTGAGGAAGCTGGTTTTAGATGCAGTACAGATACCAGAGCCCAGAAGAAACTGTTTGAGATGGTGGTTCACACTGGCTTCATGGTTTTGGCTACATGCTTTTGATACTTTAATATAACTATAATTTGCCAAAATCAAATTATAGTAAGCCAGTAGAAAAGGATAATTACTACATTCTATTCCATAAAGGATTTCACCATCTCACAGTATAAAGAAATGCAGAATATGGCCACATTTTTCAAGGGTTGATCTCTTGGATCCTCCATCTTTATTTGTTTTTTATATCCATAGAAGCACTCCATCATGCTCAAATCAGTTAATCAGATCACATACACTATACTTTTGCATGGCTGGGTAGTAGCAGCTTCCTAGGAAACAGGAATTACTTCTAGATACTCTGATTCTATTGTTTTTTTCCATTCATCACCAAAAAAAATGATGCAACAACATGCCAAGACATGACCTTCCACATTCATCACAGTGGCAGCCAAACTGGTTAGCTCTACCTTATTTTGTCTTGACTTGAAAAGTGACCCCTTCAGAAAGTCTGCAGTGAGATTCAAAAGCAGCATGGTGGTTGTTCCATGACAACATGGGTCTATTCAGTGCTGATCAACCTTCCAGCTGTTCAGCCCAGATGAGCTGTACAGGGTTGATCTGTGGGCCAAATCCTGCACAGGATAGGTCCATAAATATGATCCAGCATCCCGGTTCAGCCCCACATGCTGATATGAATGTACTCAAATCTAACTCCATGTACTGGACCACATCATCCAGCCCACAGAGCTCTCCACAAGTCTGGAAATTTGACACCAGGGCAGTGGCAATAGCCACCATTGGTTATTTGGAATCACCAAGTTTATTGGTTTCACCCCATGGGCTGGGGCTGTAAAGCAAAGCTACGGGTTCTACTTCAGGCAGTATGGCTTTTGCAAAAAAATGTGAAGGTATTGCATGACTTTCCTTCATAGTCTATACAGTTTCCCCAAAGTAAGGGAACTTTATCAGTGAATGGCCAAAATTACATAAACCATATGCTCTAGCATAGTATTTAGAGAACAAGAATACCATTGAAAAATGTTTCCTTCCCATACCAGTTATGAGAGCACAGATGGCAGTTATTAATACAGTACAAGTGCCTATAGCTATGACCGTTTCAGGTGCATGGTTGTTAAGTTTCTTTTGATTAAAGGAAGCAGTTCATCAACATGAAGTGCTGCATTTAAACCTCCTTAGTATCTTGTAGACTTCAATCAATATTTTAAATACTACTCAGATTACGTATTGAACACACTTTCAAAATATATCTTTTGATTTTGACTATTATATAACTGTGGACAGAAGATGCATTTTATTTAAGCTCCGAGGGAAATGCTCATTGAAGAATGGTTTTCTTCTTAGGGCTTTTTTTTTCCTTTTATTATTTATTTTCTGCTTGTAAATAAAATAAGCAGCAAAGACAGAAGAATATTGAACAAGATTCATATTTGGCATACAGAAAACAAATGCAAGGGGGACAATCTGGAACTAATGTTGAAGCAACTGTATATAAGAGCCAATTGTAATTCATTAAGAAAAAAAACCTCATACAAAGGTTTTATCATTATCTTGTGCCTTCTGTTAGGAGAGATATATATATTAGCAAAAGACAAAGGATGATCACACACACTGAGCATGTCAAAATGCTAATATTATATGCACAGTAGAGAAATATACAGCGAAAAATAGTGAGTACTAGGCTTAATGTTGCAAATTCTAGGCTTTCATTACAAAAATAGATATTTTTCTTATTGTGTTGTGATAAACATTTTTATGTTTTAAGTGAATATGATGCTACCTTTTTTTGCTCAAACAGAAAATGTAAATCTGACAATTGCAGCAAAACAAAAGGCAGAGGGGGTCAATCCGCTCTCCTCAATGACATCCAAACATAAACCACTGAGACACTGGACTGCTAAATATATTTAAAAACAAGCCCAATATCTTAGATTAAATAACTTGTGCTCTCTCCATGCTGCATTGGCACATTTATAAGGTGTGCTTTGAAAGAGACAAAAATGAAGATTCCAAAATTTATTCAGACACATTGCAAATGTGTCATGCTAGTTCCAAATGATCTTTTCAATTGAACTTGCAGCTTAATATTATTTTTATACAGCAAATTACATGCCATAACTAATAAAGGATAGGAATTATGCAATATTTTGACTTGGTAGCATTGCATTTTGTAGTGATACATGAATAACCTTTGGAAGAAGGTATTTTTACTAAATTCTTTTGTGTTTATGAAATTGTTTGAACTCTATACCAAGTATTATTCTAACAGTGGAAAAGAAAGTGGTTACACTGCTGAGTAACAGAAAACATATTTCCATTTCCTTGATTATCAAAAGTTAGAACTAAATATAGTCCTCTTCACATGGGGATACCAGAAAGTGAGTAAATCTGTGATGAGCAAGCTGTATAACAAGTTCTTAACTTAGCACTCAAGAGAATGTTTAGATAGTGGTAAAGAATTACAATGCCAAGGAAATCTGAATCATATGGGACATGTGTTTACCCTACATCATCTAATAGAAACACTGTAGTCTGCACTATACAGTGACACCTTTAAAAATGGAAGCTCAGATCACCCACTAGTACTTGTCTGATGACTTTGGTATGAGATACATTGCTATGCCAGCACTGCCTGCCTCACCAGCAGGGGTGGGGAGCAGCCAGATGAGCTGCAGCTTCTTCGAGGGCTGCCGGTTCAAGCCGGGTCTCATCCGGCTGCTCCCCCGGTTGCTCTCGCCGGCACTGCCCAGTGCCTGCCTGTATAGTCTACAGCCAAATCTCCCTGAATTGATTCGGAGGCTTCCAATTCAATTTGGAGAGATTAATGGGTTTCCCGATTCAATTCAGATTTGGAGATTTGGCCACCATATCAGGCCGAATCTCCTTCTAATTGAATTGGTTACTGAAGCTTTGCACAGCCCTAATGGCTCATCTCTTTCACATTCACAGAAGGGTAGAATTTAAAAATCTTTAAGAGGTAATAATTCTGTTCAGATAATTTAGTGATCTAGTCATCTGTTATTGAAAATTGTTTGGCTTACCTCAAGTTACACCCATAAGAGGAACTGACATAAAATTTACAGTAGTTGTACAACCCATGCAGTGAAAATTTTTAGCTTGAGCTGTTAGTTTAAGTACAATGGGACTGCAGAGTCACAGATGATTAATTCTAACAATATTTTTATTTCCTTCATGATTAGAAGGCTAATTATTTGGAATGAGATGGGGTGTTATATCCTGCATAAGAATTAGCATACATTTTTTCCTTTGATGAATTAATTATAGTTGATTTATGTAGTGGCACTTGCTAAGCACCTGACATTGCACATTTTACTGTAGGGTAAATTTCCATTGAAGCCATTGAGAGAATTTTCTTCAATAAAGTATGGAAGTACATGGCTTCAGAACTGAAAAGCTAGCACTGGTTATAATCCTTGTACCTCTCAGAGAGATTTATATCCCATAAAATATGGGACAGGTGCTTCATAATCCCTATTCAGTATAGTACAGTTTCTGAGTATTTTACACCTGCAGTAATCCACAATTTTTTAGACCACAGAGAAAGTAAAATGAAAGACAGTAAAATACATTTAAGAGTTGAGGGTGGTAGTCAGGGTTGCCAACTGTCTATAAATTAATAGACAGTGAGTTAAAAAAAGAAAAAAAAAACAGGCTAAAATTGCTGCCCATATAATATAGAAAACAACATGTAAAGCTGTCAGTAAAAACACAAAGGCTAAGGATAGACAAACCAGTTTGTGGAATAAGTGATCAGAAACCGGTTTAAGCCTGTAACAGAACATAAAACTTAAGTGCACTGAATGGCTGCAACTGGTATAAACCTGATTAAATGTAATATCAGACTTAACTGATTTGGGTCAAACTGGTTTATGCAATGTCTGTCCCAGACCCCTTCCTGGTTCAAGTTAAACCAGAGTACCCCAGCATCCCAGATGCTTTGCAGCCATGGATATATAGTTGTCTGCTCCAGAGAGCAGAACTGGCCCCACCTCTCTGCTCCCTGACTGGAGCTCCAGTGGAGACTGCAGGTACAGCAGCATCTGCCTGGCTTCCTCCTGCCCCCCATCCCCTTCACTGCTCAAGCAGGGATCACCCCACTCCCATTTCCCACAGCATAGACCCCAGTCCCACAGACCTTAGGCATGTGGTATGCTAGCTAATGCTGAGAGGTGTCTGCATGTCTCCAATTTCACTGGGACAAAACAGTCAGACAGAACAGTGCTTAGGACTTTTTGGAGCTAATCAACAGGTCAGCTGGTAATGTCCCTCCCTTCCTCCCTTGGAAAAAGCTGTTTAAGACAAGCTTGAACTAATGAGAGAGGCACTGTTATCAGCATCATGCTGGCTTCCTCACCTGTCAGGTTTGCAGACAGTATGAAGAAGCAGGGAGAGGGTGATTGAAAAGCTCAGGATCATCAACAGATGCATGCACTGAACACACCCCTTCCCCACTTTGCCTCAGAGTGCTAGCCTGGGGCTGGGGTCTGGCAACACTCCCGCTCCTTGAGCAGCAAGCAGGGAAAATCCTGGGACAGTGCAGTGGACCTCCCTAATCAGAACATCCTACCAGGGCCTGGCCACACCTCCCCCCTCAGCTCAGTACTGTAGAAGGGAAGGGAGGGCTGCTCTAGTAGCCCCAAGCTACTAGCCTGAGCCACTGAGGGCATGTGCTTGCATTTCTTCAGTCCAGAGGGAATGTCTGTACAGTTGCAAACTGGTTCAACCTAGGCAGGTTAGACTAACTTGCAAAGGTTGAATTAATTCAGGCTCAGGCTTTTTGAAAGTCCGTCTCTAGCCAAAGTAGCTGTAGTTTCATTGAACTATGAATTACTCCCTGGTGTCCAAACAAGAATACAGCAGCTGCAGACAGCCTTCACTCAGTGCTTTGTAGTCACCCACCCCAGCCATGTGCTGCTACTGCCAAGTCCCATCAGTTGCCTATATTACTGCTGGATTGCAATAGGATTCTCTAGGGGTTTGTGCCAGGATGGGGGAAGCAGGGCTGGCAGGGGTAAGGCTGGGTGGAGGGGCAGCATAGTGAAGTCAGGGGCATAAGGGTATGAGTGTGATTAGGGAACCCGTGGGGTAGGGACACCAGGTGTAAAACCACTGCTGAAGTTGAGTAGGATTTCTAGCCCAATAACTTTTTTTAAATGATAATCTACAAACTTTTTACTGACAACCAAAAAATGTTGATTATGGTGTTACACCCTTAAATTTCAAACCAGTCCTTGTCTAGGGCCTGGCACAAGGTTTACAGGTAGATTATGGAAAACATACATACAATGTTTGGTTGTCAGTAAAAAGTCTGCAGATTTTCAGCTAAAAAAAAAAAAAGTTTTGGATTTGTAACCCTGATTGCAGCAAGTGGCAAGTTAACACTTAAACTCTTCGTTTCAGAGCCTGTAGACCAGATCCACAGCTGGTGCAAACTGACATAGTTCCAGAAAAATGAATGGTGTTGCAGCTGATCACACTGTCCTGTCAAATGAATGCCAACGGTTTTTAGAAGGGCTCTAATGGGAATTAGCAGTAAGCTGACACAGG
>NW_005842172.1:795763-808418 GCF_000455745.1 Alligator sinensis
GGGGTCAGAATTCTTTTAGCACTGCTTTTGACTGAATGTTTCCCAATATCAAAGGTCAGCTGCTTACATTTTTTTCCTCCAAATTCTATTATAACATGGTCTATATTTTTGCAGTTTCATGTTTACAGTAAAAGATATAGCATTTATTTCTTAGTTGTTTTTTTAATTAAAAAAAAAAATCAATTATTTCAATACCATTTTCTACATAGACTTGTACCTCATGAAAAAAAACAAAACAAAACACAACAGGTTTCTGGTTCAAACAAGAATCTGGGAGCCATTCTGATAAAATATTTAAATAAAATTGATTTTTTTTAAAGCTTGCCAAAAATTGCAACTCCCTCCCCTGCCCCCCCAACACACACACACACACACACACACACACACACACACACACACACCCAGCCCACCCCAATGTGGGTACTTGGAATGCTTCAAAATGAAAATATAATTCAGAGATGAATGTTTCCATTATTCAACCAACTGCTCTATTAAATCTGTGTGTCAGTTACTGTATCCCTTTTGTGATGTCAGCAGGTTATGATGTAAGGACCTAAACAAACATGTTTGTTGACAGCAGAGTGCAAAATTGGACAGTCAGGGCAGAATCTTGAGCACCCTGAACTCTCACTGAAGCCAGCTGAAACTCACTCTAGTCAGTAACTTGCAGGAACAAGTCTAAAGTGCTTACTACTATGTCACTTCTCTTTTCCTCCCAAACCCCTCATTGATTTAAACTCCTACACTTTTTAAAAATACTGAGCTAGCATTATGAATTATTATGAATTCATTAGGAATGTTTTTAAAGAAAGAATACTAGTACTGGACCCTCAGTTCTCCCCAAAGACTGATTTATGTCAGAGGATGAGCAGAAAAGCAAAGGCATTAGGAGAGCTGAAATGAGAGTGGGAATGAAACTTAAAAAAAAAACTTACTTGATAAAACATATTTTTGTATCTTAAAACTTGTAGAAAAAAATGTTTTCCATCATGCCTAATTCCAGAATTTCCTTTAGAGAAATAATTATTATTCTCGGTCTTCATCATTTAACCAAGTATTTGTCCATGACTATGAATACTGATTTATACTATTCATATCTCTGGAGTCACACAAAAGGGCTGGGGGAATTTACAACATGTTCACCAGTGGGTAATGCATTTCTTCCACTCAGAGGAGACGTGTCCCAAGTGTGTGAGGCCCACTGAAGAAGAGTCCCCACTTATGCAACCTCTTGGCCAATGCACTAGGGACCTAGTCAGAGGCCCTCTGAAGCAAGCAAACAATAAAAGCACAGGCTACTACAAATTGAGCTAAAGAGCCAATGCTGTGCAGCTAGGGACTGTAGCAGTTCAAAACCCCTGTCAACTGGCACAGATGAGAAGATACTTACTAGTGGAGACATAAACAGTAGGGGTGTGTGAAATGAATCATATTTGATTTGGATTTGGCCCAAAATCAGGGACAGCGATTCAATTTGTTGAGTCTGATTATTGTCCCTGGTTTGAGTTGGCTGAATCCGAATCTGAAGATTAGATGCCGATTCAGAGAATCAGCAATTTGGTCATAGACACAGGTTTAAATGTTTTTTCTACATACCTCAAGGTACCAGGTGCAGCTCGTGACTGCTGAAATGCTGGAGCAGATGGAGCGTCCCACAGGAGCACAGGGGTGCCCCCTGCGTGCTTCATGGTGAACCCGGAAGTGGACCAGAAGTATTTCTGGTCCACTTCCGGGTCTGCTACTGAGCACACTGGGGGGCCCTCCAGCTTGGGATGGCTGCGGGGGGACCCCAGGTGCCCCCCCAGACCCAGGAGGCACCAGTTGCTGAGTCGGGGGGGGCACAGCAGATGGAGCGTCCCACAGGAGCATGGGGGGGGCCCCCTGTGTGCTCCCCAGCAGACCCAGAAGTGGACCAAAAATGCTTCTGGTCCATTTCCGGGTCTGCTGCCAAACGTGCTAAGCAGATCCCCCACTGCAATCCTGTGGGATGCTACATCTGCCCCACCATCTCAGCATTCACAAATCTCCTGGTACCTTGAGGCATGTAAAAAAAAATAATAATAATAATAATTTAAAGCTGGGTCTATGTCCGAATTGTTGAATCTTTCGGAATTGATTTGGACGGTTCTGGTTTGACTTGATTTGGAGAGATTAAAGGGTCTCCTGATTTGATTCAGATTTGGAGATTCAGCCACTGAATCGGGCTGAATCTCTGCCAAATCGAATCAGGGACCAAAGCTTTGCACAACCCTAATAAAGAGCTCTGAAGTTAACAATACAGTAGAAAGTCAATTATCCAGAATAATCAACTAACTAGGAGGTGCTATATTAACAAAATGGTCTGCCTTCAGTTGGGTTAGGCTTGTCAACAAGACAACTATACAATGTATATTCAAAAGTGCTTTGAGATTTTAAAGGGTTACGCTGGACTAATTTATTTATTCTGGGTTTTTCATATTGGCTGTACAGTACAGCAATTACAGTTTTCACCACTTCATACTGTGCTGTTTGATCATCTAGAAAAATCAATTATCCAGAATGATGGTGAGAACTATTCTGAATAATTAAAGCTCTACTTTACTTGGGCTCAGAAGGGTATAAGGGAGTTTATTCCTAGTATGAACCCCTCTATGCGACACTAGTCAGGCCACAACTGGAGTACAATGTCCAGTTCTGGGCACCGCACTTCAGGAGGGATGTGGCCAGCATTGAGATGGTCCAGAAGAGGGCCACTCACATGATCTGGGGACAGCAGGGCAGACCCTATGAGGAGATGGTTCGGGACCTGAACCTGTTCAGCCTTCACAAGAGAAGCCTGAGAGGGGACCTGGTGGCAGTTTATAAACTTGCCACAGACGACCAGCAGGGAATGGGAGAGAGCCTGTTCACCCAAGCACCTCCCAGAGTAACAAGGAATAACGGCTATAAAGTTGTTTGAGAGTAGGTTCAGGCTTCACATTAGAAGACATTATTTCAGAGTCAGGGCAGCTAGGATCTGGAACCAACTTCCAAGGGAAGTGGTGCTGGCTCCTACCTTGGAGGTCTTTAAGAGGAGGCTTGACAATTACCTAGCTGGGGTCCTATGAGCCCAGTATTCTCTCCTGCCCAGGGCAGGGGATCGGACTAGAAGATCTACTTAGGACACTTCTGACCCTACATCTATGAATCTATGAAACCCTCATTGAGAACACTCTTGTCTCTTCTGTCACAAGATGAAATAAGGCCTCCAGCACTCAGAATTTTCTCATTTGGGTATAGACATGGAATTCATAGTGAATTCAGTCATATTCTCAATATTGATATTTGAAATTTATAACCTTAATTCCTTGTTAGCAGTGAAGCACTAAGGGAAGAAATTGCAGCGCCTCTAATCCAAATATTAATATTTTTTGCAAAGCACATATATGCATTCTGATCTGTGTCTCTGCATAAGTCCCCAGATTGAGTTTTAATATAATTTGTGGAAAGGAAAGAACAAGACATTTACTAGCTCAGTAGGAAAAAATCACTAGGGCTAGAAGTTACACACAAACTGATTTAAGTGATCAGAAACTGATTTAAACCTGTAACAGAACAGAAACTCAGTGCACATAAACCAGTTTCAAAACAGCTGCAACTGGTTCAAGATCAACCTGGTTGAATATAGTATCGGAATTAACTAATTTGGGTCAAACGAGTTTATGAAACTTCTGTCCCAGACCCCTTACTGGTTCAAGTTAAAATCACAGCCCCCCAGCAGGCTTTCCAGCCCTGGGCTGAGCTGTCTGCTCCAGAGAGCAGGGCTGGCCCCACCACTCTGCTCCCTATCTGGAGCAGTGAGGGCTGGCTGATAAGGGGGTGGAGGGCAAGCTCAACTGGGGATACAGCCCCCTCCTCCCACCACCCCCCCAGCAAACCCCAGGTAGGGTCCAGGGCCAGGGAGGGAGGTAAAAACACCCCTTCCCCTGCTCAAGCTTACTGATGGCTGTGACTATGGACTACAAATCCCAGAAGCACCTGGAAGCAGGAAGAGGAAGTGATGAGCAACCCTGCAGAGTCCTGCTGCTGTAATTCTGGACTGCAAATCCAAGAGACCTTGAGAGCAGCAGGAAGAGGAAGTGCTTCCAGCCTGGGCCACTGCAGGCATGTGGCTGCATTTCCTGAATCAAAGGTAAATATCTGTTCACTTTTGTTTCAATTAATCTCTGCATCTTAAACTAACCTGCAAAGACTGAAATGATTAAGCCTCAGGCTTTTTGATCGTCTGTAGTTAGCCAGCAGGATAAATTGTCCTGCATGTGAAAAAACATATGCTTAGCACTAAATTTTGGGATAACTCTGCTCTGGAATGTTGTGTAGATATTTCCTCCCTAATTCTGGCAGAACACTGCAGTACAGGAGTGCCAAATGGGACTACAATCATTTAGATACCCATGTTGAGAGAGGCAATACTTTGCATCTTTAAACTGTACTAAACAGGTGCTGAATAAATTTGCCAAACTGATTTAAATTATAATCCATTTCACTATGTTTGTTACTAAGTTATCTTGCACCAGGCCCAAAGTAGAAATTGGGAGGTGGGGGATGGGGCTTTGTTTCAGAATTAATAAAGAATGCACCTGCAGAAGATTAATATTCTTACCAAGTAGCACTGGCTGCAAAGCAGGATTTCTGGTTCGTGGATTTTTTTTAAAATTCCTACAAACTGTAAATAAGAACAAACTGCATTTTGAAAACACCAGTGTAGGGCATTTTCTCAAGAACAATTTTGCTGCAATTTTTGGGACCTGGGTTGTCCTGAAGCCCTAACTATAGAGATGCAGTTTATCCAACTTTAAGGCTCCTTGCCCTGGCCCCTGGAACTAAGCCTCAGTTAGAACAAGGGTTGTCAGTGCTTTCAGGCTCCCATCTCTGTGAGTGAGCCTGGAAGCCCTAAGGCCCTTAACGCAAGTTTACTTTAAGAAACGATGGGATCTAATCCTAGATCCCAACAAATCACATGTTTTGCTATGCTATACATGTGATTTTGGGGATTGGGGATCCCAATCATGCTTTACTTGCTGGTGACTTTCTCCCCTGGCACCACCAAGATGAAACCATTCAGCTGATTGTCAGTTGGGGCCAGGAACTAAACTGTTCCCTCACCCCAGCCAACTATCAGCTAGGCATATGTGGAGCCCATCATTGGGCTGTGGCAGCGTGGTGCCAGGCTTTCCATGCACCACCCAACTGATGGTTCAAATGCACAGGGAGTTTTGACACTGTACTGTGGCAGCCCGATGTCAGGCTCCCTGTGCACCAGAAGCTGTATCAAGGCCATGTGCCACCCAGCTGGGAAGCACATGTGATTTTATAAGTCCTTAAACACAGGGAGCTAGGCATCAGGCTGCTGCACCCAGAGTTATAAAAACACATGCACTGCCCAATTGAATAGCACACAAGGTTTTCACAGGTGCCAGTTCAGGGGAGGCAGGGGGTGGGGGCTATAAAACCATGTATGCCACCCAGAAAAGGAAACGGATGTTTGCAAAGTTAGTAGGTTTGGCATGATGTTACTATTCTATGTGCAGAATTCTGATCTCAAAATTTCTACTGGTGCCACCTCAAAAAAAAAAAAAAAAAAAAAAAAAGCAATGGTATTGCAAGGATGCTGATGAGAATACTTAGTTGATTAGAGTCAGAGAAATATAAAAATACTCTTGTTCACAATTAGTGCAAAACACATCTGCAAACAAATTCCATTTATATGTAGATTGTTAACAAGCAAAATAGAATAAAGGGATCAATTTTTAGTTTCAGAACTGCCAATGGTCTGACTTTAACATAATCACAACTTAAAGCAAGGTTGGCAGGGAAATAATGTAGTTTCACAAATGAGGGAACTGATACAATAAATGAAAGGACCAATATCATACACCAGGGGTGTATTGCATATACGTTATGCAATATATTAATTTCTGTACACATTTAGAGATTTACATGTGTAAGCAGAAAACTTTTGCAGATGTTCTAAGCAAAACTTTAAGCTCTAAACGATCAGCCAACCAGTGAAATCAACTAGGTGATGTTACCCTGTGACATACTATTACACCTATTTTTTTCTTCTAACTAGTTCTCAGGACATAAGCATAAAACTAGAGAGGCATTCCTAGTCTGTACCTCTTCCTACAAAGAACAAGAAAGTTGAGTGTTATAGAGAAAACATTTCTTCCAGCACAAATTTAGCAAGCAATAATTCTTCAAGTAGTTGAACTACCAGTTCTTACAGTATTTGAACTTTAGACATTCTTGCAGAATGCTTTTATATCCTTTCCATAATAATTTATATCCAAGGTGTAACTTTCAATTTTAGCTCCCTGGGCAAAAATTCAGGGGATGGTTGGGCACTCCTTTGCTGCATCTGGAGCTTCTGCACTCCCCTGCCATGGGAATCAAGTTGAAGAAGTCCCACACTGCCCAGATATAGAAACTGGCAAGAGCTACCAATATCAATATACATTTTATTCCAATATCACTGTACATTTGATTTTAAAAGTGTCAGAACAATTTTTCTGGGAAAAGATCACAAAAAAACCCCCCAAAAAAACAAACAAAAAAACAAAACAAACAAACACTCTTTAAACCATACTATATAAAAATGACTTGGAGTATATTTTTAGAAGCAAGGGCAGACGAGGTTCCTTGGGTGAATTTGATATCTTTTATTAGACCAACCCAAATGGTTGGAGAATAGTTATTAAGCAAGCTTTCGGGTTCAAAAACCCTTTGTCAGGCTAAGGAAGCTTCCTTTTTAGAAGCAAGAAATTTGAAAGTAAAATAAAAACTTGCTTCCTTCTTTCCTAGCCCACCAATATGAAATACAGTTTCTTTTTGACTGATCCTCCAGTTTAGAATACCCTAACCTTTAAAGGTTTGACTTGCCAATATTAATCACATTCTTTAAACATAGATTACATGTATACAGTAATGGACATGCTAAGCGTATCGTAATAATACCCAGTTTTATACAATTTTGCCATCTGAGGTGAGAAGAAAATCATTGTGTGAAGGTATGCAACTGAACTATCTTGTTTCAGAGAAAGCCACTGTATTTTCCTCTGTAAGTTCGGCTATATAGCATATTGTGGACCTTACCAGAGCAAAAATAATAAATAAAAACTAATGGAATTGTTGTAAAAGCTGTACTGATTAAGCTCTGGCTTCTATTTTTCACTTTGCTCTCCTATTCGTTCACAAATTGGTTATTTGATATCATTCCTCCAGCTACAACATATCCACCTGTTCTATCTCAATTATTATCCACTGGCATAGAAAAGAAGCTGTTAGCTTTTCTTGAATTTTGTGACTAAAAAAAATAAATATCTACAAAGTCACCTCTTCCATGCAACTATTTAGCTGTTGCTCAGTTTTATATCCTTAAATGTATTATGATCAACTAATTGCAGTACCTTAATCTGTAGTTCCCAACTACTGTTGATGGCAACAGTCGTGAAGAAGTTGTATGGAACAGGTTATACAATTAAACTGAAACCTGTAATCAAAGAAATCCTATCTACTGTACACCATCTAATGTTCTCAAACTAGTGTCTTAGAAGCAAAATAAACGTTGAAAATTATAAAAACAAGTCACAAATACACTATATCTACAACATTCCCCTCATCCAACCAAGTCGTTACTTTGTCAAAGGATGAGATCAAGTTTGTCTGATAACTTTTTCTTCATAAATCCATGCTGGGTGCTTGTGATCAGCCCTTCTTCCTCCAGGTGCGTGCAAATGAACTTCCTTAGGATATGTTCCAGTAACTTCCTAGGAGCCGAGGTGAACCTAATCAGTCTGCAGTTCCCAGAGACTTTATTTATTTATTTTAAATGGAGAAGCACTGTTTTCTTGTCCTCTGGTATCTTGCCCATTTCAAACTTCATGAATATCATTGCCAAGGGCTCCAGGATTTCCTCTGCCAGTTCCTTCAGTACCCAGGGATGAAGTTCATCAGGCTCTGCTGACTTGAATTCAGACCCATCAAAAGCTCTCCGTCTCTTCTTATCTCATCCTTCAGCTTGTCCCCTTCCTTATCCAAACAAGCCTGAGGCAAGGCAGCTGTTGAGTAGCTCTGCCTCCTTTGTCTCTTCTATTAAGAGCTCCCCTTGGCTAGTCAATAGTGGACATGCAGCTTCTTTGGTCTCTTTTTTCCTGGCCAACATTCCTTATAGAACCTCTTCTTGTCGTCTTCACCCTCTGTCACCAAGTGCACCTCATTCTTTATCTTTGCCTTCCTGATTTTGTCCCTAAAGGTTCTTGCTATTTCCTGGTACTACTTTGATGATGTGCCTATATTTCCACTGCCTGTATGCTTTCTTTTTGCATTTGAGGCATCCTAAAAGCTCCTTGTGCAGTCACATTGATCTCTTGCCATTCTTCTTGCACTTCCATTGTGCTGAAACACTTTCTTTTTGGGTTTCCAAGTACTGTGCCCTTTAGAAGCTCCCAACTCTCCTTGGTGCCTTTATCCTTCTGTCTATCTTCCTATGACACAATGCCTGTTAACTCCTGGAGTCAAGGGAATCTACCTTTTTATAATCTAGATTCCTAGTTTTGCAGACTTCATGCTTTCCCCATCTCAAGATCAGGAATGTTAACATATCATGACCATTTTTCCTCTTAAGTTGTCCATTATCTTCACATCCTCCACCAGTTCTTTCCTATTGGGAAGATCCAGAACAAGATCCAAGATGAAGGATTCTCTAGTTGTATCCTGAACCTTCTGGAACAGAAAGTTGTCCTCCACACCAATTAAGAACAAACCTAACATTTTATGTTTGGTTGTATTGTTCTTCCAGCAGACCTCCAGAAATTTGCTGTCTCCCACCAGTACCATCCCATTACTTTTGGATAGACTTGTCATCTCCTTGAAGAGTGCCTCATTCACCTTTCTGATTTGGTGGCCTATAATAAAATCCCCACCATTATATTAGTGATAGGTTTTTCACCTTCTATCTTAGCACAGCAGAGCAAAATGCATTTGGGTGATCTTCTCCCTCCTGAACCAGGGAACAAGTATGTGCATTTTTGACATATAAAGCAACACTACCACCCTTTTCTCCCAACCCTGTCCTTCTGAACAGTGTTGCCCTCAATGTTGACATTCCCGTCATACAAGAGCTGTCCCACCTTGGTCTCTGTGATACTAATCAGGTAGTAGTTCTTTTCACAGGTTGCAGCTTGCATCTCATTTATTCCCCAGACTTCTCACATTAGTATACGTACATCAAAATATTTTGCATTGTGACCCACTTAATTCCCTGTTCAGCCACTTGTAGCTTTCCTGTGGCTCTCTATTTCCCCCCCCCCCCCAGTTGAGTTGCTTCTTCCAGTTTTTTTTCCCTTCTGGACTGTTTGTACTGTTGCTGGAGGGTTTTGGTCACCATCTCTGGTGGAACCTAACTCAAAGCCCTTTTTGCTAGGTTGGCTAGACGACATCCAGAGATGCCCTTTCCAATTCTGGTTATAGATTTCATAGATGTTAGGGCTGGAAGGGACCTCGAAGATCATCAAGTCCAGCCTCCTGCCCCAGGGGCAGGAAGTCAGCTAGGGTCAAAGGACCTCAGCAACATAAGCATCCAAGCGTTTCTTGAATGAGTCCAGAGTAGGTGCCTGCACCACAGCTGGAGGGAGTCTATTCCAGGTCCTGGGAGCTTGGACAGTAAAGAGTTTTTTTCTTATGTCCAGCCTAAAACGGTCTTGTAGAAGTTTATGACCATTGGCCCTTGTTTTTCCTTGGGGTGCTCTGGTGAACAGACATTCTCCCAGATCCTGATGAACACCCCTTGTATACTTATAGGCAGCTACCAGGTCCCCCCTGAGCCTGCACTTTTCTAGACCGAAGAGTCCCATGGCTCTCAGCCTCTCTTCATAAGGCCTCTTCTCTTGCCCCCTGATCATGCACATGGCTCTCCTGTGGACTCTTTCAAGCTTCTCAACATCTTTCTTGAGTCTTGACATCCTTCTTGAGCCGAATAGAGTCCATCTCTTGATAGCAGTCCTCCTCCCTATAACATCCATCTTCCCTGGGGAGGATCGACGAGAAGACCATTTGTGCCCCAAGCTCCTTAACACGCCTACCAAGAACCTTATAGTCACCTCTGGTCTGCTCAGTGAAGAAAATTCCAAGGGAAAAATAATGAGTTTCCTTTAGCAGGATGTGGAATTTGCATTACAACAGGAATGCTTTTTGTTTTGCTATCAATCAAGTGTACTAGTAATACTGCTGGATATAGCTCTGTGCAGATAGTTGATCATTCTGTTTGCTGGTTGAACCAAAATGATTTGGGGCAACTCAAATTAGATGTTTGTTTTGCAAAAAAGAAGAGAGAGAAAAAAGTTTGGCCTAAAATGAAACATTTAACTTAATTCTGAGTTCATGTAACCCATCTTCCCCTTTTTCCAAAAATGAGGCGATTTTAAAAGCAAAATGCCGTTTCAAAATGATAAATTAAATCCTTTTATTTTGTGTATGTGAAAATGAATTAAATATTGGAAAAGTTGTTTATTTCCTTGTTTTCTGGCTAAAACTACTCACCAAACATGACTCAAATGTGGAAGCAGTCTGTGTTCTCAGAGAAACTTCATTTTTAAATAAATGTACTATTTGCTGGAGTATGATTGACCTGTTTGTGTAGTAGTAATATTTTTGGCGATACCTTTTTATTGAACCAACTGTGTAGTTGCAAGGGGTGTCAGACAAGCTTTCAGGCACAAAATGTACTTTTCCAGGTCTGGGTTATTGGCTAAAAATATTTTGCCTATGTCTGGCTGGCTAATATTTACTTGCCATAGAACAGAGGTGATGAAAGAAAACAGGAGAAATGAAAAACAATGACAGAGGAGGAGATGATTAATCTGAATGAGAATGGTCTGTCATATTTAGAAAGAACTCAACATTTAAGATAGCATTAAGAATTGAATAGTGTTGGAGTGATGTTATAGTCATGGTAGTCCAGGAAATGAGACAGAAGAGACAGACAGATTTTGGGGGGTAATATTGGACCAGCTGCATGACTGGGATGGACTTAGACAAGCTTTCAAATGCAGTGCATTCTTCTTCAGATCTTGCCTCTCACCAAAGATTGAAGCCAGTACTGTATTAGAAAGATTGATTTTGTAACTCTGACCCACCTCTGTAGTTGCAAGACCCTGCTAATCCAGGTCATTAAATTAAAAACGTGGTCCTCACTATGAAAAATGGGGACAAACCAACTTCTTTACTATTCATGATTTCACAACATTTCATACTCATTGATAAAATCCCAGGCCAAAATGCATCTCCTTTTAACAGTCTCACATGCCAGTACCCTTCTTTCCTATGGACATCGGTAGTGTAAGGATGATGATATAGCTGTAATGATCCAGAAATGCAAGAGGCAAGGATTTTTTAGGGTGACATCTTTTATTGGACCAACTACATAGTTGCGATAAAATTAGATAAGTTGGCATAAAATGGAAGACCAGTCTCTCTCAGATATCCATAACAACAGTATATTGCTGCAGTGATGCAGCAATTGCTTACATGGAAAAAAACAATATTAGGAAAATATGTAATGTAGTTTTAGCTATTTTCATTAAGTTTAACAGCTGGAAGCAAGGAGAGTGAGCACCATGAGAACAACACCAAGTGCTCCATGTGGACCAGAGTTTGGGAACTGTTAGTGCAGACTTTAAAAGCTTTCTAAGCCAAACTTACTTTCCAGGAATTACTGCCATCTAATCAAGCTTCACATTCCTTGTAATTTCAGATTTAACACTTATGAGCAGACTCTCTCACACAGCTGTCAGCAGGGAAGTACTCCCAAATCTGACATTAAGCTTCTGTGTGTCAAAGTAGAATGTTTATATAGTCAGTGAATGCTTCAAGCTGTCCTTTTTATGTGAGGATCCCATATATGATGTATGGCATTTAGCTAGAACAATGCTGGCTATTAATATAATCTTCAATAGTTCCTAAAAAGAGCTAAAAGATTTTGCCTAAAATTTAAATGCTAGATCTAGATCGAGAGAAAGAGAGAGAGATCTATATCTATCTCTCTAGAGAGAGACAATTAATGATCTTTTCCTAGCTTATGTAGTATGGTTTATGTTTACTTTTCTGTAGTTGCTATTAGATCAACACCAAGTGAATCTAGAAAAGCTCTCAGGAAGGAGAGCTATTAAAATTCACCATGAGGCTGTGTACGAATCAAGCTCTTGCAGACTCACCCTGCTCAGATCTGAAGACGGCAATGCACTCTTCAAAGATGAGTCCATCAAAAACTGCTGGAAGGAGCACTATCAAAGGCAAAAACTGAGAATCAACGGGGACTGATGAAACATTTGAATCCATCCTGAAACATCCAGTAAGGGAAGTACTTGCCAGTCCACCAACCTCTGAGAAAGTCCAACAGATAAGACAAGAATAACAAAGCGTCTGGTCCTGATAGCGTACCAGCTGAGGGTTTTGACATAGGTAGGGAAACCATAACCAAGAAGCTCCACACACAGTTTCTCAAAGTCTGGAATACTGAGGAAATTCCTGCTAACCTAAGGAATGCCAATATTGTCACCATTTTTAAAAAGGGAGATAAGTCTGACTGGAAATTATCAAGGTATCTCCCTCCTCTCCATAGCTGAGAAGATCTTTGCTT
>NW_005842172.1:808449-813847 GCF_000455745.1 Alligator sinensis
GCTGAACCAAGTGCTCCCTTTTACTGAGAAAATCGTTCCCAAGTCTCAATGAAGCCTCAGACCATTGAGAGGCACTGTGGAAGTGATTTTTGCAGCTACGTCAGATCCAGCAAAAATGCAGAGAACACCACCAGGAACTGCATATGGCCATTATCAATTTGATCAAAACCTTTGACTCTATTAACCGTGAGGCTCTATAGAACATCTTATTGAAGTTTGGCTGCCCAGAGACCAGATGACTGGCTCCATCCTATGCAACGGCTCTGCTATGGAGCCCTTTGTCATTTGAACTGGCATCAAGCAGCACCAAGTGATCGTGCCAATTTTGTTTTCCACCTTTCTTGTGGTCAAGATGCCCATCCTTGACGGTCTGCCATATGGCATTGGCACCGAGTACAGAATGGATGGGAAGCTTTTCAATCTCTCCCACCTCCATGCCCAAACCAAGTTACTTCAGCCTCGAGTGTGGAACTTCAGTGTGCTTTAACTGCTTCTCTCAAGCATACCAGTGCCTGGGACTGGCCCTTCATATCGGGGGGGTGGGGGGAGGCCTTAAACAGCCTGCTCCAGGTCAATCAACTCCTCCAGCCAAGATTCTCGCTGACAGAAAGGAGCTAGAGAACAGTAAACACTTTGCATACCTCAGCATCTCTCTCTCAGAGGACAATATCAATGGGGAGATCCAGTATAGGATCTGATGTGCCAGCTCTGTTTTCTGAAGACTAAATCACCATGTGTTCAACAATCATACCGTAAGGATTTGAACAAAGTTCCTACTATATCTTCTCTATGGCTGTGAAGCTTGGGTGACCTACAGAGACCAACTGAATAGCGTGTAATGTCATCACCAGTGCTACCTCCAGAAGATCCTTGGCATAAAGGGGGAGGATCACCGCACAAATGCCAGCGTCCTCATTGGCCCTAATACCACCAGTATGGAAGCACTGATTATTCCATATCTGCTGCAGTAGCAGGGCACCATGTGTGCATGCCTGATGTATGTTTGTCAAAACACCTGCTATACTCCCAACTCAGCAAAGGACAGAGGACATGAAAAGGCCAGAGGCAAGGCTGCAAGAACACCCTCAAGGTGAACATTAAGTTTGCCACTGACATCACAAATTGGGAAACACTAGCCTGGGACAGGGCTACATGGCAATGCCTTCTGAGAGAAAGTACATCTTACTTTGAGGAAAATTGGCTTGCCCTGGAGGCAGAAAAACAACAGAAACAGAAGAAAAGGAAGCAAGACTGAGAAATCTGTGGTCTGACCCTCCCTTTAACCACCACCTGTGGCATTTGCCAGAGAATCAGCAGCTCTAGGATTGGCCGCCTTAGCCACCAATGGATTCACGTACACCCCTTTACTTAACCTGTGGGAGTGATCATCCTTAACCGTGATGGATTGTTGCTGCCACCGATCTGCTAGCTTAAGCGTCCAAAAGTATTCAGTGACCACCCGTCTGAGAAGCTCTTTAATATGAACTCTGTAATGGAATAAACAATCTGTATGTTTTAAAATAATTCTAAAAATAAATCCCCCTCCCCAACAAACACACAAAAGGATCTACAACCAAATCTGCTAAGTCACAGGGGCTCACTGAACTCCAGCCATATCTTTGGAGCTTAGGCACCTGATTCATGGCTGCAACAGAGACAGCTCTGTTCACTTATGTCCCAGAGCTAGAGAGTTGCTGCCTATGCACATAATTTCACAGAACTGAACAGGCATTGCTGTTTTCCTTCTAAAATACAACCTCTAGTAGTGGTTCTTTATATAGCAGCCTATCCACTCAGGAAGTGAGAGATCTGAGGGATCTTATCTCCCAGGTAAGTACTCTAGTAACTACCCAGGTACAAGCTATACTTGGAAAAGATCTTGGGGGTGAGGGGAAGCTAACTACCTCTCCTATTTAAGAAAGGAATGCAAGATCCATAGGGCCAAAAGCAGCAAGGGAAAAACAAGACTCTCTATCCTAATGGGTAGGACACTTACCAAGGAGTTGGAAGACCTGAGTTCTGGTCCCTGATCACAAGATTCTCTCTCTTTCCTCCAATGCCCATTTAATACAAAATGCATAAGGTTGCCCCCTCCTACATAAGTGCCATAACCACAAGACAGCAGCATCACATCCTTCTTCTTTACCGTCTTGTTGCCATGAATTCTGTATTCCTTTTCAACAGAGATGTAGCTAGCTTCTTCAGTACTGTGGGCAGAGTGTGGGGCCAGAGCGGAGCAGTGGCAGGCAGAATTGTGCTGAGCACTTGGGGGGGGGGGGGGGGAATAAGACAAGGTGGAGGACAAGTCTTACCTGTCACAACTCAGACTCCTTGCACACCGACTACAGTGTGCAGGGACTACAGCAGCCCCCCATTGTGCAGGCTCCCCAGGTACCCCCTCTAAAATCAGAACCTGGGGCTATTCACCTAGCCATAGTTATGCTACTGCTTTCCATACATAAGCCCAGAATCAAGAGGAGACATGAACTCCTGGGGCACAGAACCCCACATGATAGAGGTGGGCTGGCTCGGCTGTGCTGCTTGCCACCACATGCAGCACTGCTGGGCGGCAGCACCCGTATGGGCTGTGAGCACCCCAAGTGCCTGCTGCCTGCAAGGGCTGTGCACCATGGGGGCCAAGTGTATGGGGAGCCCCCATAGCCCCCCACCCTCCCAACACCCACACCCTGCCTGCCTGCGCTCCACACTCCTGCCGCCCCCTGGGCACAGGCTCCGCCCCAGCCCCATACTCCACACTTCTGCTCACCTGCAAGTTCCTTCCCCTATCTGCTTCCCTATCTGATGCCCAGAGCAAGTGGGACACCAGGGAAGCCAAGCAGGTCTCCCAGCAGACGCAGTCCTACCTGAAAACTGCATGCTGACTGGGCCAGGCCCTTTCACCCATGAGGGTGGAAGCAAGCTGGGCGAGGTACAGTTGGTGGGCACCTGCAGGCCAGATAAAATAGTCCACAGGCTAAATCTGGCCTGGCAGGCAATTTTTGCCCACCTCATATCTAGGTTCTTATTTTCAACACTCTTATTTCAAGCTCGTAATGGAATATTATTGCACACTAGAGCTCAAATAACCTGTTAACTTCTCTTCAGTTACCTTAATTTTATTTTCAACTGCTTTTCCCACCTGAAATTTGCAATTCAATGCAATCAATTTCACTTTAGTTAAACATTTTAATGTGTTCTGATAAAAACAGGCAATTGATATTTTAATTTTGTGGTATTGAAGCTAGCTGTTGTATTACCAACACACAATAAAAACGGCAAGCACTGGCAGTTACATAGAGGCCGTTTGCTCACCACTTGTCGGGGTGAAGGAAAGATATAGTACCAACTCATATAGCACTTTTCATCTCAAAGGATTAAAATGTGCTTTGTCAGTGTTCTATACTGAAATTGCTTCACTTTCCATCCATCCATTTTGGAGAGAGCCAAGTAGTTGTTTTATTCTCTACAACAGCACTACAGAACAGCAGCAAAGCAAGTTTAACTTAAATCTCAGGGGGAAAAAAGCCCTAAACTATAAAACCTTTAGGAATGTGAAACAAACTGCCTATGGGAGTTGTGGAATCTCCTTCTTGATAGCCAGGTTAGACATCTGTCTGGGATGGTTTATGAATAGTGTATTTTGCATTTGAGAAGGACTTGACCTGGGTGACTCAAAGCCCATTCCAAAACTATGATTCTAATAATTTAAGCCATGCCAAAGTATTTGCAAAGGTAAGCAAGTAACTCTATGCCTATATGCAGCCCTACTGAATTTAACTTGGTCTACTTGCATGTTAAAGATACCTACATGCAACACTGTTTGCAGATATGGGAATGAAGATAGGAGATAAAGATGATGACTCCAAACAATATCCAACAGAAATTTAATATTAAATTTGTATGGGGGGGGTGGAAATATAAACACAATAGTTCACTGGAAAATGCAGGGACAAAAGAACAGTCTAGATATTTTCATGAAAATTTGTTTTCATTTTGAGGTGCACTAATACATTGGTTCAACATCGGATCAGCACCAATATAAAAACTGTATCGGAAGTTGGCCTGATGCACCTAATAATTTGGAGGATAAATGTCCATGTATGCCTGCAACCACAGCGTAGCATGTAGACAGTGAGGAGCACAGCCCAGCAGCATGGAGAGCTGCAACTGGTAAGTCTGTTGTGGTGGAATGGGAGCGGGAAGGGAAAAGGTGGGGCGGGGGGCAGGTAAGGGCCCTGCCATGAGGGAGTGGGGCTGGGGCTAAGGCAGGTGCTGCCCAGCCAGGGCGGGGCATGGGATAGAGCCACGGCTCATCCAGGGGGCACAGGGAGGCACCTCCCAGTACTGCACACGCCCTGGGAGGGCACAGGGTCCCTAGATCTGCGCTGGGCGGGGCAAGCTATAGCTGCAGGTTGCAGCCGGGGCTGAGCCAGACTGTTCCTGGTGGGGGGTGGGCCGAGCTGTGCTCAGGGCAGGTGGTGGCTGCCCCAAGCACAGTCCCAACCCAATCTCCCCCCCACCCCCGCCCCCCTGCTCTGGGAAGAGCCCAGCGCAGTCCTGGCTCTGGCCTGCCCCACCCATGCCCTGTGCACATCTGGGGGCACATGCCCCCCTCCCCATGCCCTCCCTGGATGTGCACAACAGCAGGAGCCACCCCACTCCCCTCCCTGTGCCCCCTCGGATGAGCCATGGCTCCATCCTATGCCCCACCCTGGCTGTGCAGCACCCACCCCAGCCCCACTTCCTCCCTCACCACAGGGGCCTTGATCTGCCCACCACCCCTTCCACCACGACAGACTGACCAGCTGAACGCAGGTCTTCAAGTTGTAGGGATGTGTTTCAGAAAAATCGGAATGGGATTGGCCAATGTGCATCCTTAAAAATTGGCTATTGGTATCAGCCCCCAAAATCTATCAGTACACTCCTACTTTTTATGATGTTGTAAAAAAGCTTCCCATCTGCTACAGATGAGATCACAAAATGGCAATGGAGGAATCAAACATTTCTGCATGTGGTTGCTGTATGTTTCCCAAACAAGTTCTGTCTAGATTCCGCGGGGAATACCCATACTTGTGTAAAAAGTTACCCCGTGTTAAACCTTTGTCTGTTCTCTTAAAACCTGAAGCACTAGTTACATTTCAATTCTGAATAAAGGGAGTGCCATCTAATGAATCACCCATAGGACTCCTAATATTCTCTGGTTTCCCATTATGGTTTTAATGAGCCTAACCCTGAGGAACTTAACCCTGAGAAGGGATATACGTAAGTTGCAACAAGTAAAAGGGATTTTTGCAGGCTGCTCATGTCACACAGAGCCAATTTCATGGCCTTTTCATAGTGATGCCACCCCTCACTGCTAAATGGCTGAGAGGGCTGTCTGTTGTGTGGTCCTGCCCCT
>NW_005842172.1:813857-839435 GCF_000455745.1 Alligator sinensis
GGCTGTCCACCATGCAGCCCTGCCCCTTGCCACTGATTGGTCAAGGGATGGGCCTGTGCAATGGGCAGCCCTCTCAGCCAAATCAGCAGCAAAGCAAGGGCAGGCAGGTGAGGTGGGGGGCACCATCTTGGTTGGTCACCTTCGTGCTGGCGGCTCTTCCCCCACGTGGGCTGCAAGGCCAGGCCACAGTGGCCATGAGGACAGCTGGCTCTGAATGGGGAACAGCATTTTATTTTTAATAATTTATTATTATTATGCAGACAATGCCTGGTTTCATGGTTTCTATGAAGTCACAAATCAAGTAGGTCCTTACTTACAATATCTTTTGAAGTCACAATCTGAAGGTGCTAGGTGTCACATTAACTCAACATTTACCTTGTGAGCACTGACACTGGGACCAACCAGCAGTCCTTACTTCATCCTAAAACATGGCTCATTAACCTCAGTAGGGATTTTGACTAAACAAGAATTGAAGAAACTGGACCCATCACCAGTCACTACTCATTCATCCATATCAGGAGGAATGTGTAACAAACTACTGTGACACGTGTTGGGTTTTTTTTGGTTTTTGGGGTTTGTTTGTTTTTTTAAATACCTCCCTCCATTTTAAACATGAGTAACTTTCTTCCACAACCTCATGAAGGTGGCAAATTCTGGAAGTATGTTTAGAAATTTCACCAGTGGCTGTCAAAAACCAGTGAGAAATCTCCTCGAAAAGGATTAGGAAAATGTACATTGATGAACTATTAGAATATACATGGTAGTAGGGTACTCTAGATCTTAAAGCCGATTGTTATAATATTTTTGTGTGTGTTCTCTCCTATGTTCAATGAATGTAGTTTTGAATTGAATTTGTGTCAAGGAGAATGAAACCAGAACCATTATCTTTATAGGGATTCTAGACTTAGATTTATGTATTAGCCAATTACTCATTGCCTGTTATTATTACTACTATTGCTACTGTTATTATTTACACTTCTATCGTCTTGATAAAATGAGGAGTGATTGGAACTTTGAGAAGTAGTTTAAAAATCAGGGGGTAGCCAGGAAGCAATAATAATAGTATTGAAAAGATTTCCGCAGGAATAAGCTCATTACCATGTTTGTGGTGAAACAGGGTAAGTGGGTTTGATTTATATACAGGCGTGTTAAAGGAGATTATTGTATGAAATGCAATTAATAGAAAGTTGCAAGACAAAGTAGGGATGTCTGTATCACCAAGTCATTTGCCACTCAGCTGTTCAGGTAAATTATACTTTATACATACCTACTGACATATAACTTCAATCTAGTTATATCGTCTCTGTCCAACACTATCCAGCCTGTCTATAATACAGAGCCTTTAAAGATCAGGTTACTCTGTTAAAATGTATGAAAGTTTTATTGTTGATTTTGGTTGGAGGAAAGTTAGCCCTTTAGGAATTGCTGAAATATCCAATTAGATTAGCAGGTATCAGTTGAAGTATGCCTGAAGAAAGAACACAAGACTTATAATTATTACAAGGTAGAGTAAATTATTACATGCCTGAGGAACTTACTATAATGATCAATAATTTATAGCTGAAGTAAATACTTGTTTCTTAACCCTTATGCTTCTAGATCAATTGCTAACTTAAATTAATTTTAATTAGTTTATAGTAAGCTGTAAACTGGCCATAATTAATGCCATGGGCACATACATTTAAAGAGGTTTCACTAAGAGAAACAAGATATAATGGGACAAAGAGGAAAAAACTTCTCTTATTATTTACAAATATTTCCCATTTAAAACTACAGAAATTACAGTATTAAAATGTAAATGAAATCTTTACATACAGATTTGAAACATCATCTCTAAAGGCCAAGCAGCAGGACAGAACAGAAAGAGAATAAAGAAAAGTTTTGAAACAAATTGCCCTAGGAAGTGACAAAGAATAAGAGAAGAATATTGCAAAGAACTTATACAAGGTTATTATGCATTTGTGTGCATGCTCAAATTATATCTCCACAGAGCTTTTTCTTCAACAAGAATACCTACCACTACTATTTATTTCAAGTCTCCTTGCTATGATCTTCCAGTTCCACAAAAGTTTGGTTGTTGTGAGCCGGTTGTGCCTTTTTATACTACTCCTATTCAGCTTCATTAATCTTGCATTCAATTTGTGGATCCATTCTGAAATTCCCATCATTTCTCTGAGAGGCAAGGATTTGTTAGACTCACATCTTTTATTGGACCAGCTAGGAATAGGGTTAGACAAGCTTTTGAATACAAGACATTCTTCGTCAGGTCAGATATCGATTCCATTATTGACTGACAAAAAAAACAAAAAAAACAAAAACAAAAACAAAAACCTGATGAATAATGTCTGGCATTCAAAAGTTTTTCCAATTCTATCCCAACTACATAGCTAGTCTAATAAAAATATCACTGCAAGAAATCCTTTCCTAGCACAAATTCTGGACCATCACAGCTACACCACCAGTCTTGCACTATTTTTTCTTCACAATAAGCTATGACATAAAAGATCCACAAGATAATTTGGCAAAAGGATATAGAGATATATAAAATACCCTCTTGTCAAATTATCTGTATATCCTTTTGCCAAATTATCTTGTGGATCTTTTATGTTATAGATCGTCTCTATTTTATTTTCCAGCACTACTATTTTTTTTAGTAATTTGAGGTGGCATTTCTTTTCCTAGTATCCAAGATTTGATTTGTTTTCTCTTTTCTGTTCTCTGCATTTCTTCTACTCTCTTTTGGTCCAAGATCCTTCTCAACTCATTCTATTATCTGATACATTCTTCCCTCATCTTTCCATATCAGTGGATTCCTTATGATCAAAGTTAAACTGTAAACATTTTTCCCCCTTGATTATAGCTCCTGATTTCACTCAACTATCCTATAATTTTGTAATTAATCCTAACTATCATTTAAACTTTGTAGCATATGGCATAAGACACGCTTCAAATAAAGTTGTAGTGTAAAAGGTCTAAGTAATACGCTAGGATTACTGCCATGTTAACTAATAGTATTTCATTGGTTGCTTGTACTCTATCAGGTGGCTTGTGTCCATGGCTAAGGACAGACATTTGAAAAGCCTGACCCTGAATTGATTCAATCTTTGCAGGTCATCTAACCTGGCTAGGCTGAACCAGTTTAAGCACACAGACATCCCCTCTGGACTGAGGACATGCCAGCACATGCCTCAGTGGCTAACTTAGAAGCTGAGGAGTGCTAGAGCAGCCCGCCCTTCCATGGTGCTGACCTTAGGGGAGCATGGCCAGGACCCTGCAGGATGCTCCGATTAAGGAGGGGTCCGTCCCGTCCCTTCCTTCCCCCTCGCTGCTCCTCTGATCGGTGACAGAGCCAACAGGGAGTTACACAGCATTTATCATCACATCAGCAAAATAAAAGCTTCTTTCATTAGTTCAAGCTCTTCTTCAACAGCTTTTTCCAAGGAAGAAAAGGAGGGACATTACCAGCTGACCTGTTGATTAGCTCCAAAGAGCCCTAACCCAACACTGTCCTGCCTGCCTTACACAGACACCTCTCAGCATTAACTAGCATACCACATGCTGGCTATGGTCTGTGCCTGAAAGGAGGCGAGATCCCTGCTTAAGCAGCGAGTGGTGAGGGGGGTGGTATGGGGCAGGGGGAAGGCAGGCAGACCCGGCTGTACCTACAAGTCTCTGCTGGAACTCCAGCCAGGGAGCAGAGGGTTGAGGCCAGCTTTGCTGTGGAACAGAGAGCCCCGCCCAGAGCTGCAAAGCATCTGGGATGCTGGGGGACTCCGATTTAACTTAAATCAGGAAGGGGTCTGGCACAGACATTGCATAAACTGGTTTGATCCAAATCAGTTAAGTCTGATACTACATACCAGCTTTATCTCAAACCAATTTCAGCCATTTTCAAACTGGTTTATAAGCACTGAATGTCTGTTCTGTTACATGTTTAAACTAGTTTCTGATCACTTAAACCACTTTATGTGTAATGTCTGTCTCCAGTCTATAAGCATCTAATCTTAGAATTGATGCTGAGCATTTGGGAGAAGAAATCTTTTTGTTCTACAATTGTGGTGCTAAGCTTCAGTCCTGCATACTATTTGTTCATAAAACCTGCTGAAACAAGTAGTCTGATGCACATTCCATTTAGCAAAATATTTAATGCATTTCATAGAATAAACAAAATATAGGAGCCTCCATACATATGTAGCTGATGGAAGCTGCTTGCCTGTATATAGTTTCATACATTTCTCAGCTAATTCTGCAAAGAAAACCCAACATACAAGGACATACATATGTGGATCTGAAACTCTTGGGCAGAAGTTCCTGATCTGTGGTACACATAACACCAGTGGTATGCAGACAACTTATCAATGGTGCACATTAACAGACTTATTATAATTATATGACAACATTTGCTCGTGATACTTAAGGTTGTATCATTTTAAATTGGTAGTGTGCAATCTGTCAGTTTGGGAACTGCTGCTCTAGGGGTCTATGGATCCATAAACTAGTGACCATTGCAGTCACCTATATGTTTTGCCCTGGACAGATGGTCTGTCTATAATATTAAATTAATAAGCAATCCCAATGGAATTCAAGTTCCACCAAAAAATAAAACTAGCCAGGACTTAAACTTTATAGACATCTCATCGGCTGCTCAAGGTAGCTAAAAATGAGAGTAGTGGGGGAAGAGATTTTCACCAATGAGATCCCAGGGAAACAGTCAACAGCTAGTGGAAAAGAGTAAAAGGAATGCTGGGATTTCTAGACAGGTGCTCTTCCTGGATCCTTAGGAGGTATGACTTTTCTTTTAGATCAGCCATTGCCTTAGTGGTCTCAGAATTTTTAGGTTTTTTCCCCCACTCGCTAACAGGTGCAGGAAGGGAGTAGAAGAAATTTCTCTCCTCTCCAAAAAACCCCCACAACTCTCGACTGATTCAGCAGAGGGTCTTACTATTCTATCCCAATCTGTTACTGGGTTCTTCCTCCAGTCCATACTTCTGAAACCGATTAGAGATTTTCTAAACATTAGCAGAAATTATATAGTCTCGACTGTTTCTTGATTCTTGACAGTTGCATTGCAGATCATTACATTCTGAATAACAGCCATGAAACTGGTCAGTACATTAATTTCACATTGTCACAAACTGAAAAAAGCTATGTTTAAATAATTCACAACTCTAAGTGGATCCTGAGGACTTTATTGTGCTTTCTTTGTTTAGGCAAGGCTCCCAATGAAAAGACTGAACAGACTTCAGGACCTGGCCTATTACAAGTATACAAGTATGAAAAAAAGATAAGGAAACCCTGGCTCTTTGCTATGTATGCACTGGGGAAAGACACTGAACAAAAGGAGGAATCTTGGAGGAAAAGGCCAGTCCCTCCCAGCTGATTGACAAGCAGCTGGAAAGAATATTAAAAAGGTTGTATGCCCCTAACATAAGACATCCTAGTGTTTGGGCTGGCTGTCAGCTAAGAGAAAGGTTGGGACTCATTGGTCAAAATGACCCAGAGGGAAACTGGTAAGAAAAAACTCACTCAACTAATTCACAGACGGCTCCCCAAAAACAGGGGTGAAGCTCAGCTTATTAGAAATGTCAATGTCCTTTTTCATCTTTTTACTGAAGCAGTCATAAGGAAGTTCTATAACCTCTGTAGGCCCAGAGCTAGGGGAGTAACTGGAACCCAAGAAGGGGTGACCTCATTTCTATGGCAGCTCACCAGCTCCCTTTGGGAGCCTGTGCAAAACTATTACATCCTTGCTTCCATGCTAATTATGACTACCCTCAGTTTCCCATTGCAAAGGCAGCTCACATGGCGCTGGACACTCTACAGCATGTAATGTTACTCATATAGGGCCCAGGACCTGCCATTCATACATCAGAAGATCTAGCTATAAAACGTGGATATCAAGCCATACAGTACCATAGGATAAGCAAGTTGTGTCATGTTAGAGAGGACAACCGGGATTGAAAGGAATAGCTACACAGACAGGTCCAACTGGGAAGCAGTGGCACATGGGGCGCAGTGGTGGTGACCAAGTCAGTGCCAAGGGCTGATGCCCTCTCCGCTGCTGCCACCCCCGCCCCAACTCCCTTAGTTTTGCTACTGGCTACATATTAAGTACAGAGTCCTTCAACTTCAGCTGTGTGTCAGATTTACAAATTGAATACAAGACAACTGTCACATGGAGTATGGAGTCTACTATTATTTGGCTTCCTCTTGTCTTGTACATTGCATCCAACAATGGTTAAATTGTGCTCATTTGGCCACTCACCAAGGACTATGTTTGAAAGGATATCAGCATGTAATTGGATTCTGTTTGTTGGAATTTCTTTGGTTTTATAGGTTAGTCCTTAAATCAGTGTCAGGTGCTGGCAGTCAGTCCACGGCTTATTTTTTATATTTATATCCTATGCTATCCAAAAGGCTGAGTGGCTTACAATAAACAACAACCAACAGATAGATTATTTGGCTTTTGATGCTGTTTGAGGAATCCTAACTCCTGCCCCCACTCCTCCCCCCCAACCACCACCTCCCTGACCACCGTCATACAAGCAAACCCTCCCACCAATGTCTCCCAACCACTCACAGCCAGTTATAAGAAACCTTTTCCCACCCCTAACCCATACATTCCCACCACTGCAGCCCTATGGGGGATATGCAAGAGCTACCAACATTTTTTGTATATGTGAAAAACATGAGTTTTAGAGACTAGTTATCAACTTTTCTTTTTTATTTTTCCAGTAGTGTGCTTAATTTTGAACTCCATGCCATCAGTAGGGACCCCGCTTAACTCATGGCAAGACAAACCCATAGTCTTTGTCCCAGCATAAAGAGCCCATTTTGTGGGCATTTCACAGTGCACCCCTTGGTGTTGATTGGTGGAGAGGCCCAGGGGAAGAGAAGGGTTGAGGGGGCAGCCATCTGGATTGCTGCTTGCCATTTATCTGGCCCCACCCCTCAATGTTCATTGGAGGAGGCCTGGGGGAGGGGGTACAGCCACCATCTTGAGTGCTGCCCACTTTGTGCCACCCTACCAGCTGGTGCTTGCCCCTGCCAGGCAGGCTGCGAGGCCTGCCCAGGAGGAGAAGGCTTAAAAAAAACATTTTTTTTTGGTAGATTTCACAGGTAACCCTGGATTTGAAGCTATGAAGCTATGATTTAGGTAGGTCCCTAGTTATCAGATTGCTCTGTGCATGTGTGTCCAACAAGCAAGCCTGAATATCAGATGATTCTCACAAATCTGTTACCCAATCTATTAACTGAATATTTTTTCTTGAGTGACTATGAATTTTTTTGAGGATGCAACACTTTGGATACCCAACAATCCATATTATAAGCACAAGCCAAGTGATATGCCCCAGTTGCCAGATCAATGGGAGATAGTATGCTTTTGGTACACAAAAAAACTGTCTGAAAAATTGAAGCTTCTGGAGAAGCCACAGTTCTGAAGTATAGCAAAACTAAACTTCATTCCACCCCATTGACATTCTAGATGCCAGATTTAGAGAACTGGCTTTACTGCAGAGGTGTAACAAGACAGATGGGCACCTGGGTCAGTAGCAACTGACGGGGGCAGTGGCAATTTTCAGCTGCCAGCACCACCAATGAAGCCACACCGGCAGCTCTTATTTTTCTGCTCCATCTCCCTTTGCAAGTTGGCACCTGGAATTTCCCCCAGTCACCCCATCTTGGTCACGGTACATCACTGATTTACTGGCCAAATAGTGGGTCTGATCCAACATTCACTAAAATCCAAGGAATTTGTCCATCAAGAGCTGAAATGTCCAATTTTACATAGAAAAAACAATTATGTCTACATATATCACTATCTTTTTTCTTTTTTTTTTTCATATATAAAGGGACAGCTGCATTTAAAATATGCTAGTCCCTGAACAATTAAGTTGTTGAAGAATCTTAACCCTCTTCAGATGATCAGCTATTAGATAATTATGAGGATATACATTTTTATAAACCTTTCCAGCTAACGTGAAAATGCAAATTCTAGCTTTCAAGCATATTTCATGAAGGTCTTCAGTTTATAAACCAACTGGTACATTACATTAAAAAAAAACAAACAAACAAACAAAAAAAACCCACACAGCACCTTCCATCTGAGAATAGACTATTCTGCATAATTCCTTCCGTCTAAAAGAATATTGTATCCTTTTTGATCAGTCCATCAGTCTGAAGGACTAAAGGAGGAAAGAGCACTTCTGAAGATAAATACATTGTTAAATCAACTTTTGACACAATATTCAAATGCTCTACTTTCATGTACATTTGACATTTGTTTTTGGAGTTCTACTGAATTTTTAGGCCTATACTGTGCAGATGCCCTGAAGCCTTGTACTACCCAAAATGAATAGCTGAAGGCTTACAGGAAAAGCAGAAGAGAGGTAATTGTGTTAGTCTGAAGTCAGGCAGAAGGCTGAGCAGGGTGACACCTTAGAAATTAATTTATTCAGAAATGCATAGACATTTATAATTCCACTAACTTCAATGCAGTTATTTCACAGATAAGTCTGGGTTAGCGTTTCATAACTTACAACAATCTATCACTTCTCTTTAGTACCAGAGATGGACATTAGTACCAAATATGACCTAATAGTAAAGTAACTAGCTTTAAGATGTCAAACTTTCCATTACTGGAAAAAAAGACTACTCAGTGCAATTTCATAGGGGGAAAGGGAGGGCTGTTGTTTTGTTTTCCACCTATTGTGAATTGGAACAGAGTGTTGCTACTCTTAAGATGAAGGTGGACCTGAAAGCAAACCAGTTAACGGCTGTTCATTTTGGAGAACAGATGTCAGGAAGCACTTTTTCATACAGAGCAGAAAGATTCTGGCAAGTCAGTATTCCAATTCACTACACATTCCTGAACACTTCAGACATATCTGCTTTCAACTTGCAGTCACTTTGCAAGTTATCCACCAGGGTTTCAGTTGGGATATCAGCTAATTGAACGGACAGCTGGTACCTGATACTGTCCTATGCCAAATACTGGCAGCTTGAAGCACCTGCCTATTCAAAATATTTCCAAACAATCTGGTGTATGCTTTTCAGAATACTGAGGATCATACATATGCAAAAAACTGCTTGCAAGCCACACACTGTTTGCCTACAGCTTCTAGTGAATGCTCACAGAACCTGAGGCTAGGGACAGGCATTATACCTATTGCGCTTTAAGCAAACAGAAAATGCTCTAAAGCCATAACTGAAAAGATTCATGGCTCATAGAGCACTTTGAAAGTGGCATATTACACTCTAAGTTAACTCTCAATGGATGCGTACCAACCTAAAGAGCTGTCTGTTAGAGCATTTTATTTCAACATCTGTGTCAGCTCCCATTGAGGATCTTAAAGTATGGTCATTGCCATCCCAGGCAGCCCTACACAGAACTGTGCTTTAGCCTTGGGCCAAGCTCTGGGCCAGCCACCCCCTCAGCTGTCAATGACCCAAGTCAGTGACAGCCTCTGATCCCAGCCCTACCTCCCCCTTCTGGCCAGCTGTGAGCTCTGGCTAGGCAGCGGTGCAACACCGCCCAGCAGGGGGCCACAGTGGAAGGGTTCTGGGGTCTGAAGTCTGTTTCCTCTTGGGCAGGGGGAAGGGGGGCAGGAAATGGTGGGGGTGGAAAACAGGACTACAAGGGAAAAGGGTCCAGGGTCTCTTCCCACTCAGCTACTGACAGTCACCAGCTGGTGTGGGGGTGGAGGTGAGGAGAAAGGCCACTCCCTCAAAACAGCAAACTTAAGTTACAGTGGGAATCCACCAAACAGATCACAGTATAAGTAAAGCACAATAAAAAAAAAAAAAAAAAAAAGTTGGAGCACTTCTACCATGGGCTCTTTAAATGCCTGTACTTAGAATAGGTGCTCAAAGCTTATAGAAAATTGAATCACTTATTTGTGTGTCTAAAGCTTGGACAAATGTAAGTATGAATGACTTAACTCAAAAATATACAAGTTCTTACACATGCATGTTCCCTGTATTTGTTGATCCTATAATGTTCTTTAGTATAAATTCTTTAGGAATAGTCATAAGAAAAAAATGTATATAAAACAGATATTGGCAGCATGTTAAAAGGATGCCACCTACTGGATATTTTGTCAATCTCTGATAAAAGGCTTACAATAAATAAGTATTACTAAGAACTTATTTAAAAAAAAAAATCTGCTTTCAGGAAAACTCTTTAAAAATATTCTCTTTCCTCTTTGATTTTAGGGTTCCCCCCAACCTGAAGTTAGCTTTCATTATTACTAAAATAGCTTTCCCACACACCCTTTTGTCTCAGGGACAATAGGTCTTTACTGGAATCTACTTGTGGTATATTCTTTTTAACTCTTCTCTACCTCCACCTCCTCTGCTGGTCTGCTAGGTCCCTTATCTTTTTAACAATCTATTCATTCATTCCAAATAACGTCCATCAAGCCAACAGATATGGTAGAAAATGGTGGTCAATATTAATCTGTAGAGAATGATTAAAAGAGCAGCACTCCCACACAGGTGGTGCAATTAACAATTGTATTTCATGTACAATCAGATGCCAGTTTAAGATCTCTTCAGTACCAAGCACAGTGAGAAGTTAAGAATAGAATTTTGTCCTTGATTCAATATTCCCTGTCTTCCATGGTACTCTCTCTCAGCTCAGTTGATATTTAATTGTTTTGTTGCCACATTCTGCTCCAGTGCCTTTATACATCAGAATGCTGCTTTCCAGAAAAATGAAGTACATGAGGAAATACCAGAAGTGTCTGCTCCCCTCCCCCAGTATATTAAGCAGAACTAGAGGGGCAGCAGGGGGAAGAAAAGCTATTTGACAGTTTAAGAAGACAACTCCAGAAATAATTATATAAAAAGAAAATGATTCTATGCATTTCAGGGCTAGGCAGAGAACTACAGTGTTAGACATTATACAAACATAGGGTCCAATGTGCACTAAACACACAGCTATTTATTTTATCAGTGTTAGGCGGCTTAGGAGTAGACAAATTATATTTGCACCAGCTTCAAGGCTCCTTTTCACTGCCATAGTGATATAAAAAGGTCAAATTAGAATTAGACCCAAAGTCCTTCCAGGACACCTTAAGAACACTTCACACCACTCCATTAAAAAACAGAAGCTCTAGCATTTTTTTCCTGTAGTATAGGCAATTGGTTTTACGCTTAAAAGGAAGTCTATAATGAACAACAAAGAAGTACCTATTGTAGTGGTCTAATGATAATGTTCAACAGAAGATTAGTTTCTGACAGTCTTGCGTTAGACGTGTAGAATGACAGATTGACTGCCATACTGCCACTGTCTGTTAGAATGATGGTTTTAGCTATTCAGCAGCATTCAAATAATTTTAATATTTGCTCACAATACTGTGCTAAGTGCATCAGCTTTAGCTTCCCCCAGTTCCTATTAAACTGCTACAAAAAATATAAAATTTCCTTCTTTGATTTTACCTTTGAATGCAAGTTTTAAACAAATTCATGCAAAATGTCACTGTAAGCATTGTATAAAGGACTACAGTGCTTTCCTTATGTGTAAAACACTGCCACAGTGGGGTTCTGATCTCAAATGAGGACCCTTGAATTACAGTAATACAAATAAATTATCCCTATAAGCTACACAAAGAGAACAATTATTAAAGTTCTGAATTCTAGCCTGTAGAGACCCAGGAAATGCCTGTATAACCTTGATTCAGTCCCTTTGCGTATTTGCATTATGGAAGTCTTAGCGACATGGTATCGTGCTATTCTTCCCCCACAGGACCTGTTGCCTCATTCAGTGGCTACTACACATAAGGAGTTATTTAATAATCAGCCTTCACTTCAATTTATTGCATGATCCCCAAACCCTGCTCTGGAAACTGAATTATGACATTTCTTTATATGGGATTTTCTCTGGCACAGATCATTAGGGTATCCAAACACTTTACTGGCATGAGTGAAGTAAAAGGTCATGAACACGTGTTTATTTCTAAGGGTGGGAGCTTCTGAGAAATGTTCTTGGCACCTCAGTCTTAAGCAGGTGGGGAGCAAAGACTGGCTGTGCTCCCCCAGTCAGATCCCAGTGGTCGGGAGCCAAGCAGCAAAACTTGTTCCTCAGACTGCGGACCCCCCTCGGGACAAGTCTGGGAGGGGAGTAGAGAAGCAGGGCAAAACCCCAGTTCATTCTCCAGACCATGGACCTCCTGCCTGGGAAGCAGGGAGCAGTGAGTAGCTACTCCTTCACTCTGCTTCCAGTCTTCAGGGGTTTTTTAGCAAGGCAAACCCCTCCATCCACTCCCTAAACTCAAGATCTTGGCCTGGTCCTCCCCTCTCATGGTCTACATGAGGGGTGGGAAAAACAGGGCAATGCCCTCCATACACCAGTCTTGAGAAGGTAAGTCTAAAGGAAGGCTTGGGAGAGACTTCCCTTGCTGCTCAATTCCCCCTAGGATGAGGATCAAATGCTACCCATCAATATCAAATGCTAGCCCCATGCCGCTGCCTGGCACAGCCCCAGCTTTTCCCGGCACTTGGGTGGAGGCAAGGCATTCAACCAGGGCTGTGCTGAGTGGTGGTATGAGGCTGGAAGCAGAGCTGCAGCAAAATTTGGGGTGGCTGCAGCCTCCCCCCAGCACCAGTGGAGCCCACTCCGAGCCAGGCCCCAAGCAGGAAAAGCCCTGCACAGCACTGGCTCCAGCTCTGTCCTGCAGCTGCAGCCCTCCCTGCGCCATGCAGATCTGGGGGCACCCCCCCCCACCCCTTGCTCCCTGGGTGCAAGCAGTGGCAGGAGCTGCCCCCACCCCACAAGCTGTCCCGCATGCCCCCTCCCCTCCCTCAGTGCAGAGGCACTGATCTGCCCCCCACATGCCCTTCCCACCCCTCACTTCCAACTTACCAGCTGGAGGCAGCACTCCACACTACCAGCTCTACTCTGTGCTGTGCTGGGGCTGCGCACAGTATAGGCATTTATCGACCAAATTATCTGCCCCATTGGGCCAATATAGACAATTTTCTTTATGTCGGTACAAATCCAATATCGGACCAATGTATCAGTGCACCTCTAATTTTTTTCCTAGCCACATTGGAGTCGTCTTCTGTGCTTGCCCCAAACTGCCCCGTTTTATGTAGGTGCCTAACTTTGACCAAGTCCCACCTGGAACCAAAAACTTTGTAGCGACATGTTCAAGTCCCTTGGGGAGCCTGAACCAGTAGGTATATTCTGATCATACTTAGCACACTGTATTCAGCAAAAAGTACAGAGCCACAGCACTTTCAGTTATAAAAAGAGTGCATGGCAATGCCTCCATCAGAACCTCCAACTTTTTCCCAAAACCTAGAATCAAGGCGTCCCGTTTTTCCTCGGCCCAACTAGATTCAGACTCATCTCTTAATTCCCAGGACAGCAGCAATTATCAAGCTATAGACTGTTGGCTAGGTTCACCACCCACACTGTCCATGCCTTCTGCTGAAACAGTGCCACAGTTCAGAATGAACGCCAACATTCATGAGGCCAGGAGGACAGCAAACGAGAGAGAACTTGACCCTGCAGGCTAGTAGTTGCAACATTCAGCTGGCAAGGGAAAAAGTCTTGTGTTCCAGTTTCTGCTTCTTTGATTTCTGTCCAGTTTCTGTCACCAGGTCAAAGGAGACCCCTTTACTTTCTGGTGTACTGAATGTTTTATTTAAAGGTAATTAAGATATGGGTTGTTGGGGTTTTTTTTTTAAATCAAGGCAACATTTACAAAGAGAGATGCAATGCTCAGTTTTGATCAATAATTTCCAGCTTCTCATTAGAAGGGAATTTCTCCTCAAATTAAGAAACTTTATCAAAATATTTTACTATACTTTGAGAGACAGTTATACTTTCACTGCACAAAAACAACTTGTCATGGGAAATTTAACAAAAACAAGATAATTTTTTACATGTGCATAAAAAAAAAAATTGAAAAAAAATTCTCTCACCAGCTATAATTACTGTCTTTGTTTCAATTTGTTTTTATGGGCTGTATGTATGAGGAAAACTACAAAAGATGCCTACATATCCCAGTTGTCACTTAAACACATCTGGCATTAATCTTTTTGCGAAATGTACTGTACCCTTGTCAGACTATCTGATGAATCACCTTAAATTGAATTAAATGTAAGTCATGCTCTCTGGCCAAGTTGAGTGCTTTGTATGTAAGTATATGTGGTGAGTGATGTAAACGTTCTATTTTTCCTATCAGTAAAATTGAAATCTACTGTGCTCTTCCATTTGATTTTTAGAATGATCAGCTGAGAAGTATTATAATCAGCAGTGATATCACAGGAAGATGAAAATTACATTCCAGCAAGGGGAATTCTCTCAGAGAAATGTCAAGCATTGTTACAGCTGAAGCACTGACTAGTTAGAGGACAAAGGCATCTTTAGTTAACCATAGGATTGACTGGCTACAGCTCCTACAAAAATGACTCCAACACACTGGCCAGCCTAGCCATGTCCTCCCCCCAGGCATGGCCATCCATTTTGAAAACTGCAAGGGTATGCTAAGCCCCACCATTTTAGCCTATAGTAAAAAGGAAGGTTGTGCCTCACCATAATATCTTTCACACTGGGCTCGTCAATAATAGAAAGATTAGTGCCATTTTATTCAGGGGTGTGTGGTGCCACCTGAGTTTGGGAGCCGGGAGGGGAGCACAATTGTCAGGTGGGCCAGAAGACTCATATTCACTCCTGTACTTCTGTGCCAGGGGTTCGTGTGTCATCCCCCGCCCCACCCCGTTGTCCTCCAACATGCCGCCAGCCCACGCGGCAAAATAACTGCCCCGTCCTGAGCGGTGCCTAGTCTGGGGTTAAGCTCAGGAGGGCACATGCCCCCCCTACCAGTCACCTGTCTTTTTTAGTAACAATGCAGCCCACTGAACCATTTGCAGAAATGGGAAAGGGCTGGCATAAATAGGACCAAGACATTTTTACTAGTGTGCTGTAGCTCCTGGGGAAGAAAAATGACTGTAGTGATAGTTATCAGCTGAGCTATCTGTAGATACTTGAACAAATTTATACAGTAAATTTACTGGTTGATTTGACTGTGTTGCCAGTAAAGATAATCAGAGGTCTACTGTTTACCTCCAACGGAACAGAATTAAACCAATACATTGCAAGTTTCAATACTGCCTCCTCCAGTGTTCAATACCTCTTGCTATAGAATCCAATTAATGAGTTTAGACCTTATATTTAGGAGGGAATTATTCTTTTGTACATAAAAGGCCAAGTACAGACATTCAAAAAGCCTAAGGTGGAATGGATTCAAGTTACACGGTTTTCTGTAAACGGCATGGTTTAGATCAGTGAACAGAACACATGATCAATCTTTGATGGGGAAGGGCCAGTGAGGCATGCAGACAGCCGAGGCCTACAGGTTGGGGGTGTTCCTGCACACCTCCCCATAGGCTGCTTGAGACTGCTGAACTCAGCTGAGTACCCAGAGCCACCCTCAGTTCGATACTGGGCATGGGCAAGCACACCCCCACTTTCCCTGCCAGGTCATTTGTCAGCTACAGGCATTTATCAGGCAGGCAGGCAGTACGAGGGGTGAGAGGTATCTGTGTCCCTGCATGAACACGGTCATGAAGCACCCTGCAATGTACCCATTGACCCAACACCGAGCCATGGAGAACCCCTGCAAGTAGGCATAGCACCACAGAGCCCAACCAGGCTGCCAGGCACAGGAGCATCTTCCCCCCCAATGCTGCCTGCCTGCAGCTGGCAGATGATAGAGAATGGGCAGGAGGGAATGCTTGCCCATGCCCAGCAGCCCAGTTAAGCTTGTAGTGCTGAGCCCACTCGTACAGGTTCTCCTGGACTCAGCATCAGGTCAGTGTACCCATCATGGGGTGCTTTGTGATAGGGTTCTTGCAGGCATACAAAAGCCTCCCTTTCCTTCCTCCCGGCTCCCCTGTGCTGCCTGCCTACAGCTGACAGTTGGCCAGAGGCAGGGCTATTGAAAGGGTCTGTGCTGACTTGGCTCTGTGACAGCTCAGGGGCAGGGTCCACTGGGCACTTGGCAGGAGCAGCCAAGCACAGAGCAAATGCACCTCCCTGCAAGAATGGGATAACAGAGGCCCACAAAGGAGCCTGGGATGCTGCTAGACAGCAACCTAACTTGAATTGATAGGGGAACTGGTACTGAAGTTAGATGCACCAATCTAACCTAAATCAAGTAAACATGAGTGCATGTTGATCCAGGTCTTACACCAGGTTCTGCCATATTTAGACTGGTCTATGTGCACCTAACTTCTGTTCTGTTTTGGGGTTAGACCAGTTTCTGATCACTTAAAAGTTTTACCACTCTGATGTCTGTACCTGGCCAAAGATTCCTCCAGATTCATCTTGGTTAAATCATGGCACTTAGCCACATATGATTTTATGATATTTTGTACAAGATTACCGTGCCATTGAGATTTCCCTCCTACAGACACTATAAGAATCCTTTCCAGGTCCATTTGTTGAGTCTGTATTCAGTATTTAGCCAGAAAATGTGTGTTACAGGGCTGTCATACTGCCATCCTTACAATCACTTTCTATATTTTGTTCTTCAAATGAATACTCAGATTCTTATGTTAAACTGACTCCAGAAGCTGGCCTTTAGAAAAAAAATCTGAGGGGGAAAGAAAGAAAGTCAGTACTGGCAACACTGGGGCTGTCATATCTTCTGAGACATATGCTAACAATGATTATTATTTTCTAGTTGCTGTTGTTTACACTTCAAGTGTACCAGGCATCATACAAGTGGAAGAATACCCCAACTTTAAAGAGCCAAATCCAGTTTGGTCTCCAAGGCACTTAGTTTTAGGCACCCCAGTGCTTAAAGTCTAGGACTTACTCCATAAGAACAACCTAATGTGACCAGATTTAGGCACCAGGAATCCCTGTACTGTCAGTGGGAAACTTCTACACTGCAAAAGAGTATATCAAGTACTGATGCCAAACTTGGCAGAAAGCTGGGAGAGAGAGACACCTCCAAAAGAGCCATTCAGAAAGCCTTAAAAGGTAGCTAGCTGGAAATACAAAGCACAGTGGCCAGTTCTAGTCTTCAATATCATGGTTATTTTTTTTTTTTAATTAATTAATTCTTATATAAAATTCCTAGGAATTCTGGCAAAAGGACCCAGAATCCAGAATTTCCCACTACCAGAGGCAAGCTCACTCCCTTTCTCTGGCCCCAACATTTTCCCTCTTCTCACCCCCCACCCCTTTTTTGTGGGGAATACTGCCAATGTTGTCCTCTTCTCCATTGCCTTTCTCCTTCTGCCATTCCCTTCACCACATATACACTAGCCCAGGCAACATTCTCTCTTCTTTATTAATCCCCTTGGAAGGCTTTCAGAAGAGCAGCAGCAGACTTTTACCTGTGCTCAGTAGGGTGCTTTCAGCCTCCTTGTGAGCAGTAATTAGGAGTTTGAAAGAAAATGTGACCTAAGCACAAGCTGGGGGCAGGGCGGGCAGAAGTTCTTGTCAGACGACTTGCAAGCCAGCTGCATGAGGAAGCAGGCATCCCTATTTACTTCCATCTGCAGAGACATTAAAAGCTTCCTATATGCAATTAGGAAAAAGTACTGAATTTTAGATGTACTGCCACATGTAGCTGAATTGACAGCTCTAGCATATTTATGGTAGAAGAGGAGTAATGCAGTGCTTATTTAATAATATCAAGAGATGTAGAAATATCCTCAGTAACAGTTTGCTTCGGGCATTAATAGTAACTTGAAAAAACACTGTCAAAATTGTCTAAAGCATCATCAAGTACCTTTTGTTGTTCCTTGTGCTCCTTTGAATTAAATGTGACATTCTAGGTCATCTTACGCACTACTGTTTAATCAGTTTCTGCAAGAAAGTGTGCCATCTTTCCAAGGATGGCTACCATTTTCTGGGAGCTGACATATACCAAATACTGTCATCATACTTGAGCAACAAAAGGGGTGTTCTAAAAGCCTAACAAAGAAGCTTTACATAGGAACACATGAATAAGTCTTTATTAGAAAAAGCATGGATATAAAAATCAATTAAATGATATTTTTCATGTTGCCAACTGAATTTAGTACTCACAGGGTGCATCTATACATGCAGTCACACGCGCTTGCAGCAGCTCAAATAGACGCAACACAAATCTGAGCCAGGGATTTTTGCCTCAGTGCATGTGCCCAGACATGCACTTTGGTATGGGGCAAGTTGTGCCACTTGGGGTAAAATAACCCTACCCAACTCCTCCCAGATCTGCAGCCAGGGGGAGCTAGAGCCTGGTGCCAGCACCTATGGTGGACCCAGAACTGGTTTAAAATAAACCTGTTTGAATGTAGTACCAGACTTAGCCGATTTAGGTCAAACCAGTTTATGAAACTTCTCTATCATTAAATCCCCTTCCATCACAGTCCCCAGAATTTTGCAGCCATGGGTTGGGCTGTTCTGCTTGTGCCAGAGAACAGGGCTGGCCCCAACCCACTGCTCCCTAGCTGGAGCAGTGAGGACTGCCTTCCCCCCCACCAGGCAAACCCCAGCTGGGGTCTGGGGCCAGGGAGGAGGGTTAAAACTTCCATTCCCCACCCCCATCCCTGAGTATGGAGCTGCCCTGCCCTGCTTCCTTAGTGTTGGCTGTGACTGTGGACTACAAATCCCAGAGGCATCTGGAAGCAGAACAAGGAAATGATGAGCAACCCTGCAGAGTCCTGCTGTTGTGAGTCTGGACTGCAAATCCCAGAGACCTCAGGAACAGCTGGAAGAGGAAGCAAACACACAACCCATGCTGGCTACCTGCCAGAAAGCTGTGCTCTAGCACCCCGCTGGCTTTTGGCCTGAGCCACTGCAGGCATGTGGCTGCACTTCCTGAATCAAAAGTGAATGTCTATTCATTTGCTTATTGATTCAATCTTTGCAGCTTACACTGACCTACAAAAACTGAATCAATTAAGCCATGGGCTTTTTTGATTGCCTGTACTTAGCCTTAGAGTCTGATCTCTCTTCTTCATCTTCCAGCAACTATGCTAACTAGGCCTAGTGGCAGCGATAGCTTTTGTTATGTAAAATAAAGTGCAAAAGTAAATATTTTGCTTCAAAGCATAGCTAGATTTTCTTTCTGGTTTTTAAGAATCATTGTCAAATATGGAACCTAAATTTGGTTACAAATATAATACAATACAAAAGGAGTTTAGTCTTATTTTAAGAGTCAGCTTTAACTCTAGAGCTGATAATGGTCTTGTAAAAGTAACAACAACGAACCAAAAACACACCTGACTTGCATTTCCACATAGAATTTCACTGTTTAAAAAGGCAGCTATTGTCTTTTGACCAGTAATCTACTAACAAGGCATTCATTCCAGTCAAAATGAAATAATCTCAAAAGTTTATCTAGAATAGAAGCATCCTCTCTCTCAGAAGAGAAGAAAATCTGTTTTTCTAGTTCTATACAAAATTAGTCTGTAGTGAGTAGTACATCCTAGAACTGAAAGGTACTTGGTATACCCATTTTCTGGACTATAGTGACTTGCAGCCCAATTTGCACTTTGCCCCAAGCAAGCAGTGACATTTTACAGTATGTGTAATATGTGCTAATCAGAGAATATAAGAGCCATCCTTCACCTACTTAAAAAAAAATATACCAGAGCTGGTGAATAATAAAATTGTAAATACAATCATTTATTCAAAAAGATCTTGCAAAATTTGTCACATGTTTTATTCATTCAAACTCCTGGTAACAGTAAGAAAGAAAGACTTGGCTAATGGCACAGCCAAGGAATCACATGATTTGTATTTATGCTGTTGTCTATGACTACTCTAGAAAAAAGAATCTGTAGACAATGTTACATAGAATAAAATGTGTGTTTCCAGAGTGACTATTAGCAAGGTGTAAATAAGGCAAATAGCCAAGAGCTTTCCAAGCCAAATCTAGGCAGTGGCCTCCACCAACTGTAATTGCATTGCTTAATTTGAGCTCAGAAAACTGTACTAGGTTCCAGCAACAAGTTTTTGCCCCATTTTACATGGCTACTATCTTATATTCACCTAAAAGAAGTCAGGATTACAAGTAGAATGGGGTCCAATACAAGTCTTAAACTACTGTTGCATCTCCAACCTCAGCATTTATTTGTTATAACCTGCACTTTTTTATTGCATGTGGAATAGAACTCAACCATACTGCATCCTTTTTCCTCTGGTATGATGGAAGCCTCTCCATGGTGGCTCTGTTAAGTCTGACCTATGCATCTATGGAAGAGGAATAGTTACTCTTTCAAGCAATGCTATCCCCCCCATCCCCAGTTTATATTTTAGTGAGGATTATGGGGACAGTCAGCATTCACTTACCTGTTTGTCACATGAGGCAAGCGGCAGTGTGGTTTTGACAGTACCTTACCTTTCAGCAATAACTGAAGCAGGGTGGGGGGGGAGATGGGATTTATAACAGAGCCATAAGTGACTGGTGCCTCCCGAATCTGGGGGGCATCCACAGAAGCCACTGATGGCAGCGGCCCTGTCAGGGAAGCACCAGCCCTACTGACCGTATCATTATCAGCCATTGGGGGGGGGGGGTGCATGCACCCCTGTGCACCCTCTACCAGTCTCCTATGAATAGAGCAGCAATCTTAGATACCACCTGTGGTAGGGATGTGGAAATAGTGGCAAACTGCAGAGGTGGCAGCTAACGGGTCTGCTGCCAGCAGTACAGGATGCAGGGGTCCCCCTTGCACTGCTGGTGCCCTGTTAGCTTTTTCAGTCACATTTCCCAGCCAGCATTTAAACGGTCCAGATTCAGCTTGTGGTTATACAAGCTTCTGGTTGTTTGTACTGTCAGGAGGCTTGTATGTTCGTTCATTGTCTATTGTGAGACTTAGTATGACTGTACATCTTTACATCCCAGAACAGATGCTCAAACTAAACCCAGTCTAAAAGGTAACTTAAAATAGAGTCTACCAGATCCCTTTCACAGTAATCCCTACCAAAACTGCAAACAGGATGAGGAGGGAGAGGATAAAAAATGTTCTCGAGTCTCATTCAATGTCATTTGCAAGGCAGTATAATTATATTCCATGTCAAAACAAACTCTGCCTATCTGACCCTCTTTCCAACAGTGAAAATATAGTTCTACATAGTATGACAGAAGTGAAAGGCTCTAGTTCAGAACCAATGATTGGTCTCCGATTGGAAAACAGTTGGTGGTATTCTGCTGTCATCTGGCTGGGGAAAGCATCTGAGTTTCCTATGCATTTATCCAGAGCACACCGTGCTGCACTGGTCTTGAAGCGTTTTTTTGTATTGGCAAGATAAGGGCAGAGTCTGCTGTGAGGAAGATTGCTTTCATCAATGACTAATATATATACATACTCATTTCTTTCTCCACCCCCATCCTCCCCCATCATGGCAATACAGGACAGATCCAAAGCAACAGATTCTGCAACAGCTAATGAATTTCTGCTTGTTATAACCTCCAGGAAAAAAAGTCCTTAGCATGTGTGCTACTGCCCCTGAGAGATACCCCTCTTGATGGAACAAGCAGAAATTTATTTTATATTTTCCAAAATATTCTCCTTGACTACCTTTACCTGCTAGTAATCCAAGGTCACGTATATCCATCTAGGATATGGACAATCAAACAAGTTACCGGGCCGGGGGGGAGGCGGGGATGGAAAGCTTGGAACACTTCACATACTCTACAGTAACTGTTCTTTGCATCTTCCCTCTCATCGTAAATGGGAGCTGAACAGTAGTAATACGGCTATTGTTTCACAGAGGGGTAAGCCACTCCAATTTAACTTTCATTTACAGAGGGGCAGGAGTGGAAACACAAAGCAGTTGCCACAAAGCACCTGACACCCAATAGGTCATCCCCATCCCTCCGCCCCCCCCCCCACCTTTAACTCAGGATAATTTGTTTGATGGTCTATATTTTAAAGATCTTAGTAGTCATTTTGTGCTTTAATACAAAACAAACAAACAAACAAACAAACAAACAAACAAACAAACGACGACAGCAACCAAGTACACAATCTCAGCCAATTGCTCACTGGTCCAGTGATCAGGACAAGTACCTAGATGTCCAGGAAAAAACAAAAGCTTTCTTTGCTATCTGTTGGTTTACATTAAGAGGAGCTACAGTATAACATGACCAAGTTCAGCCCTCTGCCTTTGCTAATCAGTTTGGTTCCAGCCCTTCTCAACTAAAGCAGCTTGGTGAATGCCAAGTCCGCTTTATTATTATTACCGATTATGTCGGCTGAGGGGCTGCCTCCCTGTGTCACTTGCATGTTGCATCACCTACAAGCGATCCACGTAACAGATCCTGCACATACCTCTAGAGAACAGGCAAATGCAGATACCGACTTAATTTAGTGTGGGGCTTGTAGCAGGATAAAGGGCCCTTGTGCAGGAGCTCTATTCATACTATCTGCCCCCATACAATTCTCACCATGAGAAGTCTTACATACATTTCATATTTTCTAAAATACAAAATTACCATGAGCTATATTAGGCCATGGTTTTTTAGATAACAATCCATATTGAAATAAACAGCCAGGTCATCCTCTGTATCTTTTATCCCTTATTATTCTGCACCAAAATGAGAATTAAATTTCTTCTGTTTTTTTTCAGAATTGTAACAAGTACTTTAGAGCCAAAACGAATTTTGTTGTTTCCTGGCACTTTTGTTACACTCCTGAATATAAGCTTCTATCAGTCACACTCATTCCATTTCTTAAGAAAGTAACTAAAAGCAATATAAAAAGCAAAAACAGAACAAACAATATGCAATTATATACCGTTCTTTGGCAGGCTATTGCTACTAAATATTGAAGTAAACTAGATCAAAACTAGATACCAGTATTCTAGAATGATAGTCAAATAACTCTGGATACCTTCATTAAAATATCATTAAGGTTCAGTGCTTTAAAATATGTTGAGCGTTACTATGGAAGACTGAGCAGCCCCAATGCCCATTGTCTCTTGAGTGCCTATTACAAGTCAATATGGCACAGAAGATAGGACAATAGACACAGCCAGGATGCCTACATTCTCGTCCTACATCTATCATTGGCCTGTTACATGCCCTTGGGGAGCTTACTTTTCCTGTTGCCCCGTTTTAATTTCCCTTAATTTGCCAGTTGTTCTAGCCACAATATTAATTACTTCACATTTATACAGAAATCCTAACAGAGGTGTGGCCCTTGGTGCTACTGCAATACAAATAACAGAAAATAACAACAGCAAGTAAAAGTTCTTCATTCCTTGCAGGACAGTCCTGCGTTATAACGCTATCCATGGGAATTTCAACACTGGCCTCAGTGGCAGTGAGACTGGACCAAGTTGTCACAAGTAATAAGAAGTTGGTGGATTTCTTTTTTGAATCCCTAGAACTAATGCGCCTTGGCAGAGCAGAATGGGTCTATTCTCTTTATTATCCTGTTACTTTTATTATATGAAGGTAATGGGTCAGATGTGTGTCCTATACATAAAACAGTACAAACACAGAATTCCTGATATAAAAAATCATCATAGTGGAAAGTCTAGTTCTTAAGAGAAGTTTCATTCTATTCTGGTAGGAAGATGGGGCTATAAGTCTGCAAAGCACTAGGTAGATTATTTCTCAATTTTCAGTCATTACAAAACTGACCATCTTCAACCATTAGAAAAATATCCAAAATAAAGCCAGATCCATCAAAATAGTTTCAGATAGCAGGTAATTTATTTCAGTGGACAACAAAATTAGAGGATTAAACCCTAAAATAACGGCTCAACCCTGCAAGTCAGTTCTCAGAGATATTGACTTCCTTAAACTCCCATTGTGTCACAGACCTCAAGAACAAACTCTTATAAAAATGTTGTTTTTCATCCAGTCAAAAAAGTTCACTAACCATATTTTCCATTTCAGATAAATAATGTTTTAAGAAACTGTTCACTGTTTAATTAGTTGTACTAAAATATAGCAGGAAACCAGACTGCCATCTAATTTATGATGCGTTCTGATAAAAACATCAGAATTGTACTCAGTCAGCCTTTTGCAAGTCTATTCAGCCTGCTCTCTCTATGTATATATTATATACATACACATTAATAAGTGCCACTTACTATATATAGAGAACTTCTAATATTAAAACATGATGTCTGGCTATCACCCAAAATTGAACAACAATGGAATTGTGCTAGTGCAAACTAGTATTAACCCAATTCAGATTTTGCTACCTCAGTTTCAACTCTAAGCTGGCTGGCACTCAGCCATAAGTAATAATGATCCAGCAAAAACCCCAACACCCATCCCCACCCCCCATAGCAAAATATTGCCACTTTTGGCATTATGGGTGTTTTGCCACAGATTTCAAGAGGGACAGGATTTAATTTGATATAACTCAATGCACACTTTTCTTCTGTGTATCTGTTATTTGAAGAAGTTGAGTTTTGGTTTATCCAGAATAAATTGCTGTCAACCAACATGACAACACAGCAAGCATCATAAAGATAAACATAGTAAGGGTCACCTACTGCTAAAGGTTGTCAGATGTCTAAAATGAAACATTAGCTCTCATGCATTTAATTTAGCTTCTCTGCAAATATGTCTAGAATCTTGAACAGTAAATTAAATTCTCTTTTCAGTGTGACATTATCTACAGTTTGCTGGTCAGAGAGAAATATGTTATTCAGCACGGAGACATTCACAGCATTAGAACAAACGACAATCCTTCCGTTTGACCAAATAAAAAGGATTCTATGTCCACTTAACTTGTCTTAGAAGATTAGGAAAAAAACCTTTATTTCATCAAGTCCCTAAAATAAATCAATAAATGAGATGAACATGTTTGGCACATTGACTTGTCCACCTCATTGCCAACTCTTCCCATTCTGCCCATCAATCACAAACAAAAACACTTCTATGAACACCGCCCACTGGAGTATTCTTCATGTCTAGATAGCTACCTTAAAACTAGAGGTCTGCAAAAATAAAGATATACAAAGTAATACGTAGCAATTGAGCTACACACACTTGAGCTTTACGCTCATCCCCTCCCGGCATCCTACTATTTGGGTTTTCATCCTTTCAATCCAAAAGTATAATCATCTGACACACGAAAAGATACAAAAACTTAAAAAGCCATCATGGTTTCAATAAATAAAGGGTCAAAAATTACCTCTGGCCAAGAACCCAACGCAGCACCACGGGAACAGAAGAAACGCAGATGTTCAGAGACAAGATACTGAAAAGAAGGGGCTTGCATTGAAGGTGAGGACACAAAGCGAGGGTAGCTCTTACGCAGAGTTGCGCTATGGGGCTGTAGCTGGTACAGGATGGTTTAGGCAGGGATGGTCCTGCCTCTGGCAGCGGTTGGACGAAGTGACCGCGGGAGGTCCCCTCCAGCCCCGCTTCCCGAGGACTAGCGCAGGAAAGCCCCTGCCCGTTCTTCATGTCGCTGTACATACACTCGCCACGCTGTTACATGCCATCTTTAACACGCCCGTTTGTAAGTGGTAACAAGCCCCGCACCCTCCTGGCAGGCGACCCGCGCGGCACCGGGCGAGCATTTGAACCGGGAAATGAAGGACTCGGGGCCACTCCAGCGCCCCTGAGGGCCAGCTGCCGCCCGCCGGAGACCCCG
>NW_005842172.1:839925-844230 GCF_000455745.1 Alligator sinensis
CGGCGGGAGCCCTCCTCGTGCCTGCTCTGCGCCGCCACGAGCAGCACGTGAGGTGGACGAGCTGCAGCAGCAGGGACCGTGGGAGACCTGCCGCGGAGTCACCCCGTGGTGCCCGTCCTCTGACACGGGGCATCCGCATCCACTCATTCCTTGACTGGGAGGAAAAAGCGGAGGCTAAAAGCCAGACCACTGGTTTTACCCCAGAAAAAAAAAATTGACCCTGGGATCCCACAGACACTCCCACTCATCAGCCCACTTGAAGTACCGGGCGGGGGGTGCCCCCACAAGACTGTCTATCCGGGTTAATTCGAGGTAGCTGCAGTTCAAGCTACCTCTGTAAACCATTGTCCAGACCTGGTCTGATAGGAGGCAACAGCCTGAATTGCACCTGCTTATATTCTGTGTTATCTCCCACCAGCCTATGTCTTCCAAGATAAGGCTCCTTCTGTCTTTGTTTGTTTGTTTGTTCGTTTCAACGTTTCAGTATACACCTAATACTTCACTAGTCACTACAGCAAAGACAATGATTTTAATGGTGGTGGGTAGCACCTACACCTGTGAGGTTTCCCTCCTCCTCAATTTTCCTCGGGCAGAGGGAATTGGTCTTGGGTCAGCTCATCCTAACTGAAGCCCTAATCACTTGGCTACTGGATAAAAAAGAACCTTTCATGGAAATCAGCCTCTCTTTGTGAGAGAGAAATGTGCTTTAGCTGAACGTATTTGTGAATTTGGATCAAATTTGCTAAATAGATTCAGGTCAACTGCAAAGCAAATTTGATCCGAATTCACAAATAGATTCAGGTCAACTGCAACCACATTTTTTTGTGTGTGAGAATAAGTTATTCACCAGAACCAGAAAAAAAACATTGCCTGGATACATTCTCTACTTAACTGAGGCGTCTCTGTTCCTGGATGGAGACAAAACAGTGGACCAGGAAAAAGGAAGTCACAGCTAATCTGCGGAGACCCTGGATTACTTTAACTCAGCTCTACAGGTGATTAGATGAGATATCATCAATGGAGTTGAATTGGCTGATGTTTGCAAATTCAGTGATGTTTTCCCAATAAAAATATTAGATACATATTTTCCCATTATTCATTTATCTGCATAAAGTAATATTTCACAGAAAAGAAAGGAAAATAATGAAGGCTCAGCCAACCAGGTTAAGAAGGTATCTGGAAGTGAAAGATGCATAAAAATGATCTCTCTTCCCATTTCCAGTGGGACTTTTCTGTAGGTGTATTCTTTAGAAAATAATACCACATATATATATTATATCAATGTTTTCATTAGAATTCCTCAAATCATCTTTTTTAAATCCATTTCTCCAGTTTCCAAATTTTCCACTGCAGATAACAGGTGGTGGGACCTCCTACCAGCAGGTGGCCATGGGAAGCAAGAAAATTTTTAACAACCTGCTCAAGAAGGTGGCACCATGCTCATTCTACTAGTCTTGCTCTAGAAGCGAGTTGTCTTCTGTCAGAGGTAAAGTATGTCCATAACCTGTATTTCCAGTGTAGAGCATGTTCCCTAATGAGTGGGAAGTAGTGTATGAAAGCATCACTTTCTTCTAAATTTAATCTTTTGCTTTAATGTTTTTGTTCTTGTGAACCTGTATAGAGGTGTTATGAGTCCATGAAAATAGGACAGTTGTGCCATCACTGCTCATAGTTTTCTCAAGCAGGGGTATAGTTAAATTGGGGACAGTTTTCATTAGTTATAATGTTGCTGTTATGAAAACTCTGAGTTGGTGAGAATCTTGTCAGTCTTGTTGGGACACATTACTGTCCTAGGAAAGCTGTGAGGAACAGCAGCAACAGGTATTGGAAGTATTCAAAAAACCTAGCAATGCTACAGGATGTTCAGAGTAGCAAGGAAGTCTGTAAAGACCAAGAGAAGAGAATTACTTCTCTTTTCCAGGGTCTCAAGGAGACCTCATACTGGTCACAGCTTGCTAGAAAAGATATAGACGGGGTACAGGCACCACACTTGCAGCAGCAGCCCCAGAACAAGAGGTTCAGTTTCTTACCTCTTGCTTTGTTGGTGGGCTAATCTTATCATTTTATGTGTTGTTCTCTGCCACCTCATTTTCAGTGCTTTGGCTAGAAAGTGTTGTATTCTTCAAGCTCTATTTTATATGCATTTCAAATCTGATTTTATGTTGCACTATTTTTTTGCATTGAGCACTGTACATCTGCCAAAATACATCTGTCATCCCATAATCTGGAAATAGCTCTTCCAAGTTTTTTTCTTTGAATACATTCCTATCTTGGATAACCATTAGTTCACAAAACAGCACAGATCTGCAACTCTTATTCACATTGATTAGCACTCTCACAAGAAGTCCCACTGAGTTTCTTTGGACTATGAGCATGAATAATTACTACTTAGCATGAGTAATAGATGATGATCAGGCCCATATTAAATATCTACTGAAAATCTGTTAACTATCGCATGGTAATTTTATTCTGGTTTTAATTATAACACTGGATCATTACAGTTATCTTTGGCTTATTGTGAAGGGTAGATAGCTGAAATAGTTATCCTTTTGAGGCATTACTGTTTCATAAATACAGAATGTTAAATCTGAAAATCCAGCACTCAAAATGCTGTGATTTTTCCTTCCTCCCTTCCCCCAGCTATCAAATAAGCCGACTTAAAAAAAATGGTATAGTTATCTTTCTATGGCTTACTCAGTACCATCTTCCCTATATAATTACAAGATTTATTTAAAAACTATATATTTTGTCTGTCTTCAGTTGTAACACATGGGGCCTAATCAGCTCTCATTGACGACAATGGGAAATGGGTGTTAGAACATCTCTTGTATGAAGATTTTAAATTACTCTCCAAAAGGAGAAGAATGTCTTTTTAGAGTTAATTTTATACTCCTTAAAATGACTAATTGAACCAAAGAGTCTGGGGATGAAAGGCTCTGTTTATTCAGAGAATAATTGCAGTACAAGTTGTAGCAGCTGAAATACAGGTTTCACTGTATTGTCTGCAAATACATCTGCTCTGACTCTAGAGCTGTAGGTAGAAGAGTCCAATCTTATTGAGACTGCCAGTATGGGTGTCATTTAGGTCAGACACCATTACCTGAATGATTTCTTTTAAGTTAGAATCATAGAACAATGGAGTTGGAAGGGACCTCAGGTCATCTAGTCCACCTCCCTGCTCAAAGCAGGACCATCCCCAACTAGATCATCCCAGCCAAAACTTCGTCTAGCCAGGCCTTTAAAACCTCTAAGCATGGAGATTTCACCACCCCTCCAGGTAACTTGTTCCAATGCTTCACCACCCTCAGAGTGAGAGAGTTTTTCCTAGTTTTTCCCAGTATCCAAACTAAACCTCCCATGCTGCAACTTGAGACCATTATTTGTTGTTCTATCATCTGTCACCACTAAGAATACTCTAGCTCTCCATCCTCTTTGGAAACACCCATCACATAGTTAAACGCTGCTATCAAATCCCCTCCGTTTTGTTGCTCTTGCCGGACTCTCTTCAATTTGTCCACATCCTTTCTATAGTGGGGGGCACAAAACTGGACACAGTACTCCAGATGTGGCCTCACCAGTGCGGAATAGAGGGGAATAATTACTTTCCGTGATCTGTTGTCAACACTCCTAATAATGCAACCTAGTATGCTGTTAGCCTTCTTGGCAACAAGGGCATGCTGTTGACTCATCCAGCTTACTGTCCACTGTAACCCCCAGATCCTTTTCTGCAGAGCTGCTGCTTAGCCAGTCAGTCCTCAGCCTGTAGTGGTGCATGGGATTCTTCCCTCCTAAGTGCAGGACTTTGTACTAGTGCTTGTTGAACTTTATGAGATTTCTTTTGGCCCAAACCTCCAATTTGTCTAGGTCACTCTGAATCCTAGCCCTACCCTCCAGTGTATCTACTATACTCCCCAGCTTAGTGTCATCTACGAATGTGCTGAAGGTGCAATCTATGCCATCTTCCAGATCATTAATAAAGATACTAGACAACTGTCTGTCAGGAATGATTGGGGGGGGGGCGCGCGGGGACAGAGCGCCAACACCCAGCGCCCTACGGTGCCACCACTCTGCCTCCGGCCCCATGCCCCCTCTGCCAACCCTGCCACCGTCTCCCAGGAATGGGGGGGAGGGGGAGGGGAGCTTGTATACAGCAGCGGCCACTGACACCCAGTGCCCTGCACTGCCACCAGTCCACATCTGGCCACACAGCATCCCCTCACCCCGCCCTGCCTCCCTCTGCTAGCTGTTGTCGGGGCCAGGCAGCGGTGGTGGGGAGGTGCACAGCAGTGGGGGATGCTGCCACCA
>NW_005842172.1:844240-846896 GCF_000455745.1 Alligator sinensis
GATGGAATGCTGCTGCACACCATCTGATGCTGCTGCTGCTGCTGCTGCCTGCCAGGAACAGGGAGAGGTAAGCTTTCCCTGCTGTCCTCACCACCAACAACATGGCCACATCCCAGGAGCAGGGGCAGGGGAAGCTTGCCCCACCGTACCCTCTGTCCCCTTCAGCCAGCACCCCGTGCTGCCACCACCTCCAGGGTGCAAAGCCAGGGGGTGGCAAGGCCAGCAGTGCTGGCCAGCCTGCCCCCCCCACCTGTTGCCACTGCCTCTAGGGAGCAGGGCCGGGGGTGCAGGGGGAGGGCAAGGCCCCTGCTCCATCCCCACTGACTCCTGTCTGCAATGCTCTTGGAGCACTCTGACTGCCAAGACAGTGCCCATTGTTTCTTGTCTTACCCTGGAGTGCCTTGGTGAACAGATGCTTCCCCAGGCCCTGATGTATGCCCCTAATATACTTATAGGCTGCTACCAAGTCCCCAATCCCATGGACTGCTGCAGGCTGGGCACTGACTGGCTAACCAGCAACAAGGACTGGGAGCTTACAATAAGAGGAATATGAGTCAACACCGTGCCCTTGTTGAGAAGAAGGCTAACTGCACACTGGGCCGCATTAGTAGAAACATTGCCGGCAGATTGAGGGAAGTGATTATTCCCCTGTATTAAGCACTGGGGAGTCCACATCTGAAGTACAGTACCGTGTCCAGTTTTGGACCCCCCATTACAGAAAGGATGTGGACAAATTGCTGAGAGTCCAGCAAAGGGCAACCAAAATGGTTAGAGGGCAAGAGAACATGATTTATAAAAAGAGGCTGAGGGAACTGAACTTATTTAGGCAGGAGGAGAGAAGAGCGAGGTGGGATTTAATAGCAGCCTTCAACTACCTGAAGGGTAGTTAAAAAAAAAAAAAAAAAAGGATGGAGATAGGGTGAGCACCACTGGTCTTTCTGGCTAGTGGGTTGGATGGGTAGTACCCAGGCCATCCAATGGCTGGATCCAGCTGATGGTCCTGATTCAGCATAAGGCTGTCATGCCAGGACCTCATCTGGCTGCACAGAGGCAGCAGGGGACATCTCAGCCCCAACTTGGTCCTGTGAGGAAAGAGGCATAGTCCAGCCCGTACCCAGTCTCACAGGGGGAAGAGTTAATGGTCTAGCCCCACAGGAGCAGTGAAGGGGGCTTGATTAGACCCCAACCTGACCCCCTGCGGGGGAAAGATGGAGTGACCAAGCCCCATCCAGCCTTGGGGGTAGGAGGAGGGGTGTATGCCTGGTCCAAACCTGGTTTTTGGGGTTTGGGAATTTGGCATCAGGGGCGGGTAGCCATATTTATTGCCACCACTCCCCTGCCACCAAACTTTCCAGCCCATGAAGAGCCCCATGAGATGAATACCTATGGTTCCATGGGCCAGAGTTTGAGCACCCCTGAGATAGAATATTCTCAGTGATGTCAGAAAATTGAACAAAGATAAATGGTCCCAAGTTGCACCAAGGGAAGTTTAAATTAGATATTAAGAAAAACTCTCATTTGGAGGGTAGTAAAGCATTGGAACAGGCTACGTAGAGAGGTTGTGGAATCTCCATCCTAAGAGGTTTTTAGGAGCTGGGTAGACAGACTTGGCTGGGATGATCTAGTTCGGGATGATCCTGCTTTGAGCAGAGACCTGGACTAGATGACTTCCTGAGGTCCCTTCCAACCTTAATTTTCTATACTCATGTCCATAATAGAAATAATCTGGGAGAAAGAATTACAAGTTTTGGACAGTTTGAGTACAGGCCGTCTAGAAATCTAGGAAAGCAGGGTAAAATCTTTTTTTTGGTCACTGCTGCTGTATTTGGATTTGAAGTAGGAAAGCATTGATGATAATCCTGTAGGAAAGCATCGATGAAAATGCTGTATTTCATTACTAATCCCACTAGCCATCAAATCTCCCAAGAAGCAACCTGTGCTTTTGTCTTAAATTTAAACTCATAAAATTTGAAATGGGTAATTTTATGCCATCCTGTTCGTGCAGATTGGAAATTCAAGACTTATGTGTTTATCCAACATCAAAAATCTCATTAGAATGATGCATATACTGCTTCATATAATGATGGAATCATTTCACTCAGTTTCTTAATGTAAGGTAAAACATGGGTAATTACATCATCTTTAACTAAATCCCTGGTTTTAATTGAACACAATATTCATTCTTCAGTTCATATCTCAGGACATTTCTCATGGATCCCAAGAGAGGATTGAGGTTTAAGCAGAAAGAAAAAATGGCTTTGATAGAGAGAGGGAGGGAGACGTTGTTTGAAGACAAATATTTGATAAATAATTAGGAAGTAGAAAAGGATATGATGAAAATTAATAGCATTCATGTTTTCAAAGGGTAGACAGTAAAGGAATATATTCTGTAGTGTGAAAGTCACTGTTTATTGCTGCTCATACTTTATTATTATTTTCAGATGAATTATACTGTTTTAATTTCAGAAAAAGTAGTGTGTATATATATTAATTTTAAAGCACTATGAAAATATTAGTAGCATGAACAACTAGTGCCTCCTGAGACTGGGGGGTACCATTTGTAGGTGGCAGTGTCATTGGCGAGCAGGGACAGCCTACAGGTGTTGGCAGCAAGTGGGGACCGCCCGCAGATGCCGGCCACGGTGTCAGTGGCGAC
>NW_005842172.1:847000-847722 GCF_000455745.1 Alligator sinensis
AGTGAAGGCAAACAGGATAAAAATCCAAACAAGCAAGAAGGAAGTTTTCAAAAAGAGAGATTCTGATTCACTTGAGATCAGCAGGTCTTTTCCAGCTGAGCTACAGAGGGCTAATACTCTGGGCCTGCTCTAAGCCTGTGTGTGGGTGTGCATGAATTCCAGACAGAATCCTAACCAAGCATCAATAGGAGAGATTTGCAGCAGAACCTAATGCAAGGGGAGCAGCTAGAAAGCTACTTACCTAACACACCTACAGTTTATAAATCATTAAATATTGTACACTACATATAATTTCTCTGGAAACTATGCCACAAGCACTTTGAGTTTTATAAAGACCTTTGTCAGGCACATTTCAGAAGTGAAATATGCTTTCAAAGTTATATTAACATAAACTCTGTGTTAATTCAGTTTATAGTATATTTTTAATGGGAAAAAATTGGTTACCTGGACTCCACAATTAATACAGCATTTCACCTGCAAATATGCAAATACCATATATCCACATGATTTTGCATGGGTTAAATTTCCCCCATTTATAGAGGGCCAGCAATTCAAGTCTCACTGATACCATTCATAGATTCATAGATGTTAGAGGTGAAAGGGACCTCAATAGATCATAGAGTCCGACCCCCTGCATAGGCAGGAAAGAATGGTGGGTTCAGATGACCCCAGTTAGATGCTTATCTAACCTCCTCTTGAAGACCCCCAGGGTAGGGGAGAGC
>NW_005842172.1:847778-856763 GCF_000455745.1 Alligator sinensis
GTCACCTCTCAACCTTCTCTTGCGGAGGCTGAAAAGGTCCAGGTTCTCTAATCTCTCCTCGTAGGGCTTGGTCTGCAAGCCCTTAACCATACGAGTGGCCCTTCTCTGGACTCTCCCCAGGTTATCCGCATCCCTCTTGAAGTGCGGCGCCCAGAATTGCACGCAGTACTCCAACTGCGGTCTGACCAGCGCCCGATAGAGGGGAAGTATCACCTCCTTGGACCTATTCGTCATGCATCTGCTGATGCACGATAAAGTGCCATTGGCTTTTCTGATGGCTTCGTCACGCTGCCGACTCATGTTCATCTTGGAGTCCACTAGGACTCTAAGGTCCCTTTCCACTTCCGTGCCACCCAGCAGGTCATTCCCTAGGCTGTAGGTGTGCCAGACATTTTTCCTCCCTAGGTGCAGCACTTTGCATTTCTCCTTGTTGAACTGCATTCTGTTGTTTTCTGCCCACTTGTCCAACCTGTCCAGGTCTGCTTGCAGCTGTTCCCTGCCCTCCAGCGTGTCCACTTCTCCCCATAGCTTTGTGTCATCTGCAAACTTGGACAGAGTACATTTCACTCCCTCGTCCAAGTCGCTGATGAAGACATTAAAGAGTATCGGTTCCAGGACCAATATTAGTTGTATATAGTTGTATTAAAACACAACTAAAGAGATATTAATTGTACATAGGCTTTGTACAGGTTCTCTCTCCAAAAAAGAATGTCATCCAGTAGCCCAACCCAGTATTACTATCGGGCAGGTAAGTCATGCTTCTGTTTCAATCTTAAGCATACAAGTGTTTTTTTGGATCTCTTGCACAGATTTTAGATCCTGCTCTCCTTTGGGAAGGTACACAAATCATATGTAAGTCATAAAATAGGAGGAGGGTCCTCTTATCTTATAACCAAATAGTCTCAACCAGACTGCCTTGAGATCACAATACTAGATGTGCAAACACCTAGATATGATTCACAAGATCAACTTACAGTTTTCAAATAGGAATCCATAGTGTCAAAACCACTATGTTGTGATCTTTCTGAGTTCTTTGCAAAAAAGAAATTGCTTTAGTATTTTCCCATAGTCAAGAAACGAGTGAAAGCAAAGAGTTGGCATTTTCCAAGGGATGTCTGGAGTCTAAAAAGTTTGAGAACCACTGGTCCAGTTGTTAAGGCACTTGTCCAAGATGTGGGACAAGCTTCTCTGATGTGAGATACAGGTCCAGGCACCCTCTACACTTACTAGTAAAGTAACCTAACCACCAAGCTACAGACTTGCCAATAATGCTCTTCCTTTTATAACTGCCCCATTAGGCAACCAAAGGGAGGTGACTTGTAGAGTCAGAAGGAGAATAAACCATAGGGTCAGTATGATGGGCACAGTCCTGAAAAGGAGGCGGCTCCAGGTGCTAGATCCCACTCAGAACATAACAGGGCAGAGGTGGTCTCTGTCTATTTTATCCAATTACTATTTCTTGTGAAATAAGGCAGACAGAAATGATATTTGTTGCACAATCAGCCCCTTGAAATCACTCTAAAGTCTTGCCCAAACTGAATACCACAGCTGCAGAGCCCTCCAATTGCACAACAAATTAACCTTAATTTATTAACCACTAAGTGGGGCAACTTCATTAATTTCTGTCTGCTCCAGGTGCAACAGCAGCCTGGCTTGAGCTGCTGTGTCTGGATGGGAGGGAGAGAAGGCAAGAGAGGGAGGTCCCTTCTGGGGTTTTCTCAGCCCTGCTGGAGGGCGGGGGCCTGAGAATTTCCAGAATTACTTTCCCCCCCCGTCCCCCAAATCCAAACTCAAACTGCTAACAATTTCACAAGGCAAAGGTTGACATCTATGGAATCCATTTTTTACCATGTTTGCAATGTCTGTCCTTGACTAGGCATTTTAATATCACTTGTGGAGATGAGCCTGGGGCGCACAGTTTGTATCTGGATATGCGCTTCACTGAAGTTCAGAAAGTTTATGTTGGATATGGGCAAACTACATAACTCTGTTTGCCTGCCTTTTTATCTTGGATCAATGAGGTGGTTAAATCATTGTTTTCATATTTCAGCTCTCCTCCTTCCCCCCTTAAAAAAAGCAACTTATTTTTTTCAAGTGAGAGGCAGCGTAATCCAATGAAAGCACCTTAAATGGCAAACTAGAAGATCTGAGTTGTGTTCCTAAACTTAATTCCCCATGCTTCTGTTTACTCACACCATTTGTTTGTTTGGCAGCATAGGGATCAGATGGCAGCTTGACAGAAGGATTTAAGGCACTGGAGAACCTCTAATGCCAGCACTCCTAACTTTCAGGTGCTCAGTTTCTGGAGTGGACTCTAAAGGCCTCTGGAGACAAATGCCTAGGTTCCTTATACGAAGTATGGGAAGTGAGAAAGGTGCTCAAGAAAATCCATGTGCTGAGTATGGAAGAACCTAGACTTAGCCAATAGCAAACGCTGAAAGTGGGAAGAGTTTGAATCCTTTAAAGTTGGGGTGTGTTTATAACCAAGGATCCTGGTTTTCTCTGATAAAAAAAATTGCAAGCCCTCTGATTAAAAGCCCCCAAATCAGAAATCAAGATGAAAGGCCCCACATAGCCCCCTGGCCCTGCTGGTGCCTCTCACCCCCCACCCACAGCCCCCTGGCCCTGCTGGCAGGGCCATCCCGGGGGGGCGCAGGGGGGGAAATCAGGGTGACAGCCCCAGGCCCTGTGCTTTGGGGGACCCCACGGAGCTGGGCAAAGCAGCTACGGCCCATCCTGCAGGGTCCGCCTAGTGCTGGTGACTCTGCTGCCAGTGCCAGCACCACCACCAGCTTCGCGTGCGACCCCCGCCAAACACCAGCTTCTTCATGTCCGGGCCCTACGCAGGCTGATTTGCCCCAGACACCACACCCTGCTAAGATAGTCTCTGCCTGTTGGTGCCCCTTGCTCCCTGTACTCCCAGCCCTGCTCAAAAGGGCCCTCAGCTGCCAGAGCTCTGGGACCAGGGACCCAGGTCCACAACCCCCTGCCCCTGGCAGGAGGCCGCAGCTGCTGTAGTGAAACAGGGCACGGAGTCGGCTTCCCTGCAGTCTGCCTGCTGTGGGCTCAGGCAGGGGGACTGGCTCCCTGCTGCTGCATGTACTGCCAGGGTCAGGGGGGACCCGTGCCCCCCAGATCTATGCATGGGGCAGGGGTGGGGGTGGGCTGCCCACTGCAAGCTTGGGCTCCCACCCTGCTGCCCTCCCCCAGGGCCTCTGCAGCCTGGCAGGAATGACCCGGCACTGCAAGGCAGAGCACAGCCGCACAGGAAAGCTGCTTGCTGCTGTGATCTCCATGCTGCCCTAGTGACAAGTCCTCTATGCGTGGGGCTGCAATGAGTGGCACAACCCCGCACCACTTTCCCCACTGCCCCCACACATGCAGGACACATCATCAGGGCAGCATGGAGCTCACAACAGTGAGCAGCTTTCCTGCGTGGCACCACTATTCTCTGCAGTGCTGAGTTGCACGCTGGGCTGAGTGGAAGCCTGGGGGAGGGCAGCAGGGTGGAAGCCTGAGTGCACAGCCTGCCTTGCCCCACACACAGATCTGGGGGCACAATTCTCCCCTGTACCCCTGGGAGCATGTGCAGCGGCTTGGAGCTGACCCCTGCCTCCCGAACGAGCCACCCACAGCCCCATCCTGTTCCCCGCCAGGGCCCTGTGGCCTCGCTTTGCAGCTCTGTGCCCCAAGTCCCAAGGCACTGCCTAGCTGGGCAGCAGCCCCAGCCCTGCCCAATTCCCACTCCCCTCACTATGGGGGTCTTAATCCCCCCCACTTACCTGTAGGAGCTGCTCTTCAGGCAGCCTGAAGCCACATGCATGGGAGCTCATTGTAAAACTGCAAAATCTGCTGATTTCTCTGCTAAAATGAGAAATCCGTGTTCTACTCCGGGGTGAATTTGTGTGTTACTCCATTTTTTTAGTAGGAAATGGAAAACCGAGATCCCTGCTTATAACCCAGGTTTCCTACTTCCCAACCAAGTGTTTTAATCAGTAGGGTGTTTAACACTGCCAAAATTGCACCAAAGGTATTCACTCCCACAACTCTGCCTGTGCTGTTGAATGGAAGTGGCTGTGGCCACTGTTCTTTGTGCTGCTCTCAGTGCTACAGATATATGTTAAGCCTCTACATGTGTGGGTAAAAGCATGATTGGATCTAATGCATTACCCACATGTGTATGGCAGGAGATGTGATTGTGGGATGGTGCAATAGATCCAATGAGGTTTGTGTGTCTGGGTTTGGGAGTTTTCACATACCCCTGAGCCTTGGGATTGTTACACACACCTCTGGGGGTTATTAATTTCCTCTAGGGCCAGGCAATCACCCCTGTCAGATGCTCCAGTGCTCCTAGGCAGCCACAATGCCCTGGGCCTAGGGTTTCACCCTCCCAAGTCCCCAAGACTTGGGAATCACAGCAGCCATGATTTCCCTCCCCACTCCTGGAGCCCTGGAGTTTTGTACTGGACATGGTGCACCCTTGCGGCTGGGGGCCTCATCACTGACAAGACTCCCAGCTGCAAGGGAGACCCTGCTACACACGCAAGTTAGAGCTTGATAGCAACAAGCTGTTAAGTTAGTACACCTTTTCAAGGTCTAACTTTATAGCTGGTTGGAGCTTTTTATGTGTGATATGTACTTTGCACATGTAGCTGGTCTTAATGTAATTGTACAATGAACCAGTTAGTTGTGTGATACCTGTAATGTGTAGAGGGGGTGTAGTGGGTTGTCACTCCCTTCATTAGGAAGTTTATTGGTTCTGGGACAACCTTGTCCCCACAGAAAACAACATAAACAGCAAAGAAAATAAATATAAAAACAAACACATGGATAAACCAAAACCTGTGGTCCTTCCTCAGAACCTGACAGGACAGCCTAGGCTCTGTGATTCCCCCTTAGCACCAGAGCCTAGCCTTGCCTTGCCTTCTTTCTCTCTCTCTCACTCACCCCTCCCCACCTCCTCCCCCGGAGTTGTTATCTTTCTCTAAGGCCAGGCAATCACCCCTATCAGATGCCCCAGCGCTCCTAGGCAGGCAGGCTATTGCCCTCCTGCAGCTGGGCACCAGCCCCTGAGCCATGCACTTTGTTACAGGGAGCCTTAGTGTGTTCAGAGCACACCTTTACTAGATAGAACTACTCAACTCCTCGAGGAATGTAGGTACCTCTCCACCTAGTTTCTGGAGATTTGGGCAGCAAGCAGGCACCTACTTGCTCAGACCACAAAAGAGTCTAGGTATGCAAGAAGGCAATATGGTATGATCTTGGGAACTTTAAGGTAAAAAGAAAAAATGGAAGCACGTAACAAGTTTAGGTACCTCCAGGTTTAGGGGGCAATTTAGCAGGGATTGTTCAGATTTCCAATTTTGGATTTAGGCATCTTGTATCAAACAACTGGACATCTAGACAATATCTCATTTTAGGCATTCTAAGTCCTTCTCTGGATCTGGCCTTAACATTATAATATGTGACTCCTGTGAGTAAAATAAGAATGAGTAGGACTAGAAAGATCTGCTGTCTTTTTTACTTTAGCCTCTTCTATAGGGTCTCAGTTTTCTCCTGGGTACATATTATTATTATTATTACAACAGCAGCAGCAATAATAATATTCTTATAGGTCTGTAAATATGCACAGCATATTAAAGACAATAAAAAAGATTATGTTTATGTACCAAAGAGCTTGCAGTCTAATATGTGATGACAAGATTAATAAGAGATTGTGCATGATATGGACAAAGCCTGTATTGGATAACGGAGGCTAGGATTACATCAATAAAAGACTTGCCTTGCTAGTCAGAGATTGCAGGTTGGGACCTGTGGTCTCTAACTTCCCCAGATCATTCTCTGTCTTTGGGTGTTGGAGGAAAATTAAATTAGACTGTTTCCTGATATGAACAAAAGAGAGGCAGAACAGATATGGTGCATCTAAATTAAGGGTTCTACTTTTCTTTTTTGAATGGTACATTACGTTGCTCTTATGTCTTTTTAACATCACTCCAGTATATGCATGCTTCTGCAAATACACATTTGTTCCAGCAATGCTATTGATTCACTATCTTTGCTTCTTGTTTTCCAATAGCAGCTACCCATTTATATTTCACCATTCAAACTGTTAACACAGACCTAACAACCATTGTAGGTCAGATGTTCATCTAGGACTGACGACCACAGAATGAGCATCAGAAATGTGTGTGTATGTAAAAGAATCTAAAGTTGTCCCTGATCTTCACTTCACTTGGCCATTTTGGCTGTGTATCTAAGCATCTTCTGAGCCACATCACCTCTTCTTCTGTTACACAATGGAGTGCAAGCAGTATAAGAGCCTCCATGTCAGTTTTGTATGGGGTTTTTGTTTGGTTTTTTTTTTAATCACCTTCACAGAAGCTTGATCCTCCCTCAGCCAGTTAAGATGTATTTAGGGCAACAGTGCAATGGAGCCTGTAGCCCTGGTGCTTCCAGATGTTAAGATGTCACAAGAACAGCCAATGAGTCACATTAATGTTGGTACTTTTCCTGTTCCCATCATCTGTGTCCCATGACTTCAAACCTCACTCTCTCTGATTCTTTTTGCCCTATTATCCTTTTTACTGTTAATAACAATTATTTAACATGACTGGGAGGTGGGGTCAAAACTTTATTGCACTTTTTGAAGACCAGTCTAGACAAAGCCTTGGGTGAAATAATATAGTTGGGGATGGTCCTGCTTTGAGCAGGCAGTTGGACTAGATGACCTCCTGAGGTCCCTTCCAACCTTATGATTCCAACTGAAAGTGAAAGAAAGAGAGAATTGCTGCTCTAGTGCATGCAGAGAAAACCCAGTGCTGTTTTAGCTGAGCAGCAAGCACACTGGAAGCTTCCAGACACAGTTCTGCCAATGCATTTCAGTCTTTGGTTGTAACATCCTTTCTATTCAAATGCTGGACCTTCCTTCAGCAGCAGCCAAAAATGTTGACACCCCCTCCCCCCCCAGCAGCAAATGTTGATAAATCTAAAAAAAATTACTTAAAGAAAAATACCACTTGCTTTCTGAGCTCAGCATATTGCAATTTGAAAAAAATAAGTCGTGATATGCATTTTTAAGAGTTAAAAGCATTTCTCAATTTATTACTTGTACGTTTATATTGTATTAACAAGAAGGTATTTTTATGTTGTAAACTAGATTTTTGTCCTGCTTACAAGGATAAAATGAGGACCACATTTTCAAATGGATCTGATGTCTGTTTTTGAACCTACTGTTCTACATATACAAAATGAAAGTTATTTCTGTTCTTAAAGCCAGTGCCCTGCTTATGACCTATTTAAGCCCTTTTTTGAGAGAATAATAGGATGTCAGTGGCACTCTGCATTTGTGCTATCTGGGGTGAAATCCAAACAGCATTTTGGATGAGCTGAGACCAGTGTTTATGAGTGCAAATCCTAGCCTGTGTAGGCAGAACTTTATATCTGCAAACAGCTCCAGCTGAATTCTGGCTGCATGCATTTCATTACAGGATCAGAGACTGGTTTTGCACATCCACATTTCACTTCTACAAAACTGTTCAAGGGTGATTATCGGTAGACATTCATAAGCACAAAAGAATCTGCTTGCCCATGTATCACTGCAGTGTAAAGATCTTGGAGGCTATACCGGCAAATGTCTCCATGAATGCTTAAGACTCAGAATGCTGGGTATATAGGTTCTTTCCATAATGATTAGAGCAGAATGAAAAGAGTTTTTAAAAAGTGTTGAATCCATTATTTATGACGGTCTTACTTTTTATCACTATTTATATAGCCCTGCAAGATGCTATACAGAACAATGGATCTAAGCAAGAACAAATTTCCTCCCATGAAGAGCTTAGTTGCACTGCTAATGTCGCATTTATTTCACTTTACATCAACCCATTCATGACTTACAAAAGGCTAAAGCAGTACTTTAAACGCACTTTATTTTCAAATGGATTCCATAAATCATTAATGGTACAATCTTCCTAATTTGATGTATTTACAGATAATAGGGCAAAGCAAAATAGGATCAAAGGAAAGTAGGGCTGGAAGGGATCTCACAAGATGATCTAAAACAGCCCCCTGACCAAGAAGGATTATCCTCAACTAAATCACTCCAGTCAACTCTGTCCAATCTGCTGTTTCCAAAGATGGAGATTCTACAACTTCTCTTTGTAGCCTGTTCCAATGGTTGACCACCCTTGCAGTCAGAAATTTCCTTCTAATCTCCAACCTAAATTTCCTTGGCTGCAGCTTGAGGCCATTGTTCCTAGTCCTGCCCACTAAAGCCACAGAGAAAAAGCCCATCTCCATCCTCTTCATAATTGCCCTTCAGCTATTTGAAGGCTGTTATCAAATCTTCCCTTTTCTAAACTAAATGATTCTAGTTCTTTCAGCTGTTCCTCATAAATCATGTTTTCTAGGCTTCTTGTCATTCTTTTCAGTCTCTTTCCAATCAGTCCACATCCCTCTTGAAGAATAGGGCCTAAAACTGGACACAGCACTCCAGGTGAGGCCTTGCCAGTGCTGAGTAGAGCAGAAGGGTTACTTCCCTTCATTTGCAAGTAATGTTCCTGTTAATACCATCCAGAATGCTGCTGGCTTTTTTGCAATTAGAGCACATTCTAGGTTTATATTCATCTTATCGTCTGCTGTAAGCCCCGTTTTTTTTCCTGCAATTCCACAGCTTAGCTAATAATTCCCTAATGAGTGGCTTTTTGGGGAGTGGCAACTCTGGACTTCTTACTGCTATTCTTATAATCTTTGGATTTCTTTGCAAGATGAGAGTCAGGATGGAGAAACCTTTGGAATCTTCAATTAAAGAGTTTTGTGCCTGAAGGAACGCCAATGTATAAAGACACAAGTTGTACTGAATTTTACATAAAGACAATAGCATTTTATTTACTTCAGATAAGTGCCAAACAACAGTTGGAGCACTGACAGTTCTGTATGCTAGATCATTTCTTTCTGGTATATTATGGAGGGTGGGAAGAGGCAGTCTTT
>NW_005842172.1:856794-861403 GCF_000455745.1 Alligator sinensis
CTACTCTGAGTAACATAATCTGACAAAGGAGCCTATCTTTTGGACCACAGTCACTGCAAATGTATTTCTGTAGCAGGCAGGAAAAGTGTTATGTAAAACAACACTATAGCTGTGAACCTGGCAGGATAAAACCAAAAGTTTCTCATTAAAATAATTCTGTAAAATTTGCTTGAACCTCTGCACACTAGCAGCTCCCATTGATATTAAGTAGGTTTTCACAATCCCTGAAAAATATTTAGACCTCTCAGAATAGATTTGGGTACCTAATTAAAAAAAAATTGCTCATGGGCATAATGATTTGTGTTCCTTTCATTCTGTGTACTACTGAATAGAGGAAGGAAGTGAAGCGGATAGAGAAAAAAAATAGAAAATATCTGATGTTCTGAGGCATCTAAGTACAATTGATATTATCCTGTTAAATGGGCATAAAATTAAACGAATTGGAAATTCTTATAAGGATTAGGACATAATCTACCAAATGCTAGGTGAGCCAACAGAAAAAAACAACTATAAGGCTGACCATGCAAACCTGATTTACTGGCTAGGTTTGCAAAGACAGGAAATTGTGGGGAAAAAGTATTGAAGGCACAGATTCTCCAGTTCAGGGAACAGTAAGAATAGAGGCACAGTTGGACAAAGCAAAAACATCAGAGAAGAAGAGGCAAAAAGTCTTCCATGGCAGACTTAGATCATCATCCCATGAGCAAAAAGGTCATTAGAAAAAGTTCAATGGAAATCTTATTGATTCCAAAGACCCATGACAGGGAGACAAGTACAATTTATAAATGCATAGCTCAGCCAGTTGTGATATTTGGCATAATCCAAAGAGTAGAAGAGGATTATTTTTTACAGTGTTTTACAAAACAGTATTGTTTTAATGACACACATTCCATAACTAATATGTATCAGCCAGCCAAGGCCCCGACCCAGAGCCTGCCCATCAGCCCAATCACCCACCCACTCCACACAGTTAAGGCCCTAAGATGGCAGGACCATTCAGGACATCTAAACCATTATCCCCAGAGAGGCTGGGAGAGCACACGATGGCGCATCCCCACCACACTCCCTCCACCCTGGTGCCAAGGCAGTGGGTATACAGGCATCAAGGAGTGTTTTCACCCCAGGAAAGCAAACCAGACTGGCTCTGGACTGACAGTGCTGGTTATGTGTAACACCCCACTGGGTCCAGAGCCCTGCTCTGGAGTCAGGCCAGTGCAGTAAGGGAGGGGAGAGCTGGGCTGGAGCCGGGGGAGTCTGTCCTTGTATCCTGAAGGGACTGAGGCAGTAAGCCAGTCACACTGTGCCCAGCATCTCAGAGCTCAGGTCTGGAAGACGGAAGCTCATTCCTTCCAAAGATGATGTCCAGAGGCCAGATCACCTCAGAGCCAGCTCCCAGCACTCCCTGGTTCTCTTGAGGCTGGATCTGGATCTCTGGAGTGACCAAGCTGCTCAAAACCTTGAAGCAATGCCCCTCCCCAGCCTCACAGCTGTGAGCCCAGTGGCTCTGGGACTGGAACTGACCAAATAAGCTTAGGAATAAGGTTTTTGGGCACTGGGCAGGTGCAGCCAGGAGGCTGCAAACAGCTGCACTGGGCTCCGGCATCAGCTCTGTATCAATGTGTGCACACCTCGGTGCGGATGGTGGGGGAGGGGCCCAAGGCAGCACCTCTCCCCCACTCACGGCACACAGCTGATGACTGGGCTCTGGAGCCCTGCGCAGCTGTTTGTAGCCAGCCTGGGCTCTGAGCAGCTGCGGCAAGCAGGCTGCAAACAGCAGCGCTGGGCTCCATAGCTCTGGCATCCGCTCTATGCTGGCAGCAACTGCATGCACACCTCAGAGTGGACAATGGGAGGGCTGCCCCACTGTCCACTCTGAGATGCACGTGCAGTCGCCGCCAGCATGGAGTAGATGCTGGAGTTGTGGAGCCCAGCACAGCTGTTTGCAGCCTCCTGGCTGTCACCAGCCCCAGCTCTGGGTAGCTGCAGCCAACTATGGAGCCCAGACTGCCTGCAGCAGGGCTTGCAGCCTTCCAGCCCAGGCTGTATGATTGGCAGCAGCTACCCAGAGCCAGGGCTGGCAGGGACATGCTGAGCAAAATAGCCTTGCGTGCCATGCGTTGCCAACCCCTGATCTATCTTTTCACTTTATCAGTTTGGGATATAATCTCACAGTGGACATCTAACCACGATACTTGTTTCCACTAGTTCTTAAAGAAAAAGTTACGAGGTAGGACTTTCTATGTGGATTTTGGCTATATGGGCCAGGGAAATAAATGCATAGTAACCTAAGATTTGAATTTACAATATATCAGCTGTTCTACCCTAACTCCCTATGTAAGCACTCTTACTGCCCACTAGGTGCATTGCAACACCATTTCCAAACATGCTAATGGGTACCACCATGAAAGCCAATCTGCTTATTCTGTACGCGCCACATCCTGAAAAGAATGTAATGTAGCTATTGTTCGGCTCATGCCCAGGGTGTGCCCAGTTTCATGCCCAACATTTCAGTATCAGGCCTGCTTATTGATGCATGCCCCATATCACTCTCCTGGCTGTTACATTAGGTTTCTCAGCATTTGGTCTGCATAAAGCTGGAGTGAGTGGTCAGGCTGTGTTTTCATAGCATTGGTCTCAGGCACAGTCAGAGATGATACATCAGAGAAAGCTAACATGAAGACACTGTTAGTGTACACACAGAATATCCACATGAAGAGTTTGTTCAGAGTATGAAGTGCACTGTAAATTCACACCATAGTCTACTGTGCACTTAGTTCCTTCACAGAGAAGTGAAGGGCATTTTATACCAGGTCAGCATTTGTGCACAAGTACTACAAACAGTTCCACAGCAAGGAAAACGGTCTGCTGGCACCGGGCGGCCTCGCACAAGGGGCATCAAAAGAAATACAATTCATGTTATATAATAGCGCTGCATGTGTCTTCTGGGCACCAAAATGCCTAGCTATTGCTCTGACTATGAAATACATGATTGCACTTGCATAAAAACCTCTGTGAATTAGACCAGTTTCAAAATAAAGAAGGTCCCACTTTAAGGCTTTGCTTTTCTTTGCACAGTTGGATATCCAGCCACAGATTGCTCTTCTTTGTCCATTTCCCCTTTTGTTCTGATACTGTTTCCCTCCATTTTCTCCTCTTTGATGCTTTTGTATTACACAACTAAATTTCTTCTGAAATAGTAGGAGTAATTCCTGGACTATTTTACTAGTATTTTAAGAACCTAAACTGCAGGTTAAATTCTAAAAACCCCCACTGTATTATCATTTTGCCTTGTGTTGCTGTTCTAATAATGAGGTAAGGATTCACTTTGCTTTTCATGCTGAAGGTATCCCAAAGTACTTTGCCACAGTAAGGAGGAAGTTATTATAGGTGGAACTGAAAGTATATATAATTACCAAGATTTTTCCATCATTAAAAACCTGCTTTTGGTTACTTAGAGCTCTTCTGAATTTAAACCATTTAAAAATTTCCATTTTGAGACTGATATTACATTTTTGTTTTTGGCAAGTTTTAGCCTTAAAAGTTTTGTCCTTTTCTAAGAAGAAAATTAAGAGAAAATACATTACATTGCTAGTGTTAAACAGTTCTTATAGGATAAGGTGCGTGTCTCTGAGCTGTGGAGACAAGATTTGAAAGATGACATAGTAGGGCTCACAGAAACCTGGAGGGACCCTACCTACAACTGGGCGGTGGGCATTCGGGGATACACCCTATATAGAAAAGACAAGACAGAGAGGAAAGATGGGGGGGTTGCGCTTTATGTCAAAGAGCACCTCACATCATCAAGGATTAGCTTCAGGTTAGAGGAGGGTTGGGCAGAGACACTATGGGTCAAACTACAAAGGGGGCATGGCAAAAGGGACCTTATGGTGTGTGTCTACTACAGACCACCCAACCAGGGGGAAGAGCTGGACCAGGACTTCTCCAGTCAACTTATGGAGGCGGTTAGGTCAAGGGATGCTATTGTCATAAATTACCTAAACTACCCAGACATTTGCTGGGAGGAGCAGACAGCCAGGTCTGACCGCTCGCGTAGGTTCCTGGCTGTATTACAGGACCTTCACCTTATCCAGGAAGTGTTACCCCTAGTGGGGCTGTGCGCCTTGCTGGACCTGGTCCTGGCCACAGGGGATGACCTGGTGAGGGGACTGTAGGTCCTTGACCACCTGGGCAATAGCAATCATCACCTGCTGGATTTCACTATCCAACGCAGGGCATCAAGGGCTCACACCAAGGCTAAAGCCCTTGACTTCAGAAGCGCCAACTTCAATGAGCTTAGGAGACTAGCGGGGGAGGCACTGAGGCCCAAGGTAGAGGAGATGGGAGTCCACGAGAGATGGTCGTTCCTTAAGGGGGCGATCCTCCAGGCCCAAAGGATAACAGTCCCTGACAGAAGCAAGGAGGAGGTAAGAGTGCTCAGAAACCCCCTTGGCTCAGCAAGGGCTTTCAGGAATGCGGGACTGAGGACTAAAAGCGGAGCATACAGCCAGTAGAAGGGAGGGGCTGTCACCAAGGAGGAGTACTCCTCCTTGGCCCATGAGTGTAGGAGGGCTATTAGGAAGGCCAAGGCAGAGATGGAACTCAGGCTAGC
>NW_005842172.1:862304-878943 GCF_000455745.1 Alligator sinensis
TCAATGTAGACAAATGCAGGGTGCTGCACCTTGGGAGAAGGAATCCATAGCATACATACAGCCTGGGGAGTTCCCCTCTTGAAAGCACAGAAACGGAAAGGGATCTTGGAGTCATTATTGACTCCAAGATGAACATGAGCTGCCAATACCAGACCGCAGCCAGCAAGGCCAGCCAAACCTTGTCATGCATCCAAAGGTGCATCTCAAGCCGGTCCAGAGAGGTGATACTCCCCCTCTATGTGACTTTGGTCAGGCCGCAGTTGGAGTACCGCATCCAGTACTGGGCCCCGCACTTCAGAAGGGATGTGGCCAGCCTGGAGAGGGTTCAGAGGAGGGCCACCCGCTTGGTGAGAGGGCAGCAGGACAGGTCTCACAAGGAGAGACTGAAGGACCTGAACCTGTTCAGCCTCAGCAAGAGGAGCCTGAGGGGGGACCTGAGGGCAGCCGCCTACAAACTCATCAGGGGAGATCAACAGCAAATAGGCAGAGCTTTTTTCTCCCCAGCACCACCTGGGGTGACAAGGAACAATGGTAATAAGCTGATGGAGAATAGGTTTAGGTTAGAGATCAGAAGGCAATATTTTACAGTTAGGGTGGCCAAAATCTGGAACCAACTTCCCAGGGAAGTGGTCCTCGCCCCTACCTTGGGCATATTCAAGAGGAGGTTGGATGATCACCTGTCTGGGGTCTTGTGAACCCAGCATTCATTCCTGCCTGTGGCAGGGGGTCAGGCTAGATGATCTGTTCAGGTCCCTCCTGACTCTAGCTACTATGAAACTATGTCTTTTGCTATGCCTGTGAGAATTTGGCCACATTGAAACATCTCAGTTCTCTCATACTCAGGCTTGCTACAATTTGGCAGCAATATTCCCAAAAGACTGAATCTGAACTGAGAAAGCTCCATCCCCTGGCAGTTCCTTCCACATGGTCAGAGTGCAACTGCAAGGGTTAAGCAGGTTTTGCAGAGCCATTGTAGTGTCAGGAATAGATCTGATAGCATGAAGATTGTCCCCCCTGCTCTGTGCTAGTACCAATGCAACACAAAGGTGAAAAGGAAGAGCCTATTCAGCCTTCAGAAGGATTGGAAATGGTGAAGAAGTGATAGAAGGCTGCAGGAACCAGAGAGGATGGAGGGAAAGCAGAAGAGGAGGATGGTGGGTCATTAGGTGGAGAGGCAGTGTTGTATCAGGGTAAGGACTGATGAGCAACAACTTAACTACTAATACATTTCAAATGCTTCTGAAACATTTTGAAGGGTCAGCTATGCAAGTGTGCATACTTTTGTAATGTTTCAAAATTTACTGAAATACTCTAAACTAGTGTCTGTTGAGATAAGGTAGTATTTTAGAGCATTTCATTTTTGGTTCTGCATAGGGGCAGCACACATGCCAGGCTGGGGCTAGAGCTGGAGCCGGGCTTACCTCACCAGACTCCTTGGACTCCTGTCAAAGCTGGAAACAAGCCCTCCACCCCCAATCCACTCTTCTCTCCCCCTTGGAAGGAAATGGTAGAAGTTTGGGGATTTGGGAGCCTCTGTTGCTCCTCCACCCCTGTTCTCTCAAATATGTAACTAGTGTAACAATTCAGGAGGGGAACCAGAATTGCCCTGCCGTGTCAGTGTCCCAGCAGCTAAAGTATCCCAACCTGCATTTGCTTTTGCAGCAGCATCTATGTGCATAGATGCCACACTGCTGCTGCAAGCAACAGCTGCAGCAGACAGACTGTACCATGGCTGCAGCAGTAGGAGCAGCAGCTGTTAGGAACTGTTTTGAGTCCCCCACTGCAGGTAAGACTCCCGAGTCCAGTCCCTTACTACCTCCTCCACTTCTCCAGTGCTCAAACCTACCTTCCTGCCCCCTCAGCCCATCATTCTCCCTCAGGTTTTGCTCAGGGTGAAAACACTGCTGTTATGCTTCTGACTTCTCTCTCTGGCCTCCTGTTTGCCATACATCCTTCCCTGCAGGTCACTGCAGCCTGCTTAGTTACCCCAGCTGACACTAGAGGAAGCTGCAGTGTTTTGAATGTCAGCCAAGAAATGACATGAACACATGTAAGTCCCCTGGTTGAAATGTTTCCTTTTTGAAGTGTTTCTGAATGTGTGTCACTTAGAAATGTTTTCATTGCTACATCTGTCATCACCCTAAGAAAGAAGGAATACAGAGAGAGACTGTGAACAGAACTACATGCTGGACCTAGGTGAACACAATAGTTAAAAAGGCACAGATTGCCAGTGTATATCCCCCCAGACAGGGTTCAGAACTCCCCCAGATAAAGAGGGAACTAGTCCTACATTTACCTCCTGGGCAGTGCTCTAACCATTAGATTATGGCATAAAAATGGGGCTGCTTTCCCCACCCTCCTCTGGCCCTATATTGAAAGAGAGTGAGTACTACTGTAATGGGCACTTTTTTTTTTTTTTTTTTTGCAATAAGAAAAGGGGGGGAGGGGGGGGAAGAGGAGAAGGGTCCTTTAAGAAAGATTACTTAGATTGGGACACTGCACTCTGGCAGGGATACAAGAGAAAAGACATCAGGAACAGGGTAGATAGGCTCTGGAAGGGGGGCAGTGGGGAAAAGTGTTTGCTAGTGAAGGCAGGTAGCAGGCCTGGAGACACCCAGCTAAGACCAAGTGGGCCTGGAGGACTCCTAGTAGAAGGACTGCAAATAGAGCCTTTCCTTATGCCTATCTGGGAAGAACCCGGCTAGAACTTAGTGGGCCTAGGACAGTGGTTGGCAACCTTTTGAGGCTGCAGGCTAGATTGACCCACACTGGATCAGAGGGAAGTTAGTTGCTGCTGAAGCCCCCTGGCACTGAACACCACCAGGCTGGATCAAAAGGCTCTGTAGGCCATAGGTTGCTGACTCTTGACCTAGGGGATAAATCGGGGCCCAGGAGGCCCATCAGTGGACCAGGAGGACTGCAAGGTATGGAAGGGCTGTAATGGGGAGGTAGGAGGCAGTGTTTACAAGGTGCCTTCTCAGGATTCCCTCTGGTGGATGTACCTCATCTTGAAGAGCAAGACCCTGTCCCAGCAGTCTCACCACCAAGGTATAGCAAAGGACTGTAGGGACCTGCCTTTTGTGAAAGATTCCAGGTTGTGGGTCTTGAGTAGATGGCAATATCTCCCTGCAGCTCTGAATAGGTAGGATTTGAGGCTCCCCCTCATCACCATTTCTCCATTAGTTTGTGTGACTATATACTCCATAGGCGGTCTTCAGGCATTTCCCCATCTGTTTGGGCTGTGTGAAGCTTCGGGTGCCAATTCAATTCAGAGGATTTTCAGCCCAATTCAGTGGCCAAATCTCCAAATCGGAACTGAATCAGACCCGAATCAATTCGAAGCTCTATGACTCTTCAGAAGAGATTTGAAGAGCTTCAGTGATTCAGGCAGTCGCCACCCGCTGCAGCAGGGAGCTGGGGCTGGACTCCATGCTGGTAAGTAGGGGGTGGGGAGGGAACCAGGAGGGAACCCCTGCCAGGCCTCATCTCCTGCCTGTTCCCCCAGCCCACCTCTACTCCCGCAGCCCCCAACCCATGGCTCCCCCCCCAGCTCCCAGTGTTTAAAAAAAAAAAAAAAAATGCCCCAACTCACCAGGTGCTGCCACCCACCAGCCCTAGCTTCAACCCTTTAAAAAACAAACAAAGAAAAAACCCCACACAACCCCCCCCCCCCCCCCCCTGCAGCAGTGGCCTCTGGGGGCTCATGGAAGAGGCCCCCACTACATGGTGCAGGGCAGTAGGGGACAGCAGGGATTGCCCCTCACTGGGCAGGAACTGGTGAGTGTGTGGTTTGTTTTTTTGTTTTTCTTAAAAGGGCCAGAGCTGGGGCAGGTGGGGCAGCCATGAGGGGGCTTGCACAGAGGCCCCCCCTCCCCATGTGGCACAGTTGGGATCACTCCCCAAGTGAGTGGGGAGGGGGTTCCCCCCCCCCCCGAGTGCCTGGAGCTGGGGCAACCATTGCTGGCTGGGAGAGTGGGCAGTGGGTGGGCCTGGGCAATTCAGAGATTCAGCTGCAGCTGAATCTCCAAATCAGATTCGGCGAAACTGATTCGGGGCAGCAATTCAAAATCACTGAATTGAGTCACTGTCTCCCAAAAATCGGCCAAATCCAAAGCGAATACTAGCCCCTTTGCACAGGCCTATTGTCCGTTTGGCATGCTGCCTTTTTGGATCCCCAGGTCCTAAACGTTCTATATTGAATTTAGCCTTGAGCAAGGTCTGATGCAAATAATTTGTGGTCATCCAGGGATGTATGTGTATCTTGTAAGCTTCTTCTAACTAGTACAGTAAAAGCTCTGTGATCCAGCATCCTTTATCTTTATCTTACAAGCTGGCATGCTGATTAGTGGAGCATACCAGCTTGTAAGATGCCAGATAGTGGAGCTTTTACTGTATTCATATTTTTCCCCCTAAATTCAATAGATATAGGGGGAAAAACAAAAACAAAACAAAAAAAACCCCTCCATTTATATTGCAGCTGCATGCAACTGATATAGGGCTGCAATAGTAAAAGGGAAAACTAGAACAAAATGTATGGCAGGGGTGCCAAGAATATTTTCCATTTTCCCTCTATATTCCATCAATTGTATTTTTTTTTAATTTCTACATTTTATCAATTGTTTTACAGTTGCTGGAGGACTAATTGATTTATGATTGTTGCATAATGTGTTTTCCTGTAGTATTCACTGTGTACAAGATTGGAAATGCAGAGAGGGGATATGACTAAATAAATATGTTTTTCTGTGCAAATGTTCTAGTGTTTTTCTAGGTTAAATTCTTTTTAGTAAAATAAGTACAGATACTGGCTGGAGTCAGCAGCCATCTACTTTTATCATCTCTCTGCAAATGTAATCTGGTTCTTTTGTTCTTATCATTTCTGTGTTCCACTGTTTCACTTCCCCAAGGTACATTAGATTTCTGTGAAGCTATTCAAGACATAGGGAAAAAAAAAAAAAATGGAGAGCACAGGAAAGGAAGGAGAAGCTCTAAGGAAAGTTAGAAATTGTCTCTAGGAACTTGGAGAAGTGTAACTGTCCAAGGACCAGATAATTTTTTTCCTGCCTTAAGATAGATTTGTGGATCTCGGCATATTACTGCTTCATGCGCTTTTGGTAGGAGAAACTATGCAGCATCTTGGAAGGGGAGGATGGCATTAGGAAGCATGCTGGTATCTGCTTGGGCAAGTCCAAGAGAACTGACCAACAGCTTAGTGGGAACTTGCCTCCCAGAGATCATTGTCAACTGTTTACCTCTTATTTGATAATGCACTTTAGTCAGCTGCCATCAGTATGTGCTCACCCAGGCCATTCTGATTAATCTTATTCACGAACAAGAAAATACAGACACAACAAAGCTAATTCTTGGTTGAATCCAATGCTGTCAGAATCAGTCAGTGCATTCAAATACAGTCCTAATAGGAAGTGTTGCCATTATATTCATGTTGCATACTTCTAGAAAGATAAAAGAATAGATAAAACAGCATCTGCAAAGTCATTCTGGCTTCAATAGATGCATTTGATCATTAGAAATGATATTTTAAATTATTTCAATCACCAACTTTTTCTGGATAAAAACAATGGTTTAAATACATACAAAGTGAACCAATATGAGCTATCTTTTCAATAGTTCAGCCTGCAAATAGCTGAAGTTACCCCACACACACAGGCATTGACTTCTTTTTGCTGTGGGTGAAGGGGGAGAAAGGAGGATTAGAGGATAGAAATGTGGGAAGTTTTACCATTTCAGGTGACAGGACCTCTTCCCGAGGAGGGCCACAGCACCTCTGCTCACACATTTGTATAATGATGATCTCACACTGATCACTGCAGCATCTGAAAAAGTGTTTTATAAAATTAGGTCTGGATGGGACTACATGAGGTCATCTGGTTCAGTGTCCTGCTCAAGGCAGGACCATCCCAGCATATCCATCCCAACCAAGTGTCTGCCTAAACTACTCTTGAAAACCTGAGGGATGAAGATTCTACAGTCTCTCAAGCTTGTCCCAAATGTTTAACTGTCCTCAGTGAGGAAGTTCTTTCTAATATCCAACCTAGATTTCCTCTGCTGAAATTTGAGACCCTCTCCCCCATGGTCATAGAAGATAGTCTCTCCATCTTTTCAAATACCTGAAGGGTGATCTGAAGGACTTGTCAACTCTTCCCTCAGTCTTCACTTCTTTAAAGAAATTTAGGTCTTCCAACCTTTTCTTATAAAGACACATTTCTAAGGTCTCCAAATCATTTTAGTCAATCATTCTCCAATAGACTTTTTCATTTTTTCCACAGCCTTCTTGAACTATGGGATCCAAGCGAGTCCTTATCAGTGCAATGTAGAGCAGAAGGATCATTTCCTTTGATTTGCAAGTGACACTACTCTTAATAGAACGCAGCATGCTGTTGCCTTTTATTGTTGTTGTTGTTTTTTGATGACAAGAGCACCCCGTTAGCTCATATTGAGCTTACAGTGCACTGTACCCTCCAGACTTTTTTCCATAGTACTGACTCCTAGCCAATTATTCCCCATTCTGTGTTTGGGCATGCTATTATTCCATCCCATATGCAGGGTTTGTATTTGTCCTTGTTGAATTTCATTTGGTTGATTTTTTGGACAATTTCTCCAGTAGATCCAGCTCACTCTGGATTCTTGCCGTCTTCTAGTGTCTGCAACTCCACACAACTTGGCACCATCTGCAGATTTTCAGTCTATACTTCACTATTATCCTATAAGTCATTATTGAAGATATTAAACACTACTAGACCCACAACAGATCCCTAATGAGCCCCAGTCAGTACTGCCCCCTCCAGTAGACGGCAAGCTACTGATCACTACTCATGATGATCTAGCCAGTTATGTAACCACCTTATAGTACTTTCATGTAGTCTGCACTTCTTTAGCTTATCAATGAGAGTGAAAAACAAACAAACAAAAACCAAACAACTTCACTACAATCAAGGTAGAATCATAAAAAAAAAAAACACCAAACATACAAAATTAGGGTTGGAAGGGACCTCAACAAGTTATCTAGTCCAACCCCCTGCTCAAAGAAGGACAGTCCACAACTAGATCATCCCAGACAACGCTTCGTCTGCCTGGGTCTTAAACCCTCCCCCTCCCAGATGGAGACACCACAACCTCCCTGGGTAACCTGTTCCAGTGCTTTACTACCCTCCTAGTGAGAGTTTTCCCTAATATTTACCCTAATCTTCCCTTGCTGCTACTCGAGACCATTGCTCCTTGTTCTGTCATTTGCCACCACTGAGAACAGTCTAGCTCCATCCTCTTTGGAACCAGTCTTCAGGTAGCTCCTATTAAATCCCCACCTCAGGTCTTCTCTTCTCCAAACTAAATAAGCCCAGTTCTTTCAGCCTGTCTTCATAAGTCATGTGCTCTAGCTCCCTAACCAGTCTCATCACTCTCCACTGGACTCTCTCAAATTTGTCCACATGCTGTCTGTAGTGAGGGGTCCAAAACTAAGTGCAGTACTCCAGATGTGGCCTCACCACTGCTGGAGAGAGAGAGAAATAAATCGCTCGTCTTGATCTGCTAGCAACACTTGTACTAAAAACAGCCCAGTATGCTGTTAGCCTTCTTTGCAAAAAGGGCACGCTCCATTGGCTCATATTCAGCTTACTGTCCATTGTAACCCTTAGATCCTTTTCTGCAGAGTTGCCATTTAGCCAGTCATTTCCCAGCATGTACCAGTGCATGGGACTGTTCCATCCTAAGTGGATGACTTTGCACTCGTCCTTATTGAACCTTATGAGATTTTTTGGTCCAATACTCCAATTTGGAGAGGTCTCTCTGATTCCTAGCCCTACCCTCCAGCATATATCTATTACCACCCCCTGGCTTGGTGTCATCTGCAAACTTGATGAGGGTGCACTGTATCCCATCTTCCAGGTCATTGATGAAAATATTGACCAAAACCAGCCCCAAAACTCCACAGGGCACTCCACATGATACTGGCTACTAACTAGACATTGAGCCTAACCTCTGAGCCCAATGGTCCAGTGAGTTTTCCATTCATTTGACAGGCCATTCATCCAACCCATACTTGGTTAGTTTGCAAGAATGTTCTGGGAGAACATATTAAAAGCCTTGCTAAAGTCCAGGTATATCACATCCACTGGCCTCTTGCATCCACAGAGCTAGTCATCTCATCAGAGAAGGCAATCAGGTTGGTCAGGCATGATTTGTCTTTGGTGAGTTTATGTCAACTGTTCTTATTTGCCACCTCCTCCAAGTGCTTACAAGTGGATTCCTGGAAGATCTGCTTTGTTATTTTCCCCCCAAATTAAGGAGAGGCTGACTGGTCTGTAGTTCCCTGGATCCTGCTTCTTCCTTTTCTTAAGGACTGGCACAATATTTGCCCTTTTCCAGTAGTCTGGAATCTCTCTTTATCACAAATTATCAATGATTGTGGCCAGTGGCTCTGCAAATCACATTGGCCAACTCCCATAGCACCTTCAGGTGCACCCCATCTGGCCCAGTGGTTGGCTGCTTTTCACATCCAGATTTTCAGCTGTTCTTTTGACATGGTTGGCTGCTCACCTCCTCTCCAAACTCTGCTGGCAGGTGCAATAGTCTGGGAGCTGACCTTGCCCGTAAAGACAGAGGTGAAGAGGCATTAGTACTTCAGCCTTTTCTGCATCCTCTGTCACCAGGTTCCCTCCCCATTTACTAAAGGACCCACACTTCCCATAATCCTCCTCTTGTTGCTCACATACTTGTAGAAGCCCTTCTTCTTACCTTTTACATCCCTTGCTAGCTGCAACTCCAGTTATGCTTTGGCCTTCCTGATTTCATACTTGCATGCATAAGCAATACTCTTATACTGTTCTCTGGTTGTTTGTCCAAGTTTCCACTTCTTATACAAGTTCTTTGTGTTTCAGCTCACTGAAGAGTTCCTTGCTAAGCCAAGCCAGTCTTATGCCATACTTAGTAATCTTCCTGCACATCAGGATGGTTTATTCCTTCACTCTCAGTAAGGTTTCTTTTAAGTGCAACCAACTATCCTGGTCTCCGTTCCCCCTCAGACTGGCCTCCCAGGGTATCTGCACATCAGTTCCCTGAGGGAATTGAAGTCTGCTTTTCTGAAGTCCAGGGTCCAAACTCTGCTGCTCTCCTTCCTTTCCACAAGATCCTAAACTCAATCATGTCACAGTCAAAATGACTGCTGCTCAAGCTGCCATCCACTACTACATTCCCCACCAATTCTTCCCCATTTGAGCAGCAAGTCAAAAAGAACATGGCCCCTAGTTGGCCTCTCCACCTCTTGCACCAGAAAAGGTGTCCCCAGCACTCTCCAAAAACTTCCTGGATTGCCCATGCATTCCTGTATTCCTCTCCTAGCAGATGTCAGATGATTGAAGGCCCCCCCATTAGAACTTGGCCTGTGATCAGTAAGTTTTTGCTACCTGTCTAAGGAAAACCACATCCACTACATCCTCCTGGCTTGGTGGTCTATAGCAGACACCCATGACAACATCACCCTTGGTGCTTTCACCTCTGACCCTAACCCAGAGACTCTCAACAAGCCTATCTCCAGATTCATACCAGAGCTCTGAGCAATCAAATGGATCTTTTACATTAAGTGCAACTCCTCTCCTCTTCTCCCCTTCTTGAATAGTTTACACACATCCATGACAGTGCTCCAGTCATGCAAGCCATCCCATAAAGTCTGTTATTCCAATCACATCTTTGTTCCATGACTGTGCAAGGACTTCCAGTTCTACCTGCTTGTTTCCCAGGCTCCATGCATTCATGTACAGACACTTGAGGCAACTAGTTGATTACCCTACTTTCTTAGGAAGTATGAAAACACCTTCCCTGTTGCACCCTCTTGCTTGTGCTTTTTCCAGGTTACCCGATTCTCCTCTTGCTTCAGGGCTTTGGTCTCCATCCCCCAGCAAACCTACTTTAATGCCCCCCTCACTAGGTTTCCGAGCCCATCTGCAAAGATGCTCTTCCCTCTGTCAGGTGGATCCCATCTCTTCTTCTTGAGGCAACATACCATGGTCAAAGTAGTCAGAGCCCTGCTGGTGACACCATCTTGACAGCCATGCATTGATCTACAGGATGCATCTGCTCCTGCCTAGGCCCTTCCCCTCAACTGGAAAGATTAAGAATAACAGCACTTGAGCTCCTGTGCCCTTCATCCTTGCACTCTGAGCCCTGTAGCCACTTTTGATCTTCTCAGTCTCCCTTGGCAGTATCATTGGTATCCACATGGATAAGCAACATGGGGTAGTAGTCAGAGGGCTAGATAAATCTCAGTAATCCCACTGAAACATCTCAGATTTCGGCTCCAGGCAAGCAGCAGGCCTGAGACAACAAGTCAAGCCAACAGATGGATGCCTCCATCCCCCTCAAAAGGAAGTCTTTATCACCACCTGTTGATTCTTCTTGGTCAGTGGTCTCAATCCTTCCAACACTGGGGAGGCCTGGCCTGTCCTCCTCCACCAATGGAACCTGCTCCTTCTCCTCTGTTGCTAGGACTCCATATCCATTCTCCAGGCAAACTGCTGCAGGTGGAGATGTAGATTTTTGCTTGCTGCCAGATGTCTTAAGCTTCCAGCTTTCTGGGAATCCATGTCCTTTTTCTTCTCTTATCCTGCGTTTGGCAGTCCTTCCTACACAGTCTTATAAGTCTCCTTCAGGATCAAGTCAATGAATTCCTCACGGTAGAGGATGTTTTGGAGCCTTGCCACCTTCTGTAGCTCTTGTTTGTTCCCATGACCAGCTGCACACAGACGCACGGGTTGGATAGAATGGCCTGCCAGGCTGGATCCTGCCTGCAAGTTATGTTTTGCCTCCCCCCAACCAGCCAAGAGCTGCTAGACTGTTCTGAGTAGGGGCAGATAACACAAAGGAACAACAGGTCTCAAGTTGCAGCAAGGGAAGTTTAGGTTAGATACTAGGAGGTTAATAAAACATTGAAATAGGTTACCCAGAGAGTGTTTGTGGAATCTCCAGCCTTGGAGGTTAAGACCCAGTTAGACAAAGCCTTGGCTGAGATGACTTAGTTGGGGATGGTTCTGCTTTGATCAAGGGGTTGGACTAGATGACCTCCTGAGGTGCCTACCAACCCCAATTTTCCATGATTCTATGATTTTTGTTTAGTCACCCAAGGTATCTTCCATCTTCACATTCTCAAACTGTCTCCATTTGTGAGCAGTAAGTTGAGAAAAAGCTTCCCTTCTAGTTAGGTTCTCCACACCCTGCACCAAAAAAGTATCCTCAGCACACTTCAAGAGCTTTCTGGACTGCCTGTGCATTTCTGTATTTCTCTCCCAACAGATGTTACAGTAATGAAAGTGCATCATGAGAACCAGGTGCTGCAATTCGATGCTCAAAGAAAGCCTCACATACCTCTTCCTCATGGTTTAGCAGCCTATAAGTGACCACAGGGATATCACCTCTGCTGCTCTCCCCCTGTGAGCTTTATCCATAGCCTATTTAACAGGTTTTTCTTCATATTGGACTTCAGAAGACTTATACATCTTATCCTCCAAGGCAGGGATGTCTAACTTCTAAATAGCTGAAGGCCACTCACACAATGGGCTGCACTAGTGGGGTCCATGAGCCTCTGGAGCTAGACCCCCTCCCCCCCCACTGCACTGCACCATGTACCCTGCCTCACCCCAAGCTCTCTGGTTGTGGGCTCCCTGCTGCACTGTGCCTTTCAAATGCCCTGGGCTCACCCAGCACTGAGGACTGCACTGCCCAATGTCCTGGGGTGGTTGGAGGAAGGAGAAGCTAAAGTAAAGGAAGCCTCAGCAGCTGGAGCAATGGGAGCAGAGGTGGCCAGGTGAATGCTTAGGGATAGCAAGTTAACCCTTTTGGGCTGCATGTAGCTTGCAAACCAAACCACCAGTTGGACAGCCCAGATATAGGGTAACACCTTCTCTTCTTTCCCAAAGAAGTTGTACCCATCTGTGACAGTACTGCAGTCATGTAAACTCTCTGTTATCCCAATTACATCATAATTCTGTGATTGTACTAGGACCTCCAATAGTTCCCATTTATTCCATGTTCTTCTCATATTAGTATATAAACATTTTAGGTAACATAGATTTCTCTCTTCGTAATAGTCTTATAGAGAAATATTCTAAGTCTTCCCTAATTGTCTCCTCTTACAAGGTTTTTATCCAGGTCCCATGCCCTTTTACATATATTGGGTTTTTGTTTCCATCACCTGGTGAATCTAGTTGAAAGACTTTCCCATAAGGTTAGCCTAATGCAGAGACACTCTTTGCCCTCTTGATTTGGTAGAGCATTTAAAATGTCAGATGACCCTTTGTTTTTAAGGGGTATAGGTTGTAGCCATGTTGGTCTAAAGACATAGGCAGACAAGGTTCTTTGGGTAAATCTGATATTTTATTAGACCAGATAATGTTGTTTGAAAAGCTTCTTTGCACACTTTTGGGTACAAACACCCTTCGTCAAGCTGAGGAAGCCTGATCACCTGCAGGTACTTCCTCAGCTTGACTAATGGTGTTTGTACAAACCTTGCAAAAAAGAACTTTTCCAACTATTTTAGTTGGTCTAACACAGGGTATCAGATATCTTACCCAAATAACCCCATCTGCCTTTAATTTCAAGCTTTTTGACTCTATTCTGCCCTTATTTGTACTGAGGTCAATTAGAAATAGCTTTTTGCATAGAAAATAAGCTTGTTTGTACAGTAAAAGCTTCCTTACCCAGCACCTTACAAGTCAGCATGTTCTATCAACCGGCATGCCAGATTGTAAGGTAAAGTGAAGCTGGAAGTGCCTGGGGCAAAGCAGCCTGTGCTGCCGAACCCCCATGGCCCAGAGCATAGTGACCTGCGTGGGCCCGGGGCATAGTGAGCCGTGTGCAGACAAAGATGCCTGTTCAGGCTGCTCAATTAACTGGCATATTTTGTTATCTGGCACCCTTCATTCCCCATGGGTGCCGGATAACAAGGCTTTTGCTATAAAATTGTACTTTAGATCCAGTGTGGCTAGATTTCATAGATTTCATAGACATGGGCTACATGAAATAGACATGTAGCCCATAGGCTACATTGAACTGAATAAAAATTTGCTTGATATACACTTGATTTAGAAGTTGTTAGGTGAGAGGCAGCCTCAGACTTGGAAGCTGTACTGAATTTCTAAGGTTGAACCAAGCTGCCAAGAGGGGAAGAGCTTAAGGGTTCACAGTGGAAACGGCTGATGGGAAAGGACTTTCCCAGCACTTTAATAGGCCTGAGAGAGTTGGCAGCCATCCGATCGGGCCACTTCAGATGACAGTGATCCAATCCAGAGCTCTGGACCAGGTTTCTGCCTCAATACGACTGAAGCAGCTCTGAAGCTTCGGAGTCGCCTGAGAGATACGTCCATAGGGCATAAGGGGGAGGGGGGGGTGGGCAGGAAAACAATGAAATACCTATAACTGTTGCTTTTTGTCTGAATTGAATGAAACTTGTAAGGATGGTAGCCTCTGCTGAGAGCATGAAACCTGCCAAGTTTCAAGAAGATTGGTGCAGGGGTTGGGGGAGGGCAGGGGGAAAACTGTACCTCTAACTGCAGACAAGCAAAACTCGTGACATGGGTGACCCTGTGTGTGTTAAGGCACAGCAGGGTGACAGCTGCAGCAATGGTAGCCCCTGCTGCTCCTTGACAGCTGGCAAGCTTCATGGCCAATCAGTGCAGAGGGGTTCTGGGGCCCTGCACCGCTAGCTGCTGACAGACAAAACTTGTGACATGGGTGCTTGTGGGACTGACTGTGTCCATCTTGGGGCAGTTGATTGTCTGTATTGATTCTTTCCTCTCCTTAGTCTGGTTTTGTAGGTGCTAATTGATGGCAATTAACTGACTACATTAGCTAGGTCTTGTGTATTGAGCTGGTCCCCAAGTGAATCACCATTGATTGGTAACTGGTAACACAGTAGCTTAGCAGCCAGGCCTGCAGTAGTGTCTCCCATGCCCCAAGACTGAGACAGTCATTCAGACCCCCCTGAACTGATCTCCAACAGCTGGCAGACTTTGTGGCTGCAGCAGGGGCTACCATCCCTGCAGCTGTCACCCCACTATGCCTTAAAAAACAGCCATTGAGCACCAAACTGATATCAGAAAGGCAAACAAAATATGGGGGATTGTTAAGAAGGGAATTGTGAACAAGACAAAGTATCATTATGCCCCTTTTATAAATCAATAGTGTGTCCACACCTTTAATATGGGGACCAAAATGGCACCATAACTCAGAAAGGACTGAGAAGGTACAGAGAATGGCAACATTGCATGGCACCCTTGAAAGGGAGCCAAGGCAATCCAGAGTGCTGCAGCACTGTGGTTGAGAATCACTGGTACGTGGAGTATGAGCATGGGTATAGGGTATAAGCACCATCATATACAGAGCATGAACAGGAGACCTTGCATTTGTGTTAATAATAAACTGTTATACTTCAAAAACAGTCACAGCAGTAAAGCATTATCTTCAAAATGGGTACTTAGTACCTGCTCTTAAAGAGCTCAAGATTCCATCTACTAAAATTAAGCCCTGAAAAAAGCCACTCACCAGCATTTTCTCTTTGCCAAGTTCCCTTTAAAAGTGCTCTTAGCATGTTGTCAATGCTTAGTTTACTGCACAGTGCGAGTTAAACAAGAAGTCAAAGCTGTCCCGTCAGTGTAACTCAGAAAAACTTATGACTTTAAAGACCTTTAACACAGGAAGTGCTGCTCCTCTTAACAACCTGTAGTGATTCAACTATGGTTTTCATGAGAGCAAGTAATTTTGCCACTTACTCTTGGTTATTGAATTTGAAATTCTCTTAGGCTTTCCTGTAACAAGAGCTGTTAAGGAGTGAACATTAAGAGGGGGATCTATTACAGGAATGGGAGGTTTTATAAGAAGATTGATAAAAGGGATTCTATTAGGTTTGCCTAAATTTAAAACAAACCAAACAAGACAAAAACCAACAATGAAAAGAAGCTAGTCCATTTCTAATCTAGAGCCAATATTAACCAGGAGTAACTCTACTGAAGTTCATGGTATACCATGTGGAACTTGCCCCTAGTAGTGAACAGTGTTTTTCACAATTAAAGTATAAATGCATACCACTGCTTAAAGCTAAAAAAAACCCCACCAAAAAACAAACAAAAAAACAAAACCACCCATCAAAATAAACATTTTTTCACTGGATTAAACTAATTCTGCTGATTTATTTGCAACAGTCATTTCAGTGCTGTGCTACCATGAGCACCAGAAAGTGAAACTTAAGTAGACTATGTCCTCTTGGGCTAAGTGCAGACATTCAGGGAAGTTAGGGGGAAGTTAGATGGTACTAAAAAACAGCCACCTGATCCAAGGTACATCAGCATGGAAGAGCTAGCAGGGGAAAAAAAACAAAAACAAACAAACAAACAAAAAAACAGTAAGGAAGAGATTGGTGGGGACAGAACTGTGGGAGGGTTAGAGGGAAGTGGAATCCACAGGAACCATCAGGAGGGTTGGTAGAGTCCAGGAGGATTTGGCAGGATCAGAGGGGCTTGAGGGGGTCTATAAGGGTATGGGGGATGGCTGGGGGGGCAGGCACCAGGGACTATTTTTAGCACTTCCAACCCCCTGGGGAACCTACACCCCTCCATCCCCTCCTCCCATCAATACTTACTTGCTTGGCTCCCAGCAGCAGCAAAAGCTGATAAGTCTGGCACCTGGAATGGCTTGAGGGATGTGGGGTTGGGGGAGGCTGCCTGGGCATAATTTATGCCCATGGTCAGCATCTACACATGCATTTAATTGCAGTTAACTACCCTACCATAAGATAGGACCATTCCTGTCAATATTATCTTATGGCAGGTGTTCATTTGTTCTGCATGTGTAGATGGTGATGCTAATTAAGCTACTCATCAGTTAAGTGTTTGTGTAGATATGGCCTGTGAGGTTTAACTCTTGCACTTCACACTTAGCAGGTATAGGCTTTAAAAGTGTATTTGGAAGCAACTCATTTCTAGCATGAGACCTGTACACTTAGATTGTATTTTTACTCAACTCAACTTATGTGATCGCTATGAGGAAAAAAGTTTAATAAGTTGCTCATAAAATACTTGGAATTATTTTGCCGAGGTGAAGACAAAGTATACACTTTTTAGAAACCAAAAAATATTTGACAGCAGGAAAACAATGTGCATGTTGATACATAAGTATATGCAGAGTGCAGGATTTCATTCCAACAGTTTGTGAAGTAACAGTTTTGTAACTTACTCAACCCAAAAGATCATAGGAAGGAAGGCTGGAAGGGACCTCATGAGGTCATCCAGTCCAGCCCATTACTAAGGCAGGATTGTCCCCGACTAAGCCATCCCAACCACGTGCCTGTCTAACCTACTCTCAAAAATTTCCAACAGCAGAGATTCCACTACTTCGCTAGGTAGTCTTTTCCAGTCCTTAACCACTCCCAATAGCCAAAACGTTCTTCCTATAATTTCCAGCCTAATTTTTTCCTGCTGCAGCTTGAGGCCACTACTGCCTCTTATGGCCAGTGAAAAAGCTCATCCCCATCCTTTCTACAATTGCCCTTTAAGTATTTTTTCTCCAAGCTAAATAACTCTAGCTCTTTCAGCCTTTCCTTATAAAAGTCATGCTTCCCAGGCCTCTAATAATATTGTTGGTT
>NW_005842172.1:878974-930690 GCF_000455745.1 Alligator sinensis
CTCTTTCCAAACTGTCCGCATTCTTTTGAAGTATGGGGCCCAAAACTGGACACTACCCAAAGTGAGGCCTCATGAGAGAGGAAGAATTGCTTCCATTGATTTCTCTTGAAGTGACATTGCTGTTAATACAACCAATATACTGTTCTTTTTTGCAAAAAGAGTATATAGTTGCTTACACTGAGTTTATGATCTGCTGTAACCCCCAGTACTACAGTTTAGTCGGTCACTCCCCAGTCTCGGTGTATGCAATTAGTCTGCCTCAAGTGCAAGACTTTGCACTGTCCTTGTTGAATCTCATCTGGTTGGTTGCAGACCATTTTCCCCAGTCTATTCTGGATCTCAACCCTGCCTTCCAGAGTGCCTGCTAGCCCACACAGTGTCATTTGCAAATTTGTTAAGTATGCGCTCAATCTCATAATCCAAATCATTAATGAAAATGTTGAACAATACTTCCCCAGGGGTCAGTCCTGGGTCCACCCTACTTGATACCCCTCCCAATTAGACATCAAGACTACTGGTTGAGTACTATATTGTTATAGTCACTATGTTCTCAATGAGGCATGGTAGTCCATTGGGTATTTTGGCTGCTTTCTATATCTTTTGGTTCTGTCTGTCAAGATGCAAGTATTAGCTATGCGAGTTTGACCAGTATGAAGCATAGGTGACACTTGCTCCCAAAAGTAAGAGGGGACTTGATAAACATTGTCCAAGACAAATGATTAACAGCCATATGCTGTTCCATCAGATACATGCTTAAATGCACTTGAGCAGGGCAGAATACAGGTACACTTTGATGCCTAAACAAGTGGAATAGGATCAAGCCTCAAGTGTTTGGAGCCATCATCTCTACTGACGAGGCAATATAGGAAATTTCACAAAATCAATGATGAATTTCAAAGACTTTTCTAATGAAGTGATAGTTTAACTTTTTCATTGTCTTTTGAACATCTAGGAACACCATTGAATAGTTTCTCAGCATTCTTTGAATAATTGTGTTTGATCTACCACTTTTTTTTCCTTTCCAAACAGGGCTGCATATTGGGTAAAAGCCTAGCTAAAAGGTTGGAAAACATATTGATCAATTCACAGAACCCTGGAATTGCACAGGATCACTGTTATTAGAGGTGTAAAATCTTGAAGACAGTCCAACAGAAATGTAAAAACATGGTTTAGAAAAAAGTTAAATAAGACATACACAATTCTAGCTCTTCAATGCAATTTTAATGTGTTTATAAGGATTTTTTTAAAAAAAAATCCACCAAAAAAACAACTCTTGCAGCTAAAACCTATTTTTCCTTTAAAGTAGATCTACATTTCTTACATACTGGAGACATGGTTGTGAAAAGTTATACCAAAAACGTAGGTTTAATTTGATTGATATTCTACTATCCCCATTCTATAAATAGTTCAAAGCAAATATTCCGAATTATGTCACTGTGCATAGATTCAAACCCATTCCTGTATGTTCAAAGGCCCCAAACTTTCTGCTTCTGCCTACACCTCATCACTTGCGCTCCAAAACTCCTTCACTCTTTATCAATTTACTTCACTGTCATTTTTTTTCTCCACCTCCTACTTTGTTCATGTCTGGAAGATCTCAACTATTCACCTTCCCTCTTCTCCTCCAAAATACCCTCATCAACTGCCCTACATTTCAGTTAGCTTTCAAGTGTTAATACCTCTCCCTTTTCAGTTTAGTAAAGCAAATAAATATAAAAGAATACTTGTCACAGTGCAAGAATCCCCAGGGATAGCCATGACACCCCTAGGGCTCCACGACCATTCCAGTTTCACCCTCCAGGCACCTTCAAGATGTGCCAGGCAAAACTAGTTGGTTTGGACAACAGATAGGGAGACTGCCCTTAAGTTGATGCACAGGCATCGTCCTGATGGACCCCACTAAGCCCTGTGGGTTCTTGGACCCCTTGCTGGGTCCCACTCTAAGTAAATGCCTTGTGAGACACCAAGCCTTATGGGTTAGCTCCAGAACCACCCTGTTACCACACACCATGCCTCACAGATGGTACATCAATGTTGTACCTGTAATGAGGTCTTGGCCTAGTTCAGCCTTCTGTTATCACTGGGCCTCTGTTACCACACCTTCTCTGGCACTGAGGCTCTACATGGTAGTGTACCCCAGTGAGGCCTCTTCCTCCCCAGTAGCCTCCACCCAGTCCACCAGTGTACAAACAACAACAAAAATATGAGCCCCTGGGCTATAACATAATACAAACAGTGCAGGGTGCACTCTGACTCTTGAAAAGAGACAAACTTCTCCCCAAGCATTGTGTGCCTCACAGCCCAGGGTACCTGATGAGCTCCTGGAGCCCCATTAGTCCTATAAACAGCATATCAGGCAGCCACAGCATCTCTAAGAAGGTCTTTGCTGCAGGAACTCCTTCCCCTAACAGCTGCCAGGGAACTAAACCCTATTACCCCCAGCCGTGGGGCTTATATATGCCCAGGGCCCTGCCTCCTTCCCATCAGCTGACTGGATGCAGATGCCACCTAATTCTTCATTAGCCTGCTGCCATGGCAACCTGCAGCTGTGGAGCTCTCTAGTTAAGCTGCCACTGCCCTTAAAGGAGCAGACACACCTCAGTGCCCTGCGACAAAACCACATTTACTAGCATACTGAATACACTGTTCTCCTCCAAAATTAGGCATTGAAAACTGGAGTGCATGTTTTAAGTGAGGAAGCTGATTTCCACACTGGAATGGCTGCTGGGGGTTGGCTCCTTCCAAGCTGTGTGGAGGAGAGGCAGAGTTAGATGCTCAGCCAAAAGTTAGAGGTTTAACCCTATCACAGCTGTTGCTGAATTGGCAGCAGTATTCTAATCTAATGCACAGTAACGTGTCACTGGCTACATGTGCACTGGACTTACAGCACATTAAATTAGTCTAATGCGCCTTTTGCTAATATCAACACATACAGGTGCTAGTATCAACATATACAGGGAGCCACTGCTGCCTGGCTAAGCCCCTATGTGGAGGAGCTGGCTCCTGACCCAGTCCCCATGTGCACAGAGCCAGAAGAGCTGTGCCAGCTGGAGGGGCAGCTGGCTCCTACCCTGTGCACATTTGGACCAGTCTCCATGGGGACAGGGCCAGGAGCCAGCTGCCCCTGCAGCTGGCATAGCTCTCCCAGGCCTGTGCACATGGGTACCAATCCCAATGTGCATGGGGTGAGAGCCAGCTGCCCCTCCAATTGGCACAGCTCTCCTGGCCCTGTGCACATAGGGATAGATCCTGATGTGCTTGGGGCAGAATACACCTGCCCCTGCAGCCAGCACAGCTCTTCTGGTCCTGTGCATATTGGGACTGGTCCCTGTGCCCCAGGAGCTCCCACTGGCTGGTGCAGGGGGCACAGCAGGGCAGGAGAAGCCCTGGACCAGACCGCTCCTGTTGGGCACATATCTGCACCCAATAGGATACACATGTATACATATTCCTGGGCATAGTTTAATACTGCCTTATTTTACTGTGCAGTAACCTTACTGCATATTAATGCATGTATAGACATACCCACTGAGTAGACTCTGCCCCTGCTCCATACAGCAAGAATTTAGCCATGACTCTGGAACAATCTTTTTTTCTTCATTATGTCTTCTTAAAATAATGTGTCTTAATTATGAGGGAGAGGGGGAGGGGGTATGTGGTATGCAAGGAATTCAGTGTTACCAAACTAAGCCTTTTTTTGAAAACATTAACAGTGCATACAGTTATCATCACACTCATATGCAGGGGAAATCTCATTGTAACCTTATGTTGTCTCTATTTATGCTACATAGCAATGAGCTCATAGGGCGCATCCAGAAAATACGTGTGCACTGCCACATACAGCACAGTCCCAGAGTTCTTCACGCTGCAAGGGCACGCTGTCTGAATGTGCGCTGCTACATTTTTTTTTCCATGGTTTTTTTTTTTTACCCCGGATATTCAGGGGTCAGAAAAAACCATGAATAAAAACCCCGAAGCAGCGCATACTTGAGCAGCATATGCTGCTGAAAAGTGGAGTTGGGACGCTTGGAGCTGTGCTGTGCTGTGGCTCCTGGCTATGCTCAGCCCGGCAGGATTGCCATAGCTACAGCTCTACCCCCAGTGCTGGCCCCAGCCTCTCCTATGCCACCCGGGGCAACTTGCTGCATGCCAAAGTGTGCATGGTACAGGTGTTCCCCAGGGACAAGAAGCAGTGGCACAAGCTGCACAGCCACTACTTGTCCCTGGGGAACCAAATGTCCATGCACATCTGGATGCACCCATAGGGGTTAGGGACCTATCTTTTCTTATGTGTTTGATGTTCATGATGTTCTGATGAATGGGAACCATCTTGTGTTTCATTTTTTATTTATAAAAGTTTATCATTCCAAGTTGATTGTTTATGATTTCTAATTGTGACCATGAATGATTAACTACCAGTAGGTAGCCATTTTCAGCCTTTAATGAGATGTGTGCCATATTGAGACAAAGTAAGAAATTATTTTGACATTTATTTTGAAGAGAAATACAAATTGTATGTACTCTAAATTGCTATATCAATTAGAAGGCTGGGAAAATCTGTACCTTTATAGAGCCTCTATATGAGAACAGTATGGCTATACAGGTAAGTGCTTAATATACAATTTCTTGTTACAAAAATTCAGAGTTCTTGCTATATAAGAATTACACGATTATGAGGGGTTAAAATAAGCAGTTAGTGTTGTTCTTCCCTCTTGCATGCACTAATTTCCAAAATAGAAATTCTACAGAATCAAAAGGTTGACTGTCTATTTCTTGCTGAGTCAAGAAAAACTGAAAAGTATTCAATGCTTTGGGAGTATCAGCTGGCTTGACAGGTGCTATGGACTACTTATTAGGAGCAATTTCCATCATGATTAAGTATGCAAGCACATTTGGAAATGACTCATACACTTTAACAGGTGACAAATTAGCCAGTGTTTTGTGTACAAATCAATAGGGCTAGGTACAGACAGTCAAAAAGCCTTAGACAGAATCAATCTAAGTTATGCAGTTTTTGGTAAGTGGCATAATTTAGATCAGTAGGGAACAGAACACACATTCACCCTTTGGTGGGCAGGAGGGGGACAAAACTTAGACTAGGTTCTGCCATTTTTAGACCAGTCTATGCGTGCCCAATTTTTGTTCTGTTATGGGTATAGACCAGTTTCCAGTCACTTATACCAATTAAAGTGTAGTGTCTGTACCTGGCCTAGAAGACTGGTAGGGATTCAGTGCATTGGCTAATAAGGTCAGAGTGCTGAGTTATCCTAGTGAATAATTAACCAGACTTCACTGTACAGCTTCCCCTCCCAGATCTTGCCTCAGCAGTGAAATTAGTCTGGACCTAAAAAAAATTTCTTAATTATGCCTGGAGCAATGGCTTGAGACCGTTTAAATTTATTTGAAGTGAGAATTGATGGCACACTGGGCCAATCATTAAGATCTCTCTAGCCTCTTTGTGAGCTTTTAATTTGAAGATAAAACTGAGATAAAAAAGATGGCGAAGGGTGAGATTCTCTGAAATTTGTTTTATCCATATTACCTTTTCATATTTCTCATCCCCCAAATATCTACGTGAAAATGCAAATGTATCATCATTACTCTTGTTGGACTGTCAACCCACATGATATTGATTTACACCTTCATGGATCATGGACAGGGGAAGGATGATATCGAGGTTCTACAACTCCTACTTACTGGCCACTGCAAGGCAGAGACCCATCCATATATTCTGCTGTATTAGGCTCCTAGTCCTTACAATGCTACTTCTTATGTATAAGCACACATGAAAATGTTGGTTCTGAAGGCTAAGGTGTCTATAGATGTACAAAGATCTGCTCTTGCAGACCTTTTTGTGGGACTAAGTTCTGCTCAACTATGTAATTTTAAGACCACTATAAAACATAGTATAACACATATGATCCCTATCATATAACTTAAATGAGCATGTGGGGGAGGATATAACGCACACATGCACACACAGACACCCCATCATATTTTTTGTCATTGTTCACATTAGGATAGAATCTGTTTTAAGAATACTGGGAAATTTTCTATCAATATTTGTTTGATACAAAGAAAGAAAAAACAAAACCAATTTTTAAAAATATTCTGAGACATATTTTGACCTTGAATTAACTTGATCTAAAATGCCATAGTAGACACTCCTATTACATCACATGCACCAAACAATTGTATATTTTTGCATGTATTTTATAATTTACTGGATCTAAAGGTAAATTAACCATTTGTGTTCTAGTTCCTTGAGTTCCAGAGTCAAGACGCTGGTTTAATGGAAAGCTGTGTTTCTGTTTAACTTGTATGAAACAGGAGCTCTTCATAGATGTTCAATAAATACTTTTTGAACAAGTACAACTAGTTGAATGGCTAAATTTTCATCTGTTTGCCTGTTCTAATTTCAGAATGACTATATTGGCTTCCAAAGAATTACCCTGGATTTACCAGAGTATACATGAATTGGTAATCTTGCTCAAAGTTTTATTTTGTTAAAGCATGATTAAATATCATAATAGGTACTTTAATGGAAAGTAAAGCAATAAAAATATGCAAATGTCACATCATGTGCAAGATTCACAGCTTTCAAGTTCAAGTACAGATGGATATTTAAAACGTGCTATTGACTTCTGTGTTCCCAACCAGTTTTTAGCCTTACAGAAGTTAAAAAGCAAATTTTAGGTGCCTGCCATTTGCTTCTTGTCTGCAAACAATGGTCTGGTTTATTAAAGTTAATATCAGTGTATATTCATAGATTCTTTTGTTTCAAAATTAGATTTCCTAAAATTGATTTCCATATATGTATCTGCAACTGAGTGGACAGTTTGCAACTGATTGAAAGCACAAGTCCTTAAATGAGCAAGATATTTTTTTAAGGAAAAAGAATTGAAACAATTTGGAAGCAGATCCTCAGCTAGTATAAATTGTGCTACACTGATTTACATCTTTCCCACTTATCTCTGTGTGCCTGCCTGGCCTCGAACATCTTGTCCCAAGTGGCTTTGATACAGGTGTACGCAGGTATCTGCCTCGGCATCACAGGTGCTCCTTCGAGGAGGTGTTTACTCGTGACACAGTCCTCCCCTATCTGTCCTGCCATGACTTTGAATCTTACTACAATGGGGGGGATCTCGGTACTGCTATGACTCCCTCGTGGGCCACTTGCTTCTCCGGCAGTCTTCTGCAAGGCTCCACCTCCCCTCTACCTCGCCCTATACCCAGCCTGGTGGGCCACTTTTGGTCCTGCGGCCACTCTCCTGCACGATGGATGCCTAATGTTTTCCTGGCTTTCAGGCCCCTGGTGTTCTTTGCTGACGTCTCCTAATCCTGAGGCTCACCTCTCCCCCAGTTCACTACTCGTCCCTCTATACTCAACCCCTCCACATGTGGGGGAAACACAAAATACTTTACAAAAAGAAAAACCTCCACCAGAACTGCATGTTCCTACCTCTCCCAAGGTATCTCTCAGTACTCACATTCGGCCCCTAGGGCCCACTTCTATCCTCCCAGCACCCCTTTCACGTTTAATGGCTATCTAAGGTTCCTCCTGTGGTCATGAGACCTCAGGATTATCCCTGCTCTCTCTTGCCTTTGCCCCTTTGGCTCCTAGTAATGTAATGAGCCCTCTCTCTGGGCCGTCCTGGTGATGTTGTCCTCTCTCTGGGCCTTCTCAATACTGATGCCCTCTCTTTGGGCCTTCTCGGTAACGTTGCCCTCTCTCTGGGCCTTCTCGGTAATGCCCCTCTCCCTCAGGTGTACCTTCAGGTTCCCCAAATCCCTTCACTGTCCCACCTGGTTGGAGGCTGGAGGGAAAAATCAGTGCCTCCCCCTTCTCCACGGTGGCCACTGGGCTCGGGGTCTCTCCAGCCTTGGTCTTCCTGACCCTCCCTTCTCTGTACCAGAGCTCCTGCCCCGAGTGCAGGTTTACCTTTGCCGCCATCAGCAGCTCCACCTTCACCGCATGAGGCGTCGGATCCTCCTCTGGTGGGAACCGCTGTTTCCTGTCCCGCTTGCTCCACTCCGAGCTTCCTGTATACCCCTCCAGCTGGGGTTTCTCCCGGCGTCTGTTCCCCCACCTCTTTATCCCCACCGGCCAGTAATTGCCGCTGACGTCACCGGCTGGCCGCAACTGTATGAAAGCGCAGCTGATGGCTCGCGCGGGTTCCTTCCGGTGCTCCTGCTTCGCTGCAGATCTCGCTGCAGGTGAGTGCTCTTTTTTTAATTTTGCTTTTTTTTTTCTGTTCTTCCCCCGACTTCTGCTCCCGGGGTTCCACCCTTAGCCTTTTGGGTCCCCGCCGCTTGTCTCTTCCTGCGACACTCTGCTTAGCTTTGATGATTCACCCAGCTGAGGATCTGGCTTATATTAGTTTTTACTGTTTCATTTACTTTCTCTAAGGGCATCAAAACGTTATTTATGACATGCCTTTCCTAGTGAATGAATCAATTGAGTCTGTCTAATAAGTAAAGGTCTGGATTCTTGAGAATGAAAATCACTCCCCAGATTGCATGTGCTTTGAAACAGGTGTGTCAGGAATATTAAGTAGTCTCCTTTGAGGTCAAACTCATTTGGGTTCCTTTTATCAACTAGCTCTAAAGGGTGGTCATACCGCACATTTACATTGTTATAGTTTACTATGGATCTATATAAAATTATCCCAGTATAGGAGTAAATATATAACTAAATGTCATCCAGTTATTCATGCAGTTTGTGGGTATTATTGCTCCTTTCCATTAGACCTTGGGTAAACAGGTATCCCAGGGTTACTTGCAGCTTGCTCTCCTTGATGCCTTCTGGGGTAGATACTGCGATGGGTACTGAGACTGTGTTAATGTACAGGAGTGTGAGAGAGAGACATCTGGTAGACCATAATCTTTATTTTCACTGGTCACAATGTAGGTAAAGGATGATGGCAAGGCACAATATAGATGATGGCTACATCAACTTCCTTCAGGTACTGCCTATTGCTGTTCTGTTCTAGTGATGCCCAGGGTTTCACTGAGCCAATTTTTTAGGCACCTGGAATATTTTATTTACTTGTGGTTTCTGCATTGTGTATTGAGTTTCAAGAGTCAAGACCATCAGACCATGTTGATCAAATCGCTGAGGAGGCACACTCTGGAACTGTTTGAATTATTTTTAGTGTGTGATTGACAGCTTGGGGAAAACAAGGCCATTTGACACACACACTTTGGGCACATCTACACGTGGCCATATGGTGCCTTTGTTACTGTGCTGTCATTTAGTACTTCCTTTTGGAATTACTAAAAGATGGCACAGTAACAGGCCGTACTGCACTGTGCCAGCTGCGCAGTTATTTTTTGCTTCTGTGTTGCTACTATAACAAGGGAGTGCATTGCTATGGCCACATAGTGGTGGCATCACGGTTTTTGCCAATAGAGGCTAAAGCACTGTAGCGCATCGCTATGGTGCCATAGCATCTTGTGTAGACACGTCCTTTGTGTCCAAATCAGCTGGGAGGGGAAAATTCTGGGTTGTAGTCCATGCTTCCAATGCTAGTTATTCATTTTATCCATTTAATAAATGTCCTTGGAGGGATGGATTCCTAGGTTCTGGTCCCTGCTCTCAGACTCTGCTCCATGTGCTAGGTTATTTTATACAATGACTTTGTTAAACTGAAGGATAAGAAGTGCAGAAAGCAAGTAGGGGGGGAGTATAATTCTGTAGCCTAGTGGTTAGGGCACTCAACTGAGAGAGGGAAGACATGCTTCCAGGGCTGCATCAAATAGGTCTAAATCTGGAGCATCAGTGCTGGTACACAGGAGGAGTATCAAGCTTCACTTTTGGGATGATTAGTAATTGCATAGGAACTTAAGGATGAGAGAGGGAACATTCCTCAAAGTCTGCACTGAGCTGACTCTGAAGCTGTAAAAGCAAACCACCAACATGTACATTCTGCTCACCATAGAATGAGATGGCAGTATCTGTTTGGGATCTGGCAAACCTCCAGCTGTCTGCAGTCCAGAGACAATCAGTTTGGTATGGTAACGTATCATATTTTCTCAAATAACATGTACAGGCAACCCCCGCTTAACATGGGTTTGCTGAGCACTATTTCACTATAGTGCTCATTTAAAATTAGTACCGGATTCCACTGAGTGCTCAGACAGTTTCGTTATAGCGCTCAGTGGCGGTGGGGAGGGGTTGGGAGAAGCAACAGTGGCAGCAGCGGCAAGAAGTAGTGAGTGGCAGTGGGTGCCATGAGCACAGGGCCTGAAGGGGCCCTGGGCGGGGTAGCAGGAGCAGGGGGCCTGGGCTGGCATGTGGCTGAAGCGGCGGCGGTAGCGAGAAGTGGCAGTAACCAATTATTTTTATTTACATTCAATCCAATGGGGAAATGGGTTTCACTTAGTACGGTTCTGCTTAACGTTTGTTTTTTTCGGAACTAATTAAGAGCGCTAAGTGGGGGTTGCCTGTACCATTCCCTCCCCCCAGCCCCTCCCTAATCAGTCTCCCAGAACTGGGATGTGGAGAAGCTGTTTTCTTCTCTGGAAAAGGAACTCTCCTAAAACACTGTGTATGCTATGCAGCTGCCAAGATGGCTGCAACTTGTGTCTGCTCATCAAACTGAAGGGGCACAGCACAACTGTAACTATTTGCTGAGCACTGTAGCTTCTGTGTAAAGCAAGTGAGCTGTTGGTAGTATCTTGATGAGGCTCATGATATGGAAACAGCACTTTATTTACAGAGCTTTATATGAAAACTACTTACAGTAAAGAGGCTACAGTCTTGCTATTACGCTCTGCAAGGATCTGTAGCCTACCCTTGTGTAACATACAATAAGTTTACTTTGAAAAGAAAGTGTGGCATCAGGAAATTCCTAGTGTAGCAGACTACCTCCTGTGATACCATTATATGCTGTGTGTCACAATGTGTCTAGGAAAATGTGTTTTTTTCCTAAATTCCCTGCGAAAACAAGGTGTGTGTTGTATGTGAGAACAGCTCCAGCAGGCTACTGTATTTTATGTGAGCTGTCATGTCTACATGCATTTAGCTTCAGTGCATTTCACTGATACATTCATCATCTTGAGATTATTTACATGTATGACTTCAAAAACCAAGTCCTCCTCACACTCCTCAAGGAACACTGATACCATGATAGCAGCACGTATTTCATATTATTGTGTGATTAAAATTTGATAAAGAGATAGAGCAGGTGAAACAGACAGCAAATTAATGTATTTGGAATGCCTAGCTCATCATTTCACATTTAATTTTATGAATCAAACATTTTTTAATTCCCATTTGCCATATTCACTTTATCTGTGTCAGTTCTCCAGTGACTTGTTCCACGTAGGTGTCACACAACTATTGTAATGCATTAAATATCAGACCAGCAATCTCGGTAGCATGGATTATCAGAGCACTACTTACTGATTCTGATTTTGGAAATCTTTTCACATTTTATTAATAGGATGAAATATGAAACCATTCTGCATTACCTTACAGATTTTTCCACAGCCTCCTTCTCAGTATATAACTTTCCTCCCTTTGGATCAGAATCTCAAATGGTATAAATCACAGCGCCCATGTCTGTTTCAAAGGAGCAAAGCTCAAGGGAAATGGGTCTGAGTTTTTAATCACAGAGAACAAAATGCCTCCAGTTTACTACTATTGGACAGTTATCTTGAAATACTTGAAAGCTATTAAGGGTCAAATCCTGTTTCCCATAGCAGTAACAATAATGATCCAATTCACAATGGAGCAAGATGAGAAGGATTTGGACCTTAAAGTGATGCAAAGTATAATTTACTTTATGCACACAACACCATGGGTATAATAGATTTTTGTGCTGTCATGCATCCAGACAACAACTATTTTACTGCACAGCTGCAATGTTTGGAAATTCTGGGGCTAATAGAGGTATATACCCCATTGCTTCCAACGTGGTCTTTCTCACATTCTTCTTATTCAGTGAATGTACTGGTCTCATAGTAGTAGTAATAATTGCGGATGTCCCCAGAGTTCTTTTCTTTCATGGATTCTTTTTATATAAATACATGCTTACTAAAAATGTATGCTTGATTACCTGCCGATCGAGTACTTGTTCTTTTATTCGTGTGCTCTTGATTATATTTTTCAGTGGAGTTTGTTTTGTTTTGATATAGGAGGTGTGGTGCAGCAATTTCAAATTATATCAAATTATTCCAGTGCACTTTGGGGAAAAATCAGTAGAATGAGAAGGGCTGTTTTTCACCAACTGATATAAATGGCAGAAATGTGTCACACTGGACCATGCAAAATGAAAATATTTCAAAATCATATGTAGAAATAGACAAGATAAAAACTCTTGTAATGTGTTTCAGATCTGTTGTTTGTTTGGCTAAAATCTTGTTTGTGGGTTCCATTGATAAGATTCCTGGGCAACTTCATCCAGCTAGTGGTTCCCAAGTTCAGTTATCCAAGATTTCTGCTAAATGTTGGGATGCATCTTTATGAAAAGTCATTACATGCTGCAACTTATTGCTAAAGTTCATAATGTGGGAGACTCTGAGTTTGATGACATCTTGTTTTCCTCCAGTAGGTGTCACTGCAACCAATGAGAATGGAAGAAGTGATGGGTCTAGGGTTAAGCAGTATGTTGCAAGCAGCCACTGAATATGCAGGCACTGGTACAGAAACATTTTTGTTGACTAGAAAAATATAATTATTTTCTAACAATTTAATGATTGTTTTAAAAGTTCTTGAAATTTTCTTATAGGCAGAGCATTTTCATATCTCAAACTTCTTTCAAAATGAGATGCATTTGGTAGGTCAAACCATTGAAAATGGTTTCATAGTTTCATAGTAAAATAGCTGGTAAGGTCAGAAGGGACCTCAGCAGATCATCAAGTCCGACCCCCTGCCACGGGCAGGAAAGAATGCTGGGGTCAAACGACCCCAGCTAGGTGATTATCTAGCCTCCTTTTGAAGACCCCCAGGGTAGGAGCCAGCACCACTTCCCTTAGAAGTTGGTTCCAGATCCTAACCGCCCTGACTGTGAAGTAGTGCTTCCTGATGTCTGGTCTGAATCTACCCTCAGTCAACTTATGTCTGGAATTCCTAGTTACTCCTGGTAGTGCTTGGGGGAACAGGGTCTCTCCCATTCCCCACTGGTCCCCCTTGGTAAGTTTATAGACGACCACCAGATCCCCTCTCAGCCTTCTCTTGTGGAGGCTAAACAGGTTCAGGTCCCATAACCTCTCTTCGTAGGGCCTGCCCTGCTCCCCTTGATCATGCAAGTGGCCCTTCTTTGGACCCTTTCCATCCTGTCCACATCCCTCCTGAAGTGCGGCGCCGAGAACTGGATGCAGTACTCCAACTGCAGCCTGACCAGTGTCGCATAGAGAGGGAGGATCACCTCCTTGGACCTGCTCGTGATGCATCTGTGGATGCATGACAAGGTGCGGTTAGCCTTACTGACTGCATTCTCACATTGGTGACCCATGTTCATCTTTAAATCAATAATGACTCCAAGATCCTTTTCTGCCTCTGTGCTGATGAGAAGGGAGTTCCCCAGCCTATAGGTCTGCTCCTGGTTCTTTCTCCCTAGGTGCAGTACCTTGCACTTGTCAGTATTGAAACCCATCCTATTCTCATCCACCCACCCCTTGTAACCTGTCCAGACCTAGTTGTAGCTTGTCCCTCCCTTCTAGCATGCCCACTTCTCCTCCCATCTTAGTGTCATCTGCAAATTTGAACAAGGTGCTTTTCACCCCCTCCTCCAAGTCACTGATGAAGATGTTGAATAGTGCAGGCCCAAGGACTGAGCCCTGGGGATCCCCACTGCCCACATGCCTCCAGGTCAAGAGTGACCCATCCACCCCCACTCTCTGGGTGCGGCCCTCCAGCCAGTTTGCAACCCATCTAACTGTGTAGGCATCAACGCCACAGTTGCCTAATTTTTTAATGAGAATGGGGTGAGAGACAGTGTCAAAGGCCTTCCTAAAGTCCAGAAAGACTACATCCACCTGCGACACCTGCATCCAAGGATTTTGTGACCTGGTTGTAGAAGGCAACCAGGTTGGTCTGACAGGACCTGCCTCTAGTGAACCCATGTTGGTTGCCCCTAAGTATAATCTCCCCTGCTGGTCCCTCACAGATGTGCTCCTGGATAATTTTCTCAAAGAGTTTCCCTAGGACTGAGGTAAGACTAACAGGCCTATAGTTTCCTAGGTCCTCCTTCCTCCCTTTTTTGAAAATGGGAACCACATCGGCCCTTTTCCAGTTCTCTGGCACCTCACCAGAGCACCACGAGTGCTCATAAAGCTGTGCCAGGGTCCTGCAATGACCTCTGCTAATTCCCTCAGCACTCTGGGGTGGAGATCGTCAGGACCTGCTGATTTGAACACGTCCAGTCCCACCAGAAGTTCCCTAACTAGGCCCTCTCTGACCCTGGGCCTGGCTGTGCCACCCCTGGGTCTGTCCGGAATCCCTGTGGAGGAGATGTCCCAGTCCTTGCTCAGAAAAATGGAAGCAAAGAATTTGTTAAAAAGGCCAGCTTTTTTATCTGGTGTGATCACCAGATTACCAAGTGTGTCCTGCAGGGGCCCCACGTTACCTGGTGCCTTCTTTTTACTCCCTATGTATTTAAAAAAGGACTTCTTGTTATCTTTGATTCTGGTCACTAGTCCTAGTTCTGTCTCTGCCTTAGCCTTCCTAACAACCCCTGTACAGTCTCAAGCAACAGAGGTATAATCCTCCTTGGTGATGGCCCCTCCCTTCCATTGTGTGTACACCTCCTTTTTTAGCTTTCAGACATTCATGAATGCCTTTGGTGAGCCATGGGGGCTTTTGAGCACTCTTGCCCCCTTTGATTAGCATTGAGACTGTCACCATTTGGGCTCAGAGGATCATCTCCTTAAGGAACGACCACTCATCTTGGACTCCCAACTTCCCTCCCCGCCGGGACCTCAGTGCCTCCCCAACTAATATCCTTATCTCACTGAAATAGGCTCTCCTGAAGTCAAGGGCTGCTGCCTCAGTGCAGGCCTTTAGCACCCTGCGCTGGATGGTGAATTCCAGTAGGCGATGATCGCTATCGCCCAGGTGGTCGAGAACCCACAGTCCCCTAACCAGGTCATCTCCTGTGGCCAGGACCAGGTCCAGCAAGGCATTTACCTTGATGGGACTGTGTACCTCCTGGGTTAGGCGGAGGTCCTGTATCTCGGCTAGGAACCTACGTGAGTGGTTGGACCTGGCTGACTGCTCCTCCCAGCAGATGTCCGGGTAGTTTAGGTCACCCATGATGACCGTTTCCCTTGACTTGACTGCCTCCACAAGTTGACCTGTGAATTCCCGATCCAGCTCTTCCCCCTGGTTGGTTGGTTTGTAATAGGCACCCACCGTTAAGTCCCTTTTCCCCCAACCCCCTTGTATTCTAACCCAGAGCACTTCAGTCTGCCCCTCCTCTGACCCAGTGCTGTTTGCTGATGACGTGTATTACTCTTTGACATAGAGCGCCACACCCCCACCTTTCCTCCCCATTCTATCCCGCCTGTACAGTCTGTAGCCCTTGATGTTTACCACCCAATCATGGGTTGAATCCCACCACATTTCAGTGAGCCCCACTATGTCTGGGTTTGTGTTAGCTAGCAGGAGGGCAAGTTCCTCCTGCTTGTTTCCCATACTACAAGCATTCGTGTAGAGGCATTTAAGGCCTCCTATGGGTGTATGCACCACCCCGCTCTCAGGACTACCCAGACCCCTGTCACTTACCTGGGTACTTCTTGTGCTCATTGCCTGTCTTAGCTGGGAAGTGTCGTCGTGTCCCCCTGTGGCCCCATCCCCCGGTTAAGCTAGTTTAAAGCATGCCATACGAGATCAGCCAACCTGGAAGAAAAGACACACTTGCCTTTAGGGGAGAGGTGAAGCCCATCCCAGCCAAGCATGCCCTCTGCATGAAAATGCGGGTCGTTGTCAAGGAACCCGAGGCCTGCCTGGTAGCACCAACTCCGAAGCCACGGGTTGACCACTCCGATGCAGGCCTCATGGCACTGTCCGTGTCTACTTACCAGGAGAATAGAGGAGAATACTATCTCCATCCCCGTCTCCTTGAGCTTGGTTCCCAGGGCCTCGTAGTCCTTCATGATGCGGTCTGGAATGCTCCCCGCCATGTCATTTGTTCCCACGTGGATTAAGACCATGGGGTACTGGTCTGAGGGTTGAATGAGGTCCGGGATCATGCCTGTAGCACCCTGAATCCAAGCTCCAGGAAGGCAGCAGACCTCATGCACCATGGGGTCGGGCTGGCAGATGGGACTCTCCATTCCCCTCAGGATGGAGTCCCCAATGACAAGGACTCAGCATTTCTTCCTCATGGTATTCCATCCATGTTCCGACTGTGCCATGTGTAGAGTGGCACTGTCTCCCCCTGGAGACTGCCAACGCCTCAAATCTGTCCCCCAGTTGTACCTGGGGAGCCGCCACCACGCTTTCACTGGTTTTAAAAATTAAAATTTGTCATTTGTTGCAATCTGCCAGGTAATCTTTGAGGTAATACTTTATGTGCAATGTACAAGGTAATCTATAAGGTAATACTTTATGTGCATCCCTCCAAATTAAATTGACCCATTCACTGCTATGGTGGTGGCTATCTTAAAGAAGACAGATGGCAAGCTTAAAGTAGCCCTAACTCTTTCCTTTTGCTAAACATTGCTTAAGTAAAGTGTGAATTTGTTTTCCATAGGATGATTACTTGTTATTTATTGATTATTTATTTATTATTTATATTACTGGTCCACCTCTAAGCTGACCAGGCTAGGGACCTATTTTTCTAGGCATTACACAACAGCTAAAATATAGTCCCTGCCCGCAAAAATCTTATATTGATTAGATATTTTCATTGGTGAGAAACTTGCTCCTTTCCATTGACATAAATGGGCTTTAGGCTTCAAGATCAGTCATGAAATTTAGAAAATGTTCTCTACACTTATACCCTAAAATACTGCCCTGTTTTTTGTTTGTTTCTTTTTCTTCCTTCATCATAATGACTCTGTTGGTTCCTTGTGGTTGTTTGTTAAGGTCAAGATGCCGTGCCAATATATCCCTTAAGATTTTGCATTCATCAGATACAATCTTTTCTCATAGAGAAGAGAACAGCTACTAGTTTACTTAATTTCCCAAATTTTGCTTTAATGAAGTTGATTAGCAATCAAAACTTCACTGAATATAGACTGATTAGAGATGTGAAAGATTATACCCATGGATATATAAGCATGTTTGGTTAATACTTGTGTAATCAAGTTACCCTGCAGAATGTCAAGTAGATCTTAAAAGCTGCAATGACACTTTCTGCATGAAATATGGCATATGATATTAAAACTGATACAGAAAAGGACCTGGCATGACCGAGCAGCTGTTCCTTATGGAGTGGAATTTAAACATGGAATCACCACCATCTGCAAAATGAAGAAAAGCCAACAGTGAATTATTTCAAAATTTCAAACTAAGTCCTTCTTGGATGTAAGTGGGTACAACTCCACTGATTTTGGTGTATATATACCTATCCAGTCTAAGGAATACCAGGTTTAGTCTAATGTTTTAGACATTGTAGACTATTGTTGATTAGAGCAGTCCTTCCTACATAGTCCAGGATGAGATGGGTCTATCTCATGTCTTTCCACAGATTTTCCAAATCTCACATGTATTTAAATGAGTGTTCCTCTCTATTTAACATGGAAAGATGTTCAACTTTTTATTCTAAAACTGCACACAAGCTTTTAAAAGTGGTGCATACATACAATTGCACACACAATTGTATGTCTAATTTGGGCACTTAGGGGTCATGACTGAGTACCTGTCAAATTGTATTGTATATCTGTGTGCATAAATTGGATGCACATTTAGACGTTTGTTTCTTTGCTCAGTCATAGGATGTAGTTATACAAATTAATCATGCACCATTGTTCAGCGACACCTTTGAAAATCTCAGTCCATATCTTGTTATATTAATCAGTTACTTCATGAAGTGTATGTATTTAGAGGAAAGATAACCTTAGAGACTTCCTGCTGTCAGTCCAGCACCTTTATAATCACTGAATTCTATAGAATGTTGTTTAATTTTAAAGGTGAAGTGTAAAGTTTTAAAAGATTGTTGATTATTGTGCATCTCCTGGAAGGGTGTGCTAGCTCCAGGAACAGAAGCAGTGTAGCTTGCATTTAATGCTGCCTTGTGGGCTAATTAGCTCTGATAAGTAGCAAAGCTAAGTGCATGGTGCTGTGCATAGTCCAAACATGCATCAAGCCTCAGAACTAGTGTGACTGTGACCCTAGTTCTGGGACATAAGTTTCATAAACCAGTTTAACATTAATCAGTTAAATTTGATACTATGTCCAACTAGGTTAATTTTAAACTGGTTTCTACCATTTTGAAAATGGTTTATGTGTGCTGCACTTCTGTTTTGTTACAGGTTTAAATCAGTTTCCAATCACTTAGACTAGTTTATGTGTAAGTTCTGTCCCTAGCCCTACTGGCCTTCCATCCTGTGCAACAGCACTGCTCACATGGCCCTTGATGGAATTCTGGTAACAGTAACATGGGGGAGGAGCTATGATTAGTTGAACTATGATTTCTATGAAAATTCAGGTTGGAAGGGACCTCAGGAGGTCATCTAGTCCACCCCCCTGCTCAAAGCAGGACCAGGCCCAACTAGATCATCCCAGCCAAAGCTTTGTCTAGCCGGGTCTTGAAAACCTCCAAGTAAGAGATTCCACAACCTCTCTGGGTAACCTGTTTCAGTGTTTTACTGTTCCCCTACTAAGAAAATTCTGCCTCATATCTAACCTAAACTTCCCTTGCTGGAACTTGGGACTGTTGTTCCTTGTTCTGTCATCTGCTACCACTGAGAACAGTCTAGCTCCATCCTCTTTTGAACCCCGCTTCAGGTAGTTGAAGGCTGCTATTAAGTTCCCCCTCAATCTTATCTTCTCTGGACTAAATAAGCCCAGTTCCATCAGCCTCTCCTCATAAGTCATATGCCCCAGCCCCCTCACTATTTTTGTTGCCCTGCACTGGAATCTTTCCAATTTGTCCACATCCCTTCTGTAGTGAGGGGCCCAAAACTGAACACAGTACTCCAAATGTGGCCTCACCATTGCTGAATAGAGGGGCAGAATTACTTTCTGTGACCTACTCACAACACACCTACCAATGCAGCCCAGTATGCCATTCGCCTTCTTGGTAACAAGGGCACACTGCTGGCTCATATTCAGCTTATTGTCCACTGTAACCCTCAGGTCCTTTTCTGCAGAGCTGCAGCCCAGCCAATCAGTCCCTAACCTGTACCGGTGCATGGGATTGGTCTGTCCTAAGTGCAGGACTTTGCACTTGTCCTTGTTGAACCTCATGAGATTCCTTTTGGCCTAATCCTCCAATTTGTCTAGGTCACTCTGAATTCTCGCCCTACCTTCCAGAGTATCTGCTGCTCCCTCCAGCTTGGTGTTACCTGCAAACTTGCTGAGTGTGTACTCTATGCCATCTTCCAGGTCGTTGATGAAGACACAGAACAAAACCGGCCCCAGAACTGACCCCTGAGGCACTCCACTTGATATCAGCTGCCAACTAGAAATTGAGCCATTGATTACTAGGCCTGTGCGAGTAGGCAGCTATTTGATCCGGCTTCGGATCCAGCCACTTCAGATGCCAGCGATCCAATCCAGAGCTCTGGACTGGGTTCCTGCTTTGATGCAGCCGAAGCGGCTACGAAGCTTCAGAGCAGCCTTGGAGATCTGGCCATAGGGTATAATGAGGAATCAATGAAATATCTATAACTTTTTTGTTTTTATCTGATTTGGATGAAACTTGGAGGGATGGTAGCCTCTGCTGAGAGTATGAAGCTTTCCAAGTTTCAAGAAGATCAATGCAAGGGTTTGGGGGTAACTGCACCCCAAATTCTTGAAAGCAAAACTCATGTCACGTCTATGTGTTACACCACAGCGGGGATGAAAACTGCAGGGGTGCTGGGCCCCTGCTGAGACCACAAAGCCTGCCAAGTTTCAAGGAGATAAGTTTAGGGGTTTGGGGGAAACTGCACCTCAAGCTGCAGACAAACAAAACTCATGACATGGGTGCTTGTGCAACTGTCTGTCTTGGGCCATGGCTGGGGGCGCGACTACTGCAGGCCTGACTGCTAACCTACTGTGTTACCAGTTACCAATTAATCATGATTCACTCAGGAACCAGCTCGATACACAGTACCTAGCTACTACATAACGAGTTAATGAGCATGGATTAAAACCTACAAAACCGCAGACTAAGGAGAGGAAAGAATCAATACAGACAATCAACTGCCCCAAGACAGACACAGTCAGTTGCACAAGCACTCATGTCACGAGTTCTGTCTGTCAGCAGCTAGGGGTGCAGAGCCCCAGAACCCCCCTGCATCTATCTCCTTGACAGCTGGCAGGCTTCGTGGCTGCAGCAGAGGCTAGCAGACCTTCAGCTTTCACCCTGCTGCGCCTTAACACACACAGTGTCACTCATGTCGTGAGTTTTGCCTGTCAGCAGCCAGAGGTGCAGGGCCCCAGAAGCCAGACTCCCCCTGCACCTATCCCTTGACAGCTGGCAGGCTTCGTGGCTTCAGCAGGGGCCACCACCCCTGCAGTTTTCACCCCACCATGGTGTAACAAATACACGTGACATGAGCTTTGCTTTCAAGAATTTGGGATGCAGTTCCCCCCGAACCCCTGCACTGATCTTCTTGAAACTTGGCAGGCTTCATGCTCTCAGCAGAAGCTACCAGCCCTGCATCCAAGTAAGACAAAAAACAAAGTTATAGATATACATGGATTCTCCATTATACGCTATGGCCAGATCTCCGAGGCGGCTCTGAAGCTTTTCCGAAGCAGTTCGGAAGCTCCGAACTGCTTTGGAAAGCCTAATGAAGCCAGCGCTTCAATCTGGACATGCTGCTTTGGACGCCAAAGCATCTGAAGCGTCTCTGGATCTGAAGCACGGTCCAAAGCCTTGTACAGCCCTATTGATTAGTATTCTCTGAGCCCAATGCTCCAGCCAGTTTTCTATCCACTTTACAGTCTATTCATCCAAGCCATACTTCCTTAGCTTGCCTGGGAGAATGTTGTGGGAGACCATATCAAAAGCCTTGCTAAAAATAAATGTACACCACATCCATTGGTGTCCCCACATCCATAGAGCCAGTCACCTTGTCATAGAAGGCAGTCAGGTTGGTAATGCATGATTTGCCCCTGGTGAATCAATGCTGACTCTTCCTAATCACCCTTTTCTCCTCCAAGTGCCTATAAATGGATTCCTTGAAGATCTGCTCCATGATTTTTCCAATGACTAAGATGAGGCTGACTGGTCTGTAGTTCCCTGGATCCTCCTTTTCCCCTTTCTTAAATATGGGCACTTGTTTGCCCTTTTCCAATCATCTGGAAAATGAAGTCATTATGGTCAAAAACAACTTAGAAGGTGTAAAAAAATGAATGGTAAATGTTAGAAAGCTCCATCAGTCTTTGAGAGTGTTGGGAATGAGAAAATGCTGGAATGATTTTCTGAATAACTCTCACAGACCTTGGAGATATAGCTCTATCAAACTGTAAATGGTCTGTCTTGGCAAGACCAGTCTTGAAACCCCTCCAGGGGAGAAGTGGTGTCAAAGAGCTCTGATAACCTGTAGTTCAACTGAACGAAACAAAAATCAATTCAAGACCAAGCAGAAAAGAGTTCCCAAAATCAGAGTCCAGAACTTCTCTATTTCTCCAAGTCCCTGATGAAGACATGAAGTATTTTTCATGAGTACTTGTGTATGGCCATGAGTGATGAACACACTGTAACTACGTAGGTTTAACAGAAAGATTGGCAGATGGATACTGGACAATGGAAATTGGAAGGTTATTTTTTTTTCCAAAGCCAATGCAACTTAGTTTGTATTGTAAGACAGATATCTTTATTTTAAGAAACTGTAAAATTGGACATGGAGAATCAAGATAAGGAAACAAAGAACTGTTGAAAAAGTACATCTTAGTCCTGTGGCATTATGTTCATTCAGAATGTTTTATTTTTCAAATAGCATTGACATTTCTATCATGTAAGAACTGTGTGTCTTAAGTAATGATGCACTGGTTATGTCTCTTCTTGAGTCTTTTAGAAGAACACACTTCAGGATATAGTATGGCAATCTCTTTGCAACTATTTTTCTGTAGTTCTGATTAGCGCAGAATGTATTTTGAACTACTGGTTTCTGTCTTATATACTTTATGATAAATGGGGCTCAAAGGCAATTGAATTGAAGATTAAAGCCACTAAAAGAAGGTACAACTTCTTATACTATGTTAAAAGGATTTAGATATCTTAGCTAGTTGCTTCAGAATAAAAAAGGTAGTTTATTTATAACCGCTGGCTCCTTTTGTCATTAGAGCTGATGAATATTCAATATGTTTCTCAAGCAATCTAAAGGCTACTTCTTGCAGGAGACCTCCTCCTCCCTCTCTCCTTGTATATAATGGTCAGATGTTATTTTTATAGCTTACAGATCTGCTGTGAATTGTATCATTTCTCTTTGTGATTGTGCATAACTGAAGCTGTACAGTTTGATCTTTTGTTTCACTGGGTTATAGAAAAATGTGTGCACATTACATTGAATATGGAGCTTCAATGTAATGAATAGATATTAAAACTGGGCATTTCTGCCTCCTGTTCTGTTTGAAAACACTAAATTGCTTTCCTGAGGTTTATTTCTCCAGGCCAAATTACTTGTGCTTTGATTAATGTCCTTTAAACATATTAGTTTTAATTATAATAATTTTAAACTATTTTTTAGCACAAATGCCTTTCTTATTAGATTAACTTGATTCCTGAAGCTAAGTGCCAGAATTTCATTTCTACAAGGTGGAACTGGCCCTTCCATCTCTGCTTAAAGTTTTAGTTTTAGCAAGTCTTCAAAAAGACTTCTATTAGACCTTTATTCTGTTTCTGCAGATTCATACCCATACTTTGTATTTCAGGTTCATCTGTAATGCATGTATAGTTTTTACTTGTTATACCCTAATGTCCAGTATTGTTTGCTTAATATACAATTAAGAGCTTCACATCTAAACCTTATGAACTGAAGGGCAGTATAGAAAGTAAATCTAAAAAAAACCCAGCTGAATACTTTATGACTTGAGACCTAACAGATGTAATTCATAGCTGGTATGAATTGGCTGACCTTCTGTTGTACCCACTTAGAAGGCATGAAAGTATATTTCTGGGTAGAGATTTCATTAGCAATGATAAAGATGTGATTGAACTCACTGAAAGTGCATGAACCATTTTTAATCTTGACACATTTTGTATTCGTCTTCTGTGTTTATGGCTGGCTGGTTGCCTACAACTAAAAGAGATATTTTTTCTTTTGCACTGTTACTAGATTTAGTGACAAAACAGCCTTTGCAGATTTACCCTAAAAATTACCCCCATTTATCAAAACAGGCAACAATGATCTTGTATTGTTTCTGATAAGGGTGTTACAGTCACTGATCAAATAATAGCCAGATTCTAATAAAATACAGAAAAGGTAACTCACATTTTCTTTCCCTCCACACAGGAATTTGTGGGCTGCAACACAAGCAATAAATTGCTGCATTTAAATGTCACACCCCCAAAATAGACATTTTTGGAGTCATTTTGCAAGCAGTTGCTTGTGCAATGGGAAGGAAATTGGACAGAGTGGTGTTAAGTACTGGAGTTTAGGGACTCTTAATAACCTGTCTGCTCTAATCCTGTGGTGCTGTAGCTCACAGAAGTCCCTATAAACTTCAGAAACTCAACTGGGGACTTTCAGAGCATGGAGGACAGCTAGCCACAGATTTTATTGTATTTAGCCTGTAATTAAGTTATCAACAGATAGCTTCCTATCTATAAAGAATCACAACTTTTTTCAGCAGCATGTAGATAGATATAAACTCCACTTCCTGGTTTGTATATGCATAATATAGAATAAAGGCCTGATCCAGAAGACCCTCAATGTGCTAGAAAGTAACTTAGAGCATTCAGCCACCTAAGTCCAAGAAAGTGATCCTCAAAAACTCTGGGTGACCACTAAGGAATACGAGAGGCCACTGCCTAAATTTTCACTAGAAAAGATACTTGGCCACCTAATGATTCTGTTACTAGACATGCCCAGAAGTGCTACCAACTTAGTCAAGTTGAGCATCTTCTCTTAGTCTAAGACCCTGAGGGCCCCACTCTTGTTGAGGTGTTCAGAGTATGCCTAACAAACAACAGTGACCCAGAGTTCAGCACAAAGCAGTCACAGCTACTTACTCAAAAATACAACTAGTGGCGTTATCACTACTACCCACTCTTTGTACAGTATGGCTAATGGAAAGTAGGCGACCAGAGTTCTAGGCCCTCTTCAGTCTGATAGTATTCAAATACACATCTCCCAGAAATGTCCTAACCACCAGGCAAGACTAGGATGGAGGGAACCCTTCACTCCTCCTGAGGCCACAGAGTAGAAAGGGATGTGAGACTAGACCAGAAGGACAGTGAGCAAGAAGGAGTGTGATTCAGTAGCCTACTGATAAACGACTGCCCTGGGGAGGTGGTAATTTTTTGTGTTCCCAGCATTATTTTTATAAAGCATAAGCAGTCTCTAGAATAGGGATGACAACCAAGGAATACCCTTTCCCAGATTAGTGCCTTCCACTAGCTGAACAGACCAATTAACAGATGTGAACTTTTTCACATTAATCCAATTTGGTGTCTCTGACAACTGTTACTATGCTTCCTGTGGCTCAGAATCAGCCCTGTTTAATCAGGTAACATTCACTCTCCCTGATCAACTCCACACTACTCATCTTTGATTGTACCACAGTCTAAATCAACATTCAGCTTTTTGTGTCTTCCTGTCTTCATTCATCAGCCCAAAGCAGCTGATGTTCTTGGCAATCCCTGAATAGTATAGCTGACACTCCACATTGAAGGCTTAATTTTCAAAAGTGAACCTCAGCTCTGGGTTTCTACAGGTACTGGGTGCCTTCTTTGAAAGGTGCTGAATACCTGTAGGTTCCACATATTGGCATGGTAATAAAGGGCTCAGCATTTTACAGAAGGTGACCTCCTGCATGACATTGGCCCTCTGTGCTGCATGAATGCTCATGAGTAGCACTCACTTGTGAGAGTGAAAACTAGAGCATTAGTCTACAGAAGGTTTCATTTCCATATTTTGAAATTTTTTGTTCCCACCCAGCTCATTGGCATTGAAATATGGACTCTGTTAAATCTTTGAAAACGCCAAAAAACCCTACATTTTATTACCTGCTGCACTGTCACTGCTGGTTGCAGATTTAAGGCTAATCTGAGGTTTGTTTTACAATCCTGGCTTGGCAGAGTGCAGAGAGGGATGCAACCCCTTGATCCCTGGATCCTGCAGAGCAGTATTTCCCAAATCTGTCATGCTTTAATAAGATCAAGCACTGTCATGTCCCCCCTGCTGCAGCTGCCATCTCTGTCATCTTGCACACCCCCTTCTGTAGCCATTGCTGCCGAGCGCCACCAGTTCCTCTTGCTGACAGCAATTGGCAGTGATGGCCACTGAAGCACTTGCAGCAAAAGAAGTCAGCAGGGAATCAAGCAACAATAGTTACCTCAGGAGTGAAGGCACAAGAGTGGCTGAAGTAACGGGGTGCCATGTTATTCACAAACCCCCCCTCAGAAACCTCTCATGCTCCTCAAGGAGGCTGCACCTCACAACTCAGGAAATGCTGAACTTTTTGCCTAGCATGCAAGCAGCAACACCATTAAAGCAGAATACGCTGCTGAACGTGCAAAAAGCAATGCCATTAAAGTGGTTCAAATGGGCATTTAAACCATTTTAAAGGCCAGTTTTGTGACATGTACAAAGGCCCATTAGGTCCACAGTAAAGTGTCACAGTCTATACGTGTACTGGTATTAGGTTACAATATATTAACTCGGCTGTAAGATAGTGCTGTAGGAGACAGTACAATCCTACTGTGGAGTACTTAACGTGATCTAACATGTGTAGACTGTGACAGGGGCTAGCTGGGGCAGGAGGTCGCTAAAGTGTCAGGGTTCCTGATGGCTTGTACCCTTGTGCTCCAACCAGCCCCTCTGCTGCCTGTTCCTGCCATTCGGAGCCCAGGGCTGATCCCTCAGGTCCCCTGCCAGCCTGGGGCTGCTCTGCCCCAGTTCAATGTGCTGCGGCCCCAAGCACATGTGTAAATGCTGCACCCAGGACCAGCTGACTGGCACAAATTGTGCTGGAGTTTATTGCATCACACTAGTTGCACATGTAGATGCACTCATCAGGTCTAATGTTTTGTTTTTAATAACAGATAAATGCATTTTGTCTAATTTTCAAATCAGTGTAACAAATCTGGTCTCCATTTTAAGGAAACTGATAAATTAGGGTAGGAAAGGGGCAGATAGAAATAAAAATGCTCAGAAATAAAGAGAAGAGGACCAAGAGTGAATGCAATCACAGTTGAATAGCAAGAGATCATGACAAAGAAATGAAGACAGTTTCATATGGGGAAAATAATCCTACTTTATCCATAGGCACAGATGGATTCCATGGAAAGAAATGCATCTGTATCTAATTCTGATTCACAGGTTTATAAATGCATGATATTACAAAGTGGTGTGTGGAAGAGAGAACATTTTATTTTTGTAGATAGTGTTTGATATCCTCAAAGCTCTTTTTTGGGGGTCAGAAACTGACTATAGAAACAAAAAAAACAAAAAAAAAAAGCAATTTTTTTGACAAAAAGCCAAATATTTCCATAAAAAAAAGATATCCAACCAATGCTAATTCATAAGGATTGATATATGTCAAATATTTGACAGGAACAATTTTAGAAAGGTTTGAAAGTTTTCAAAATGATATTGGTACTATATTTCTATTTGTAAGTAAACTATTCTGTAAATCTAGGTTTCTTTAGTATCATAAATCTAAGTCTACTGGCCTCAAAGGGAGAAGGAAAATTATAACTAATAAATTCTAGTAACCTCTCTGCATTAGCAGAAATGGCTTTGCTACACATAGTAAGTAATACAGCCAATCCATCTCTTGTGTCCTGGTGGATGCCAGGAGTGTACTGCCTTTACAGGGAAAGAACTGTCTTTATGGTTTGTCTGTGCAGCAGCTAGCATGCAGAAGAGCCTTGGTTATTGGTTAGGCTGCCTAACGTCCATCCTTATGTAAATAATAGGTGTCACAGAAGTAAGCCACATGGAGGAATTTACCTGGTGGAATTCTTCCTCAAATGTCTCAGCAGAAGGAATGGATTTGCTTTTTCTAATGGGGCCTGTTATACAGGGGAAATTTTTTGATGGTTATCGTTCTTGAGAAATTGCATTGTTTGATTATTATGTAATCGTATTCATAATCCCCTTTGTCCTTATCCTTATGAATTCATTTTGATACATTTAAATTCATTTCTTGCCTGTTCTCATTTCCATAAATCTTTTTTATAATGTCACCCTTTCCCAGAGTTGCTTTAATAGGGAAAGCATTTCACTTATGTGCCTATGGCTCTATTAAATTTGATGGTTCTTAAAAAGCCTGGACTTAATCTGTACTAGTCCTCCCACAAATGTTATGACCATTTGAGCTGTACCTGTTGGAGTCTAGTAAGAGATGATATCCCCAAAACTACTCCACACAGCCAAAGGGAAACCCCCAGGAAAGACTGGCAGTGCTAAAAAAGTCTATAGTTTTGACCAGAAGTGAAATGCCTAATATTAATCAAGGCAATCAGGACTCATAGTAGAGATGAAATCTTTTATTAGACCAACAAGATTATTGCAAAAAAAATTCTTTAATTGCAAGCTTTCAGGCACAAACACTCTTCATCAGGCATTGGAGAAAAGATTGTAAAAGTTCTCCTGTGTAGAAATGAAAGTTCATATTTCATAGGATTTCACAGAGGAGTCAATAGATGGAAAATGCCTCTGGGCAGTCAGTTCATAGCTGGTATGGAGCCTCTCACCTCCTGTGAGGATCTGTGATGATGCAAATTACCTTGAAACAAAGGCAGGAGCAGGATCTCAGGATTCAGGTGGTCACAGCTGCTTCCTGCTTGGGAAAACATGAAGATTTAAATTGGACAAGAACAAAGGAAAGCTCAATTAAAATATGGTAGAGAGAGAAAATTCTTGAACTGGCTTCTGAGGAACAAAAAACAAATCTAAAATTTCTCTTCCATACAAGGAGAGACAAATGTAGGTTTTCCTGGGTGCATCTACATATGTGTTTGATCTAAGATTGGTTTATTTGTGAGTAAATTACTTGCAAGTAAACACTCCTGGGCAGACGTGTACCTATGCAAGGACTAGGGAACAGATTTGCTGATCTTAGCAGGAAACTGGTGCCACTTTCTGCAGCCTTGCAATGGGCCTCTGCCACCACCAGGGGGAACTCAAGGCTTCAGTTGCAGCTGCCAGCAGCTAGCAGCCATCTTGAAAAGCCAGCCATACACTGTGTTCCCAGCCAGCCACTTCCTTGGCCCGGAGCAGCATGCACAGCACAGGGGCAGCACGTGGCAGCTCTCTCCTCACTGCCTCTGCCTTCTTACGCCATGGCTGTTCCAGCCCCTGCCCCTGGCAGTGACAACCAGCTCCTGGGCTCCTGCTGGTCACTGTACTGGCTCTCCTGGCCTGCCACACTGACTGCCAGCTGGCCCACAGCTGTCTGGGAACTCCCACTCCTCCACATGCAGCGACCACCTGCCCTGCCGCAGTGTGCCATCCCAGGGCTGCTGCCACCCTGTGACTTCCCTGGCTGGACACTGGCAGGGATGCCAACAACATGCTGCTGGATGCCACCGCCAGGGCTGCCCTCACCCTCCTGGGCCTCCAGTCCTGCTGCCTCTGGGCCTGCCAAGTCAGCCAGGATTGGTGGTTGCACATCATCCAGCAGACCTGGGATGATGAATAGTGGCTGGAGACATTCCAGATGAGCTGGGCCACCTTCTGGGACCTCCTGGAGCAGGTCTGGCCACACCTGGAGTAGCAAGATGTCACCATGTGGCTGCTCTTCCCTGCAGATACCTAGTTGGCTTTCACCCTACTCAAGCAGGCCATGCCCACCAGCTTCCACTATGTGGGCCATCTCTTCAGGTGAGGGAGCTGGGTGGTGGGAGACATGGGGTGGGGGGCAGGGGCTCCTGGCTGGTGGAGGCAGTACTGGACCTCCACCCAGGCCCATGGGGCCTGCTGCTGGGTGGCAAGCAGTCACCAGGGTGCAGGTGGGGCTTAAGTCAGGGGCTAGGCAGTGGGTAGCGTGCGGTGACCACCAGGGTAAGGACAGTGTCCAGCACCCGGTGGTCATCGTATGTGGCCTGCATTGCACCCAGAACTCCCAGTTCATCAGTCCCATACCTTGTCGCACCAGTCCTATGCCTCCTCATGGACCACATCCTTCACCAGCAAGGCCTGTGTGCCCGCCAGATGGTCCTTTGATGCTGTCACCAGCCAGTCTAGGAAGATGATGTGATCCTGGGTCCCCCTCTGGCGGAGTCAATGCATCTGTAGGTCCCTGGCTGTGGATGGCAGGGACCCTGAGCCCACATCCCAGCTGCCACCTGTGGCCTCTCCCCCAGGTGCAGCTACAAGGCCTACAGACATGAGAAAGAAGCTGTTTGTGAGAGTTTGCAACATTTCTGAGATAAGATGCGCTGTATCAGGGGCCATGAACTATGTGGCCTCAGATTAGAGTTGGGCATGCATGGGTGCCTAGGGGCCATAGCAAGTTGGCAGGGCAGACCTGGACCCAGGCAGCTGTCAGCTGAACCCCCCATACCTGCTCACTCCCCTGGGGCAGGTGGGCCACTGGGTGCTCGCCACAGGCAGCCCGCCTCCCCCACTCCATTCCCAGGGCAGGACAGCTCCAGACCCCACTGCCCCCCACTTCTCCTCCTACAGGCCAGCCTGTTTTCTGTGCTGCCACCAAGCCCACGGCACCTGGGCTCGGGGGTCATGGGACTCCCAGACAACTGGGAAGGGGAGCTGCCCATGCCCCCACCCCCACCCTGGGGAGGAGCTGGCACTGCTGGCAGCTGGCAATGACATGGCTGGCTGCACCTCGTGACTGAGGCTAAGGCTATGGATCTGTTGGGGCAGACACTGGCCTGGATTCCTTGAGCTGCTGGTGGAGGCTACAGGTGGGGAACTCAGCAGGATGGGCTGCTGGTGCCCTGAGGAGCCGTCTCCTGGTGACACATCATTGTGGGTGCTAGGCCCAGGCTGGGGGCTTGGGCAGGCCTCCTGTGCTGCTATATATAGCATGGGTGTGGCCTTGGTCCTGGGGTGCAAAGATCTCTGCCAGTTGCTGCATAAAAGACACGGGAGTTGGAGTGTCCACCCCTCATGAACTGGAACTGCACCTCTGCCTCACCCTACAGTGCCATGAGGTTGCTGGTTTCCTCCTGTGACCAGTTGGGGCCTTGGGTGGTGGGCACTGGCATAGGCAATCTTGAGCCATCAGGGCTCCTTTGACAGCTCTCTTGGCCTCTGTGTGGCTGTCCCTGTGCTGCCAGGCCTGGGCAGCTGCCAGTAGTACACAGTGCAGAGGCATGTGTGGGACTGGCAGCTGCATTGTGAGGCAATGCCTCACAGCACCTGCAACCTCTGGCCAGGTTGCCAGGGGTGGCTGCATGCAGCTGGAGCTGGCCCTGATGGCCAGGAGCTGCTTGCAGCTGCACCTGGGTGCTGGCAGGCCTGGCAGGAGACTGGAGCAGCCTGCAGGCCTGGATGGCATGGGTCTGGTGGCCACATGGCACTACAGTGCCAAGTAGTGGCACCAGGGTGCAGGCAGTCTGGTGCAGCTAGCCTGTGGCCTGCCCAGGGGGACACAGGGGCTGGGGTGACCTCAGGTTTCCTGTGTGTGCCCCAGGGCTCAAAATGCCTGCAGGCTTTTAAGGTCCTGATACTGGGACTCCCATAGAGCTGGCCCAGCCCTAGGGCAGAAAGACTCCCAGCCCCAGAGCCCTAGGGCTAACCTTAGTCTGGTCCCCTAGTGGCAGAGCTGACTGGGAGCAAATCTGCTCCTGGTTGATGTCTACATGTGGATTAGTGCACAGTAACTACTTGCAAGTAAATTTGCTACTTGCATTTGCAGGTAACAAATTTACTCATGAGTAGCATAATTTACTGCGCACATGTAGATGCATGCACATACTGCATGGGGAACATCACTATTGCACAGTAAAGCATCTCATGTAGACATGCCCCCTAATTGCAGTGTATATGCAGTCCTTTAATTTTTTTATCTGAGGGATAGGGAGAGGATATTGCATTTTAAAATAACAATTTCCATAAAGTAATATTAAAAGAAAAAAAGTATATTGTCCTATTATAAAAGAATGATTAAATGCTAAATCACACAGTCATAAATTACTAAGATTTATGGGTATTACTCAGAATTCCTTATGATCTGTAATTACTTAACAGATTCATATCTAAAATACAGTGAAGCTGTACAAGAGATGTAGCTCAGAAACTTTTAGCATTGCTTTAATAGCTCATATTTTAAAGTTATGTAAATAAGTTTTAGAGCTCATCTCTCTTCTACTTTAGATATGGCCCTCTAGGTTATAAACAAATATCATATTTCTCCTGGGACAGAAAGCCTTTTGTTCCAGGATCCTGTAGATGTAGGAGTCCATTGTCCTGCATTAATTACCTATGATGTTTGCCAAAAAAAAAAAGTGATAGCACTTTTACCCCCATACATCTAGTAAGAGGTGATATCCCCAAAACTACTTCAGACAGCCAAAGAGAAACCCCATACATCTTGGGGTTGATCATGGCTCATTCAAGTTAAGTACAAGTCAATCACAAGTTGATTGTGGCTCATTCAAGTTAATTACAAGTCATTCTAGGAACAAGCCCATCAGGCTTTACACTCTCACTGGCAGAGGGGGAGCAGGTTGGAAGGGCAATGTGTATACATGTCTATGCCTTTCATATTTTGATCCATATTGAAGCTTGGGACAATTGGACCCACCTGAAAAGAGAATTCTGTTTACACTTATGCTAGGAACAGACATTACACATAAACTAGTATAAGTGATCAGAAATTGGTTTAAACCTGTAACAGAACAGACATTCAGTGCACATAAATCAGTTTGAAAATGGCTGAAACCGGTTTGAGATAAATCGGTTGAATGTAGTATCAGACTTAACTAATTTGGGTCAAAGCGGTTTATGCAATTGATGTCCCAGACACTTTTCTGGTTTAAGTTAAACCAGACTCCCCCAGCATCCCAGCATGCTCTCGGGGCTGAGCGAGGCTCTCTGCTTCACAGCAGGACTGGCCCCCCCCCTTCTGGTCCCTGACTGGAATTCCAGCAGAGACTGCAGGCATCTGCCTGGCTTCCCCCTGCTCCCCGCTCCCCTCCCCACTCCCTGCTAAGCAGGGATTTCCCCCATCTCCTCTGCCTTACACAGGCACCTCAGCATTAGCTAGCTGACCACATGCTGACTACGGTCCCATGCTGTGGCAGATGGGACAAAGGCAGAATCAACAGGTACCTAGTAATGTCCCCCTGTTGTTTTCTTAATGGGGTGATAAACATTGTGTTATCAATTCCCTGCTGGGCTGGTCAGAAGTGGGGAGGAAACCCCTCCCTAATCAGAGCATCCTGCCAGGGCCTGGCCATGCCCCCCTCCACTCAGCACAATGGAAGCGAAGAGAGAGCTGCTCTAGTACCCCATGGCTTCTAGCCTGAGCCACTGCAGCCATGTGCCTGCATTTCCGGAATGTCTTTGCAGTTACAAACTGATTCAGCCTGGCCAGGTTAGATTAACCTGCAAAGATTGAATCAATTCAAGCTCAGGCTTTTTGAATGCCTGTCCCTAGACTTAGGTTGCGTGTGGCTGTGCATTATGTAGCAGACCTGTCTGCAGTGCCACACACTGTGCATTCAGGCACTCTCTGCACTGCTACCTTGTAGTGCAGTGAGGTGGCTTTTGACCCTGGGATATCCATGCAGATAAAAGTGGGGCAGCACATGTGGCAGCAGCATGCACCACCCAAAACTGAAGCCTGCTGGCAGCTGGAGTATGCCACGGCTGCAGCTTCTCTGGTCCCCAGGACCCTAGGTAAGGCTGCTGGGGTCAGTACAGTTCTTGGCCCCAGCCTCCCCTGCCCCACCTGGGGTAACCTGCCACATGCTAGAGCATGCATGGCACAGGCATTCCCCAGGGACAAGTAGCAGCAGCACAAGGTCTGCCACTGGCTTCTTGTCCCCTGGGAGACAAACGTCCACACTCACGTGGATGTGGCCATAGAGATTCTTATTAAAGTCCTGATTCTACAAAGGGATTGTTTCAACCACTTTCTTATTAGGGCTATGTGAATAATTGATCTAGTTGTTTATTGGCTAGAGTGAAAAAATAGTAATAATAAGGTTTATTTAATAAGTGCCTACACAGAAAGCATATGGCTAATGAAAAGAATCAGTCAGCTATCATGTCAGACTTCCTAGGCTAATCTTGATGTCTTCAGTTGCACTAGTGCCCTTTGCTAAGGCAAGTAGATAAGAGCCACATATTGGAGGAATGCTATCTAGTTTTTGTGAAAAATTGCTCTGGTGATAGCAGACATTCTGCTGTATGTGTCAAGCTTAAGAGTGATTGTAATTCAAAGTGCTAAAATTATCCATTTTAAAGCTGTTTTCGAGATCCAAGACTAGCAGCTGGAATGTTCTTTCTTTCTGATAAAGTGGACGTGAAGTAAAATGTTTAGCTCTTGAAAATGCCTGGATTTTCACATAAACATTTCAACACCATTAGTTACTACAGCGATATATGTAGGTATATTTACAAGTATTGTTATGTTGTTAACAATATTTTACTTTTAAAAAGTTGCTATAATCAGACATTGTACTTGGACTATTACAGACCTTTTCAGATAGCTAAAAAATTACTAAGGGCCAGATTCACTAAAGCTCTTTTAAATACCTGGCTTGTGTCTTCAGAGCCTTGTGTTAGGTGCTCAAGGTATGTCTATACTTCTGTAGCTGACAGTGCTGCTTAGAAATATGGCCTTGCTCACATGTTCCTGGCCTGCTGGGATCACAGCTGGGCATAAAGGGCAGAATCCTAGTTCACATGCTCAAATGGCAGCTACCCAGCTAATATAAACTTTTAAGAAGCCATATAAATGCCTTTTTGTCTTTATGCCTGGTTTACAATTCTTCTCCATGTGTAGTATGGATGCACTGAGTATGTGTGGTAGACTGCACTGAAGCTGGGTAGGTATACAAGTCCATGTGTGACTCCTCTGGGCAAATCTCACTCGCAGTATTGTAGCCAGGAAAAACTCAATACTAGCAGGTATCAGAGAAAGGACAAAGAGGGCCAGCCCATGTTTCAGGCCAAGAGTTTTAGGCTCCTTCCAAGGGGATTTAAGCCTGCATCTTTTCAACTTTCCAGTACAGTGTTCTAAACACCAGGCCATATGTTAAAGGTTTTCCACTGTCTTCTCCAGCCCTCCTTTTGAAGCTGGACCCCTTGGCATCTACTAAAAGATGTGGGGCCAGAAGAAAGAAAGCAAGATATTTGTGGCCACGAACCTACCTGGCCAGAGTGTAGCCATTTGAGTGCATAAAATGATATGGGATTCTTCCCAAGATGTCTTCCTTGATTTGTTTCTGGGTTTGCTGCATCTGAAATAGCAACGTGAGAATAGGCCTGTGCTTCTTGGCAGTACTCTCGAGAGTGCTGAGGAACCTATATGGAGAAATCTTGAACCTCTGCGTACAATGCTTGGGGAGAGGTGACTCTGGGTGCATCTACACATTGCCCTATGGTGACGTTGCTACTGCACCGTGCTTTAGTACTTCCAGAAGGCACAGTAAAGCATGGCACAGTAAGTGCCTGTACTGCACCGTATGCACAGCACATGGTTATTTTTAGCAGCTACTTCACTGTAGTGGTGCGCTATAATGGGGGAGCACACCGCTACAGCAAAGTAACTGCTGGTTACATGTAGACACCCGTGGATGCTGTATCACCATAGCAGATTGCTACGGAAACATAGCATCACATGTAGACACACTCTCTGAATAAGATCCAAAAATGGACAGCTTGCTGAGCAAGAAACTACCGACAACTACCCAATAGGAAATGTTGGACACAGTGGTACATTTGCTATCTTGCCCCCAGAGGCATAGTGAGCTCCTGGCATTAAAGAGCATGAGTGGAGGGAAGGGTGGTGTCTTACCTTCCCCAGCTGTCTCTGTACTCTAACAGCAGCTGCTGCAGCTGAGGACCAAGTTCACTGAACACCCGCCATAGCACGAGGCACCAGACTTCACCCCTGGAGTCTTTGCTATGGTGGGCAGAGCCCAGGTAGTGTAAGAGGGGAGGGGTCAACTAGCATGGCACCTCCCAGGAATTTTTGCTTCACTTTGAAACATATATGGGTTGGAGTGGGGTGGAATTGGGTTAGGGGCAGTAGGCATATGGTAGCTGGGATGGGGGAGCTGCACTGGCCTGGGAACCTAGGGGAGTTGGGGAATAGCCAAGGCACAAGGCTGAGAACCAAAGTGCTGGCTGCATGGTAATCCTTTAAGGTTATGTAAAGCGCTTTTATGTAATTATTTAAAACATTTTGACTTGCAATGAAATAAAAGAACTGAAATAATAAAGACTCATGAACTGTGGGTGGCAGTAGAGGGCTGGGCCCTGGGGTTCCCCCTAGCCAAGCCCCGCTCCAACCTGTTCCAATGAGCCCCCCACAGTGCTGACCTCTCTGGGGGAGGCTGAGGGGACAGGAGTGGGTCAGGAGTAGGGGGGTCATACAGACAGGAATGGGGCTGCTGAGGTGTGAAGGACTTTGTGTTCCCATCCTGGCCAGGCAGGGAGAAAGCAGCTGGCAAGTCTGCAACAAACTCTGGTGGCCTCCCGGTAGTCCCATCCTGGGTGGGTGGGTTTATGGGACCCCAGCTTTCCTCTCACAAGTCCCCCAAGGTCCCACTTATCCTAGGAGGGAGCAGGCTGGTGAGTGGAGTTCAGGCAGCTGGCTCCTCGCCTGCTGCCAGCAAAGAGGCTGGTCAAACAGAACCTTAGCCCCCCTACCCCCCATCCCAGTCCCTTCAAGCCTTGCTTGGGGCTGCCTGTGCCTTTAAGCCCAGCACAAAGTGCAGGAAAACTTCAATTACGCTCACTTTACCTGAGGTTAATTGAAAATTTCACACAGGGACATGGCCCTTTCCCCATATTTCCCCTGTCCAGGTGCCAGCTTTCCCTTGAGCACCATCAAGTCCAGTGCAGGGTGAAAGGGCCTATGGAAGGCTGAGGGGGCTCAGGCACAGCAGGCATGCCTCCCCATCACCTTTGACAGGATAACCCCCAGGCCCTGGAGTGGAGCTACAGGGTAGCAAGGCCAAACCATTGAGGGGCAGTGAGGCAAGACTGTGGACCCAGGGGGAGCATGCTTCCCCCAGCTTCAGGATCTTGCTTCACTTAAGCCTGGTAGCCCTGCTCCCCCACCACTCATTGTGGAGCCCCTAGGAGCTGAGAGTCTGAAGCCAGGGAAAGCATCCTTTTCCTAGACTCAGGATCTCCTCACAGGGCTTAAGAGCTGTGGGTCCCAGGGTCCCTGCACCATGTGCTTTCCGTCTGATTGAGACCTGGTGGTTCCATGTTCAGTGCAGAGCCTGTGGGCAGGGATACCATGTGGCCAGGGCAAGCAAGCTTCTCCCACTGTGCTATCTCCCTTGAGCAGAGGCCCAGGGGCTTGGTGCTCAGCATGAAGCCTCTAGACACTGAGACCATACAACTTGGTTACATGGTGTGTCTAAAATGAAGTGCTAAGAGAGCTGTTCTCAGCATGGGAGGTGGGGGCAGGGAGACAACTAGAAATGTGGTGGGTGGGAACTGGTAGAGTCATTGAGACCTGCCTGTGCATTGTGGGATGCTGGAGGAATAAAAGTAAGGTTTTTTATTTCCCCAGAGCACCCATACAATATCCCGGCATGACCTGGGTAAAATGAATCAAAGATAAACTTCCATAGTGGCATATCTCTGAAACGTCTAGAGGGTACTTATGGCAGGTTAACACCCCTTAACTAATGACTGCTTTCATTTGAAATGCCTTTATGATGTTTTTAAGCTAACCTGTGACAAAACCCTCATTAACATTGGGCATTTATACACGTGTTCCAGGAGTGGGGGGCGGAGGGAGCACTTTAATTAGAGCGGCCCTGAGAGCCTCTGTATTTAAAGCACCTGGAGTGTCACGTGTATCAATGTCTCCATGCTGAAAACTGGTGGTAGGGCCACTTTAACTGAAACTCATTGAACAAGCTTTAGTTAAAGTGCCCCCACCTGCATTTTTCAGTGCAGGGACTCTGATTAGACGTGATGCTGGGGTCTGCTGGAGTGTGGGAATTACCACATTCAAGCAGACTCCATTAGTTTAGATTAATTGAGTCTGCCCTGACACACTGTAATTACATCATGTTGGAGCAGCCTCACTGCATGCATATAGATGCCTATTTTATCTAATTAAGCCTTGGTATAAGCTTGAAGAATTTGTACCTTCTGTCTCATTTGAATTTCATCTGTTGAAGTGTTTGTTTGTTTTTTTCTTCCCTAAATGTCCTTGTGATTGGCAGACGTAGATAACCAGTCATTAGTAAAGTGGCAAAGACATGCTAGGGAGTTGCAAAGCCATCTTTTATTTTAATAGTTGGAAACTAAGGAATAATTTCTTAGTAACTAAGACCAATCTTTCTTTTAAGGCTTTTATGTCTTTTTAAGTGCATTTTGAACAGGAGGTCACCTTCAGGGAGTTCTGCATGTGCTCATTTTGTTTATTTATCAAACAAATTTTCTACAAGTTGCGGCTAATTAATTGCTAATTGATGAAAATGAAATATGAAGCTGGAATGCCCTGAGGGATAGCAAATAGCTGAAGTGGATGTTCTAGAAGAAAAGCTTGACTCAGATTGTTGGTCTAATGAATGCATTAAGACAATGAGTCAATTGTCAATTTTTATTTATGATTTTCCACCTTCTCCTATCAAAAGAGTCACTAATCTGAAGTTTCAGAGCATTTCTGTGCAAGTAGTTAACCCATGCTTCCCTAAATCTAGAAAAGACAGTAAGACACTTACAATATGATTTTTAATGAGCTTGCTCTTCTGGGAGAATGATTGACTTCTATTTAACGTGACTTATTTTGGTGATATTATTTTGATTTTCAATTATAATAATATTTTACCAAATGGAATCTGGGCCAGCCAGTCAGGTCTCTGACCTTTATTCCAAGGTAAATGTTACAACACTGGAGACCTTGAAGCAGTATAAAAGGAACTTATTAAGAAAAGTGAACCTTATTTTATTTTATGCACTCGTTTTCTCTTTAACTAGATGGATGATGTGACATGAAGCCACTTTTTCTAAGCTAGACTACAGTGGGCCAGAAATTGTACCAGGAGCATCTATCAAATAACATAATGGACTCTGCCTCATTCTCTTGCTTTAATACAAATGAAATTATTGTAATAGTAAGTTGTCACAAATGTACTGTCTTCTACTTCCACTTCTTAGTTTAGCTTTGACTCAACATTTATTTTCCATTTTCAAAAATGTCTTGGCCTTTTGCACAGGAGACTGTTATCCTATGAAAACTATCTGTTGCACTGATTCTAAATTTTAAGAGCCCTGATTCAGAGGGCAATGAGACTCACCTTATGTTAAGCACACACAAGTGCTTTGCTGAATCAAAAGGGACTCAACCATTAATGAACAATATCAATCACAAACTTAAGTAGAGGTTTAATTAGTATTGTTTGAACAATTGATTTTTAAGGTCATTGACAGAACCAAGAAAGGAAACAATGGTTGTTAAAACTAACACTTTCCAGTTTTCCTACTAAAGGGCATCTTTACACGTGCTCTGGGATGGGGGCCTTTAATTAGAGCAGCTCCAAGAGCCACTCTAATTAAAGAGCCCACAGCATTACATGTATTCAGCATCTTGCACTTCAAAATGGTGGCAGGACACTTTAACTAAAGCTTGTTCTACAAACTTTAGTTAAAGTGCCCTCACTGCCATTTTGAAGCATGGGGTCACTGAATACATGCGATGACGAGGCTGACAATTAATTATCATGCATTGAAGCAGACATCTAGCATATGTAAAGGTGCCAAAAATGAACCCACTTCCCCCGCCCTCAAAAACAAATTGTTTCATTTTTGCATTTTATTTTACTTTTAAAAATCAAATGTAGGCAAATTTCAAAATGGCCTGTCATTTCACAATGAAAAATTGAAACATTTCAATGTTAGACTAAAAACTTTGCCCATTTCAAGGTTTATTATTAAGGTTGTCCAACTTTTCTCATCATAACATCTTGCTTTTAGTTGCCTATTAATTGTGGCAAACTGTCGTAATTTGGGTGGAAATTATCCATGTTGGGTGCTTGCCTCAAGCTAATTCTTTTTGGATCATTTCAGCCAAATGATTCTTCCATTTCTGAAGAGGAGGCTAGTGAAATGTATACTCTTTTGCTCAATTTAAACTTTTAAGTCCCTGATTTGGAGCAGGGACTTGAAATAGGAAAGAAGTAGCCTTTTTGTTAAGTATGTACCTTTTGCCATCTCTGTGAAAAACTGCCCAACTGTAGCTTATGGTCATTATGGACCCACCTCATAACTGACCTAAGATTCAGTCTGTACTCCACATACTTCATTTTTGGGCTGTTTCATTATAATTGCAGTTTTGGGTTGCCAGAGGCTGTGCTGGGATTGGGTCTAATGATGGAACAGAAGACAGAGAATCTGCCACTATGGTTTCTTCTGTGCCTTTCACCTTATGCTTAGGAAACATGGATGAGGTAGATGCTTTGAAACAAAAGGGGACAAGAACCAGAACTTGGGTTTATGCACAGAGGGAGTAGATTCATAGATTGTAAGGCTGGAAGGGACCTTGGAAGATCATTGGGTCCACCCCCCTGCACCAAGCAGGAAAGACAACTGGGGTCACCATTGTACTCAGTAAGGTGACTATCAAGTCTCCTCTTGAAGATTTCCAGGGTAGGTGACTGCACCACCTCTGGAGAGAGCTTATTCCACAAGATAATGATAAGGAGGAAGGAAAAGGGAGTCTGAAACTGGACACTGGAATTGAGATTTGGGATGTAAGGAGGAAACTGGATCTGTCCATCAAGGAAACTGGGACTGAATGGATGGGATTGAGGAAAGGGATTGAGGAAAGGGAATGGAGAAGTGGACAGACATTTTTTATCAAACTGGAATACAAGAGGGAACTGGGACTGGCTGGGCAATGAGACTGGAATAAGGAACTGAAAATGGCTGCTTAAGGAGACTGGGATTGGGCCATGACACACAAAAAAAATCAGGGCAGGACTTGCTGGGCAAGGAAACTTGATTGGATTAAAATACATGAAGAGAAGAAACTGGGACTGGCTAGGTGAGGAAAGTGAGCCAAGGCTGTGATACACACAGATGCTTGTAGAGAAAAGCCAATAGACTATACCACATTTCAGAAATACTTAAAAAATATATAGTTTTATCTAATTTGCTCTGTCAAAGGAATGATATAAGGCTGTTAAAGCATTAAAAAATATTACATGACAAATTAAGATGGTCTGTGAAACCTTACTGGCCACCTTTGTGTACAGGCATTATGATGCAGGCTATAACACTGGCACCCAACCTTCTGGCCCCATGAGTAAGAGGAGTGGGATGGGGTTAGTCTGTGACCCAGATCCCACATGGGCTCAGCATGTGGGTTAGGTCCATGAGTGTAGTTCAGCATGCCAGCCCAACCATGTGCTAGCACAACCAGGTGTGTCTAGATCTGGCCCTGTGCTGGTATCACCCACTGTGCAGGGCTATGTTATCCAGCCCCTGGGGCTGCCCATGGTTCAGAAATTCGGCAGCAAGGAAGAGGCTATTAACCTTGCTACCACTCCCCTGCCACAAAATGTCTGGACCATTGGGGAGCCCTGTGGGCTGGATCCAACCTGTGGGCCCAGGGGTTGAGCACACTTGGGCTATAGTTACATGATCATAATCTACTTTTTTTCCACACGACCCCTTCCTCATTTCTGTGCACAGGTTGGATTTGGATATATAATAAAAGGAACTCTATCTACAGAAGCTGCATGGTATGCCTTAAATGAGACAGGACACTGCAAGAGGAAGGATTATCTCATGATTAAGGCTGTGAACACTGCTCTGAAGATCTTTATTTTTATCTCTGCCTCAAAGTTCCTGTAATGCTGAATGAATCATTTAAACTACCTTTTCACACCAACTGGGTGCATCTATGCATGCATTTAATCCGGAACCAGTTTACTTGTGAGTAAACTACTCACAAGTAAATGCTCCTGGGCAGGCATCTACACAAGTAGGGAAGTGGGAGCAGATTTGCTGCTAATGGCAGGGGCTGGCAGAAAGCAGTGAGTCAGGAGACAGGGCTGGACTCAGACATTGCTCCCCGTCCCTGGAGGCCTGCCTGCCCTGTCAGCAGGGAGCTGCCAGCCCCAGCTTCCTGATTGGGGCAGGGGACTTGGAAAGAGCTGCAGGGGAGGCCCAGGTTCCATCCCTGCAGCTCTTTCCAAGCGCTGTGCCTTGATTGCCCAATCAGGATATGGGGCTGGGAACTTCCCCTGAGTGAGACAGTTCCCAGCCGCTGCTCCACGATCAGAAGGCAGAGGCTGGAGAGCCTCTGCCCTGCTCAGCTCCACAATTGTGGGGAACAGGCTGGGGAATTTGTTCTCTGCTCAGCTTTGTGATCATGGAGCTGGGTGGGAACAAGCTTGTTCCCCACCCAGCTCCGCAATCACAAAGATGAGTAGGCCAAAGGCTTCCCAGCCTCCATCAGCAGGGAGCTCCCAGTTCTGGCTCTGCGGTCATGGGGCTGGCACTGGGAGATCCTTATCTCCCAACAAAAGGTCTGCAAAAGTGGAGCTGGTGCTGGGAGATAAGGATCTCCCAGTCTCCACTCCCCGAACATAATCTCAGAACAGGAAGGCTTGGAGCTCCCTGTTGCTGGTTCAGAGGGGCTTAATCCCCACCCAGGCTCCTGTAGCAGAGTCTGCCCCAGCAGACAGCTGCTCCCAGGGCAGGAGGCAATCTCCTGCCTCCTGGTGGCTGGCTGACTGGGAGCAGATTTGATCCTGGTCAGGCATCTAGATGAGCATTACTGCGCAGTTAGTAATTTCAAGTAAATTTGCTACCTGCATTTGCAGATAGCAAATTTATTTGTGATTAGTGAAGTTTACTGCTCAGTAAGTATGTGCATGTGTAGACACACATGCTTACTGCGCAGTAAACTATGCTACTTCACAGTAAAGTGTCTCGTATAGATGCACCCACTGGGCATAGCATCGTGCTACAGTGACGTAGCAATGGCAGGCACAAACCGTGACACCACAGCTACGTTGCTGTAGCAATGCACTCCCTTGGTATAGAGCCCTAAAAATAGCTGCATGTCACCAGCATGGCTTACTACAGGCTCTTACTGCACCATCATTTAGTACTTCCAAAAGTAAGTACAAAATGACAGCACAGTAACAACAGTGTCACAGGGGCATGTGTAGATGCACCCACTGTGTAGTTATCTTTTTCTGTGTGTTGATTTTGAAACTGTGGAGTCTGATTTATAGATTGGCTGAGCAATCCCAGCTGCAGCAATAGTCAATGGGAACTATTCTTTTAACATAAAATATGCTACTTGATAATTAGCTTGGAAAAATGAGTTTCTGTATGACTCAACCAGGTCTTCCAAAATCAGCAGATACTTTTGTGGTGTCAGAGTGATGTTGTAGCCATGATATTCCAGAAATTATGCAAAAGGCAAGGATTTCTTTGGGTGATGTTTTATTGGACCAACTATGTAGTTGGGATAAAGTTAGACATGCTTTTGAATGTAAGACATTCTTCCTCTGATCTCTGAAAATTTTTCTCTGCCCCTCCCTATGCTGTGCTTAGCTTGCTTTGCCTAATGATGATGATTAAAGTTTTACAGAAGATGCTTGCTATTCTGTGACTGTATGCTGCTTTGGAGTTCTCAGAGGTCATAGATTATATGATTCATCTTAATTTTCCCCATGCCTGAACTTCATAAAATAGCTACTGATTCAGTTTGTGAAGTTCAGCTAATGCTTAATGGCTCATCTTGCCCTTTACTAATCCAGTAATATTTAGGTAGTGTTGAGGTCTGGGGATCATGTCATTTCAACTGGCATAGTGGGAAAATAAAATACACTCATCAGAAGCCACCACTAAAAGAGAAAGAATGGGTTACAGATTTAAGCTAAAAGCCAAATGGGGGAGCAAGAAAATTGTACCACTACAGATTTCAGCCAGGGAAAGTTAAAAGAAACAGAATTTCTTTGCTGCTGTTGGAGTAGAGATGGTTGAACACATAAAGGAGTTTTGACAGAACTCTGATGGTTGGTTGTCAGTGGGCTTGTCTACATGTGCATTTATGCCAGCTTAAATTTACTGCGTAGTGAATTACGGCTCAGTAAATTGGAATAGGCTGGTGTCTATACTTGCAGGCATTAAAATGCATTAACACTGTGTGTGGACTGACTTGGGACTAAAGTTAGTCCCATGTCAGTCTACACACACAGTGTTACTGCGCAGTAAGGTGTCTACATGTGCATCACTGTGAAGTAATGCACAGCACAATGCAGGTATGTAATTTACATTCAAGTCAGTGTAAATCACCATATTTACTGTGCATTAAGTGTGCCCGTACGGCACTTTTGGTTACTGCGCAGTAAATGTGCACGTGTAGGTTTGCACCCAGTTTTGCTAAAACAAAATTAGGATAGGCCAAATATAGGTTCCATTTCAGTCAGATAATTAACATTTAGGTAGTTTAGAGTAAGGACATATGGACAATTTTACAGAGATTAGGCCAATGCATTATCATCTGCTCTGTTGTAACTCCCCAATGGAGACATGTAGGCCTTGTTCCCTACAGAGACAAATCAGGACCTGGGTGGAAACCTTGGAGGTCAGAGGCCCCCTTACACAAAGCCCATGTGGACACAGATCCAGACAGAGCTCACAGTGGCAGTGGTTGGGGCATTGCAATGTTCTCCACCCATGGTAGCTCTGCCTCCTTTGGGACCTCTTAAAAGAGAAAATTCCCTCTTCTGTCCCTTGCACTGCTGGTCCTCACCACACTTACATAAAGAAGGAAACAGAGGGTTCTGAAAACTCCAATCCAAGCTCCCCTGCTGGCTGCCCTGTTTCCTGGACTAGACTTGCTGCCTAGAATAGACTCACCTCCCTGTTAACATATGGGAACAACTTGGCTCAGTAGCAGGGAACAGCTTGCGGCCCCACACAACATTGTCAGATGGCAAAAGACCCAAAGCCAGAAGACAAAGCTCAAACCAAGTAGACACACAGTCCCACAGCTACAAGGCTTCATCTTCACTTCCTAAGGGCAGTCCCACTTCAGCTCCCATTATTGGTGTTACTGGGTTTCCAAAACAAAATTGGCCAGCTACTCCTCTGGTTGTCTGTAGAAGAAGTCAGTCCAGTTAACTTCCCCTGGCAGAAAGGACTATTAGACTCTCTCTTCCCAGGCCCTTGGGGTGAGGCATAGTCCCTGAGTGGGATTGTCAGGGTTCCACTGCATTTGAGGAAAGAAAAGCAACTACACCTAGAGGACTCAAGTACACAGTTTATAGTTGCAGGGACTAGGGAGCACTAGCATGAGAGCATGGTCCCATGCAGCACCACCACCATGCAGAGAGGAAGGGACAGGAGGCAGTGAAAAGGAGACACTTCACGTTTCTCTAGAGCAGTGGTTCTCAAACTTTTTTTTTTGTGGACCACTTGAAAATTGCTGAGGGTCTCAGAGGACCACTTAATAAACTTTGTTTTGTTCTAAAAATCAAAGCACACAACTCATATTTTAATATCAGTAGTCTTACCTTATAAGTACAGATATTGTTGATTGTTTGCAACCTTTCTGCAGAGCACCTAAATGGAGCTTGTGGACCAGTGGTGGTCCACAGACCACTGTTTGAGAACCTCTGCTCTAGAGATTTTCTGTTTCAAGGCATTTTCCAAGTGTGAACTAATGAATACCTTGAGGTGGAGAAAAGGTAATTGAAGGGGTACATGACATTAGTTTTCAAATAACTGAAAGACTGCCATAAAGAAGAGGGAGAACAAATTTTCTTCCTTGCCAGAGAGGATAGGAAGCAAATCAATGGCTTCAAATTGCAGCAAAGTAGATTTATAACAGATCTCAGGGGAAAAAAACTTTCTTACTGTTAGGACAGATTGCTCAGAGAAGTTGTAGATCTCATTCACTGGAGGTGTGTGTTAGACCCCGACTCCATGCAGCACCCAATGACTAGGGAGACAACAATCCAATCACTCATGGATCCTGTTACTCATAAGCCAGAGCAAGTAGGGAGCAAACTCCAGCACACATTGCTCGCAACAGCTTTATTCAGAATGGAGACAGCTTCGGGCAAGCTCCCTCACAGACACACAGCCCGTCAAACCAGGGAGCAGCAGTGAACAATAGTTTTTTCCCACATTTATACACTTTGGTTTATACTCATTAACATTCATTCCACCTCTGTCCGTTCTTTTTTTCCACCCATTTCTCCTCCCATCTCAAGCTCCTCCTCTGTTCACTGTTTACTTCATTAGCATGGAATTGCCTATGCATTTTACTCATTTACATGTCTTTTTGCTATAAGCGCATGTCTAAGACCTTGACTTCTCTTCTTCGGTCAATGGGCAGACTTGGTCTAAAACCTGGAAGCTACTGGAGGCTTCTTCACCAATCACCATTCACCTTTTTGCATATGTTCATCTCGGATACTGTTACCAATTATGTGTTGTTTTTCACATTCCAATCTGTTTTTCTGTCTCATGTTGTACCATCTTCCACTTTCCTAAAACGTCACCTCATTCACAGCACAAGGACTCACACAGACTTACTTGCTGCTTTTTCCTCAGAAAATACAGTTGAGATGGTTACTTAGCATAAGCAAATGGCTGTCTTAGATATCATTCTGCCTTGTGGTTAGCAGCTCTGCTAGGCCACAGGTCATGCATTTATTTAGCTGCAGATTCAATGCTCCCTGAAAATCCACATAGTGTTACCCTAGCAGTGTTCAATAAGAGGTTTGATAAGTATTGATAGGGATAATTTAGGAACAGCATTCCTGGGCAGGTTGGACCACATGATCCTGGAGATCCATTTCAGCCCTATCATTGTGTGATTCAGAGTTCTTAATGTATTTACTTTGCTTCTCATAATCCTTCAACAACTAATAACTGAGAGTGAGCTATACACCAGAAAATTCTCAGAACTAAATCTCAAACCCCACACAACAGCAGCTTCAGAAGACATGCTCATCCCTATTTCAGCTTGCCATGCTAAAACTATTCTTGGATCATAGCTTATTCCTTTTTCTTGCTCTCTCATCAGATCAAAGCCATTTTTAATGGACAAACTGCAATACATAAAAAAGGAAAAAGTATCTCTTAAGCAGGTGCATTTAAGAAGAGGGTCAAGGATCAAAGATCAAGCATTGTCTAAATCAGGGTTTCCAAAGTGTAGTCTATAGGCCAAACATGGCCTGTGAGCCCCTTCCATAGGGCCTGCCACCTAGGAGTGCCTGTTGCCCTTCTGGTCCATGTTGGCTCCTGGTCTAAAACAGGGTTGGGGGGAGAGGAGGAAGGCTTACCTAACTGTGCACCCTACACCTTACTATCACATAAAGATAATAAGCAAGCAGTGTAGCATTCTTAATGAAAAATGGGAAGAAGAGCGAAGCAAGTTAAAACTTAAGGCAATGAGAGTTGGGCATGAAATGACATCTTCTGTGGAAACAAATATATCTTTCAAAGTGGGTAATTGTCACTAGTCTTGATTATAGCATCCTTTTATTAAAACTGGTGGAGGGAAATACTTGGACTGTCATACTACTGTATTTTTTTAACATACTATACTTAATTCTAAGAGGACCAGAGAGACACCAGAGCATATTTCTTACAATTTGTTCTAGCTGTGGGATTCATGAAATTATTGGCTTGTTTCAGATCAGTACAGTTCTTATACAGTGTTTTGTCAGTCTGTTCTCAGCATGGATAATGGAACATGCTGTCTTCTAGGAGCACGTTATTCAGTTAGCAGTAACTCCCTATTTTCAGTGTTATCTCTGCAACAATCACATTTGTTTCCAGAATGCTGTGTGTTATAAGAAAGAATTTGCTGGGAAAATGATACGTCATCGATCTGATTTAGTGTTTGATATTAACAAGTATGTTTCAGTAATTCTTATCTCAGCAAAGGAAAAAACCCATCGTTACTGGAGGTTTGAGAGAAAGATAAGTTATGTCAACTTGAAATTGGCTGTATGAGTTAAAATAGAATTTGGCCTATGTTGCCATTAGTCAGGGAGCTAGTAAAGTCAGACCATCAGCCATGGAGCTGGGCTGCATATTGTTTGCACATCTCCTATCACTTTCAAGTGAAATGTGCCTATTCTTCCCTTTCATGTGCTCTACACTTTTTAGGTGTCCCATCAGCAATTTGCATTTTTGCACCTTGATAATAATGCACATATGGTGCCTCCAGGGTGATAAGGAAATTATATGACCTCAGTTAACTGCTATCTACTTCACTGTTAAATAAATTAAAAGGAGAAATACTGTTAAATTTGTATCTCTGTGCAATAGAATTCCTACCTTCCCCTCCTCCAGTTCCCAGCAAGTCAATTTGCATTCTAGAAACTACAATAAGCTACCTGTCTCAGGCTGCCAACTTCAGATGATCAATGGTATTTGAGAAATACATTGCAGGCTGAAATGTGCACCTTGGTTGTATCATTAATGGCTCAAATACATTCTATATGTCATGTCATAATCGTAAAGATCTAGATGATGCCTAGGATGTTTTCCTTGGAGACTGAAAGAAGTTGTGAACTATAAGGTTAAGTACAGTCAAAACACCTGAGTCTGAATTGACTCAATCTTTGCAGGTTTCTCTAAACTGCCTAGATTGAACTGACAAGTAAGTGAACCAATGTTCATTTTTCAAACCAGAAAGGCAGCCAGTGTGCCTGCAGTGGCCCACATCAGTAGCCAGGGGTAGGGGGAAAGGCACCAGAGCATTCCTTCCAGCCTGCTGGCCACTGCAGAGAGCCAGGAGTCCAGCAGTTCCCCCTGGACTCCATGCCCCCTCCTCAGCTTCCTACCTGGCACCAGATCCCTGGCACCAGACCCCCAGCCAGGGTCTTCCTAGGACAGGGGAAGGGGAAGGTGGAAACAGCCGGTAGGGCATTTATCCCTCTCTTCCCCACAGCCAGAGCCAGGAGCTGGGCAAGTCCCCCAGCCATGCCCCCTCCACAGCCCTGGGCAGGCTGAGGAGTGGGCATGGGGGGTGGTCATAGCTCGCCTGGGGGTCTGGAGCTGGGCAGGAGGGAGTCTGCAGTGGAGGCTTTACTGCCCCCACCAGAGCCAGGCTGATTACCAGGCCATGCCCTCTCCTCGGCTAAGAGGACAGCTGAGGAAGGAGTGGGGGGAAAGCAGCCCTCCCAGCTCTGGACCCCAGCTGCCCAGCGGCAGAGGGAATGGGGGAATAAGCCCACAGCAGGGGTTTACTCCCCCTGGCTGAGTCAGGAGCCAGGTTGGTCCCCCAGCCAAGGAGGGGGCAGGGCTAGTGGAATTGGCCTGGGTCTCAGCTGCACTGAATGGAAAAGCCACTGCTGACAGCTGGGGGTGGGACCAGCCCTGCTCTGCTGGAGCAGAGACTATAGCTCAGGGCTGCACAGCATCCTGGGATGCTAGAGAACTGAGAGTTAACTTGAATTGGGAGGGGATCTAGGACAGAAGTTCCATAGAATAGTTTGACCTAAATCTGTTAAGTCTGACACTACATCCATTCAGGTTCATCTTAAACCAGTTTGAGCCATTTTTAAAGCAGTTCAAGTACACTGAGCTTCTGTTCTGTTACAGGTTTAAACCTTTTCCTGATCACTTAAATTGGTTTGTGTGTAACTTCTGTCTTTAGCATAGGAGGACCGTCTCTTGACCTACAACTAGACAGAGCTGCAATACCTACACTTCATGAAACTCAGGAATGAAACAGACATTGCCTTTTATCACCTTTGTGCCTCCATAAAAATTATTATGGTGCACAAAGCAAAAGCAAAGAGACATCAATACACTTTGTCATGCCACAAATACCCAAATCTATGGTTATCACAAAAAGTAGTAATAATTTGTGCCACTTAATTGTGACAGATGTCTATTTGCTTTATGGTGGCAGAGCATGGGCAGCCCAGAGTTGCCCACACCCTCCAACCACCCCCAAAAGGCACACTCAGGGCATAAGGGGCTTGGTCCTGCATGCTCTGGGAATTCCCATGCAGGATCTGGCCCCTCAAACTTTGGGTGTGCCTATCCATCTTTACCTGCTTCCAAGAGATTGCTGAGGGTGTATCTTGGGAAGTGGAGAACCCCAACTTTCACCACATCCAGAGACATGCCCCAGAGATTGCCAGGGGTGCACTTTTGGAATCAGAGAACATGTTGCCTGTTATCCCACAAGATCAACAGGTGGGGCATTGGATGACATGTATTATACCCAATGAAATGGATCAGGTGTGCTTGGAAACATCCAGCCATAGCTGATCCACTTCATTTGGCAACATCTATTTCTAGCCTCAGAGATCACTCCCTCTGGGTGCTTCCTGAGGAGCAAAGAACGGCAGAAGGACATTGGGGTAGTGGTCTTGCAGTCCTAAAAAGCAGGTAGGCAAACTAGTTAGATAAAGTGGTCATCTTTCCCTGATCCAGTGTCTAAATAGTATGATTGTCTTGCTTTTTGGTGCAGAGGGGTGACAGGAAGCCTGCACAGTCTTTCCTAAAGCAATGAGCTTTCTGTTTACTAGAATAAGTATGAATCTTGCCTGAGTCTCATTTTTTGGCTGCCTGGCTTAAATACTGCACTAAAGACAACAGTGGAACACTTGTGTAATGGACAGGGCAGTCTGTGTCAATAGTTCTTGCAACATAAGATCATTCTGATATAAGGTAGTTATGAACTACCATCAGACGCATACCAGAGTGGGATTTCAAGGAGTAGAAAAAGAGGGGATGAAGCACAACATGGTGTTATGAATAATAGCAATGTTGTAATGTTAATGCTATTTATCATTCAGATGACTCCTACAGTTATATTAGTATGATATCTTTCCCTTGTCCCCAAATCAAGGGGCACAAGGGAAGGAGTACCACCTGAGGGTGAAGAGAGATGATTAATATGAAATGTTTGATTTTGAATGAGATTCAGACTTTCTTTAACATTTGGCACAGTCAGAACTGTTTTCGAAGGGAAAAGTTTGGGGGTTTTTTTGGAGGGAAGATGGGGAAAAGTAATTGATATGTTGACACTAACATGTCTCATTGGGAACATATTTCATCAAGAATGGAATTTGGGGTTAGCTCACTCACATAAGATGCAGAAGACTGAGGTGTAAGTCCTTAATTAGGTAGAACTTTGATCTACACATTCCAGGCAAGTGTCTTCAGCCCTAAGTTATAGGCTCTTCCAGGATACATTATCAATCTCTTTCTCACTTTCGCAGTTTTCTCTCTCCCACATCTTTGAAAGATTTTCATCCAAGCTGGAATGAGAGTAGTTTCTGAAGTTTTGAAAACTTTCACAAAATAGGAAAATAGTTTTCTGACCAGGTCTAGATATGTTACAGTGCAATCCATTATAAGAAGTAGTATATTTTACAGAATTCACATCTGGGTCCAGATTTAAATTCCCCTAGTATTTGGATTCTGTGTTCCTGTTTGAGACCATGTATAGTTTCTGTTAATGACATTTTATACTGAATCATTTTAAAAGTAAAATGCTTGTTTAAGAAATATTTTGGCTATTATTTAAATTATTCTTCCATGGTATATTAAAAATTACCTTTGTTTAGCATGTTTAATAAAATGAAAATATTTCATCTGTAATTTGATGTTTCATGTAATGTCAGTTTATGACCATCCAAGCTTTTAATAAAAATATATTCAAATTTTCTGCTTTCAGTAATTCCTGCTACTCAATTTCACGTATGCATGAAGTACTGCATCTGTTTTTGTTTATACGATTGTGGCAGCTTCATAATGTGCAGAACTGCTAATAAAAAGGCTATTGTTAGTAGTCAGTTTACTTATAGGATGATTTCCATATACTTCACAAATATGTTAAGATTGTTAGATGTTATTTTAATTATAATCCTAGTGCTTTGCTCATAATAGGAAATATTTTAATAAACTCATGAAATAGTGTGAACTAGACTGGACTATAGCTTTTTAGGATGCATAATAGGGCTGTGTGAAACAGTACTGTTCTGTTTTGATTTCCATTTTGATGTTTAGATGGGACAGCGTTTTGTTTTGAGTTTCATTTAATTTTGAAACCACTGTGCCGTTTTGTTTCGTCAAAACTGTTTTGGTGTTTTGACGCTGTTTCGCCCATTGTCTATAAGGGAGAAGCACAAAACTGCCTATAACATTATCATTTCTTGCCTGATTCAGATGAAATATGCAGGGGTGGTAGCACCTTCTGAGGCCATGAAGCCTGCCAAGTTTCAAGGAAATAGGTGGAGGGGTTTCTGGGAAACCATACCTCAAAGTCTTGAAGGCAAAACTTATCTCACGTGTGTGTTAAGGTACAGTGGGGTGAAAACTGCAGGAAT